>NC_079557.1:14665833-15265833 GCF_015846415.1 Triplophysa dalaica
TCAGTTGACCTTCTTGCAATGACAATAGATCAAAGACAATTCTTGAGGTAGATTTTCATATCATCTGTAATAGGTTAACTACAATTTTTCCACAGATCATTCAATCGATCACTGATTCATTGTAAACATCCCAGAACCTCTCATAATATTCTAGTTGCTTAACAAAAACTTCCCTTAGGCACACCTTGCCCCATACATTTCTGTAATTGTTTTGCATTAAAGGCCTCCCTATACTTGAATTGGTTTTGTGTCCATACAAAATAAGTGAATGGGTGCCGGCGCTGTTTGGTAACCAACGGTTTGTGTTCTGCAGAAGAAAGTCATACAGGTTTGCAATGACATGAGTACATTTGAACCTAAATTGATGCATTTCAAATCAAGTCTAGTGTGCTTTGTAGTAAGCCAAGTTCCTAGCGTTTATTTGGAGTGCTGAACTATAAATTGATGATTACTGACCACACATGAGAAGGTGCTGAATTGCTCAATTTTATTACAATTCCTGAATAACTTTTGATAGCTTAAAGTACAAAACTTTATCAAAGCATGACATTTTCTGAAGTGCAGTTTGTCTAGAATGAAAATGGCAAACAAAAGCCTGTAAAAAGCCTCTACACAGGCAGTCCTAACCACACTTCCCTGAATAAATGTCTGTCTAACAAACGTGGAAACAAAACTCTGAGAGCTTTACAGAAGATGCTCTCTGTAGAGAAAAAAAAAAAAAAATGACCCGTCGTCTTAATGTTCTTAGTCCGGATGAAAAAACAGGTGTAAAAATGTGCTTCGAATGCACACAGACCGAAAGTAGAAAGTCTTGGTCCAAATAACCATCACGTATTTGTTTGTGTAACCTGAGCTGATGTGGAAATGTCTTTGTGTAACATTAGTCAGACCCCGACTCGTCTCCAGAGCTGGGTGGCGTGGAGAGGATTTCCTCTTCCTCCTCATCATCATCATTAGAAGCCTAAGAAAGATAAAGACAGTCATTATTTACTAACCCTTGATCCTAACCATTTAAATCTTCTGAAAACATAAAATAGCTTTAAGAAGCCGTGGCTGCACTGTTGAATTAAAACCTCCAATAAAAACAAACACGTCCATCACACACCTTGCGCTTGCTGCCTTTACCGCCTTTGCCGCCTTTGCGGTTGTCAGATTCCGATGAGCTCTCCTCACTGGAGATGAACTCTTTGCTCTTAAAGCTTTCGTTCACACTTTCCCTCTTTCGCTCCTTTTCTCCTCCACTCTTCTTAGCATCCACCTTGCCTCCTTTCTTTTTCTTTTCTCTAGAAACACAAGTGTCGACTGTGTCAGCATAAAATCTGTGCATTCAGAATTCATGTCAACGTAAACAAAAAAAAAATCACCTTCTAATTATATTTATAAACACTTTTTAAAGCAATTTCACACCGATTAATGTAACTATATTGTGGTAAAAAGGCTCAAGCAGATTACTGACAAGAACCAACTCAAAAGACCACAAAACAGAATCAAGATCATGTGAGCAAGTTTTACTCTAACAATAGCAATAATTACCTCATGAAATATTGTTACTGGATAAAGCATACAAGTGTTTTTTTTAAATTGGAAAATAGTTTTCTGAAAAGTGTTCTGGAACGATGCAAAGCAAAAAGTGCTAGAAGATTGTGTAATGCGTTGGAGAGACTTCTAGAGTGTGATTGACAGAGATCTAGAATGAGATATGAAGTGTCTTTGAGTGGGATCTAGAGGGACAGCCTGGAGTACGATCTGGTTTGAGACTTATAATGTGCTGGAAAGATATCTGTTGTGAGATCCGGAATTTGATGGAAAGGATTAGTTATGAGATCTAGAATGTGCTGGTGAGAGATCTAGATTGAGATGTAAAATGTGTTGGACAGAGATCTAGAGAGTTTTTGAGATCTGGAATTTGCAAGAGAAAGATCTGTATTGAGATCTAGAATGTGTTGGGGAAATTTGTAATGCTTTGGAGAGATGTTACGGAGAGAGATCTAAAGAGCTTAAGAATGAGATCTGGACAGTGTCGGAGTATTTGCTCACTTGATATCAGCAGACGCACCACCTCCAGTCGCTTTATATTCTTTCATAGCTTTTTCATATTGTCTTTTGGCCTCTTCTGCTTTCTTCGCCCACTCCTGTGAGACAGATCCGACACAGAAAATGCAGTTTTTCTTAGAAGTCATTTCACTCTGCGTATCACTTTAGCATTATGAATTCATTTCGAAATCATCTGAGAATCAATAATACAAACCACAGAAAAATAAAAAATAAGTGGCATCATTTGGCTAATAAATGTATTCAGTGGTACATCAAACTCGCATTGCAAGAAAGATCTCTGTGCATAAAATATTAATGTTGCCACTGAGCAAAACAATGACAGTGTTATTTAGATGTGTTTTTACCAAAGTCGTGAAAATCAGTTAATGTTGAAGTTATGGTCCAGAGTTCGATTTCCTGGATCTTTGTTCTTTAAGTAATGTCAATACGTTCAGGTTCCAGGTGTGAGTGTGTGTGTCACTGACCTCTTTCCGTTCTTTCCCCAGTAGTTTCCACATCTCTCCAGCCTTCTTTGAGATTTCAGTCACCGAGATCCCAGGATTCTCACTCTTGATTCGCTCTCGGTTGCCGTTGAGCCACAGCATGTACCCGCTCATCGGCCTCTTAGGAGCACCAGGGTCCTTCACTTTCTTCTGTTGTACACAGACAGAGGAATAAAGCTTTAATAAAAAGTCTACTGTTGGGATTAAATGCCACATTTGTCCTACAGAGCCACCCAGACTGTCATCGGAGTAAGAACTTCCTGTTTTGTTACATCAGCGTGCAGTCCCATCAAGCCTATTAACTTAAATGATGAAGCATGGAAGATCATTGTGAGCATTTCTGGGGACTTTGATTCGCCCTGATAAATTTGGTTTGGAGTATATGCAATATTAGTTGGATTCCAGATGTCTGTGATTTGTTGCGGACCTCTTTCCGTGGTTTTCTCTCTTTCTTTTCCTTAACCACTTTCTTGGGCTTCTTTTCTACTTTCTTCTTCTTGCCTTCATCCTCACTTTCTCCATCTTCTCCTTCACTTTCGCTCTCTGAGGCGTTACTGTCATACCTGCACAGAAATATCATTATTATTATTAGACAGAATGGAGTAAAATTTCTTTTGCAAGTTTAACATTATGAAAAAAAAATTTGAGCCTCCAAAATCGTGTTAATATGTGCTAAAATAGCTTCAGTCTCACTTACTCTTCTGCAACTTCATCACCCTCCTCTCCGGGGTTAAAAGACTCATCTACAGAAACAAATAAGACATTAGGAATCTGCTGCGACCACTGTACAAGCCTCAAACATGGCGATTTAGCTTCTTGTTCCAGTGCATCAGTTACCGCTGTCGCCCTCTGATTCGTCGCTTCCGTCCGCCTCCTCTCTGATCTTGCCCTCTTGTTTCATTCTCTCCAGGTAGGCGTCATGCGTGTCTTCATCAGAATCGCTGTACCCTTCAGCGCCTTTCATACCCTGCAAACAAACAGTTTGATAAATAATGGCAAGTCTAAGGCATGACTGCGGGTCGCTGTGGCCTAGAGGAAGTTGATGCATTGAAATGTGTCGCCACCACGGGCACTTTAGTATAAACACTTGCGTGCACTGATCACAGAATTAGAGGTTCAAAAGCCCTTCCTGCTTATTCCCACGAGGGCCCATCCATCAATGAAATGGATTGTTTATTTAGTTAAAACCAGACTCGGATCGCGTACATACATTGTGCACGGAGAAAGCTCTTAACTGTGTATTAGATTTAGAGAATATGCAGAAGAAATCATCAACACTTCTCAGTCGGAACACATTGTTCAAGGGATCAAAAACCAATTAGTTGTGCATTAAGGCTATGTGATATCTCTAATAACTACGATATATAATTTTTTAAGATGCACTATTTGGCTATTAAATTGCAGATATTTTCAGTAGATTAAATTTATACCACACAAACGCTATAATACTGTCTCAGCTTCATAACTATCTGGGTAAAAATAAGCTGAAATCAGTTAATAAACAAGTACATAATAAATCTATGTTCAGTTTTGTCTCCTTACCGATTCATAACGGTAAGCGGTAAACCGTGGTTCACGTTCCTGCCAAATGTCAGTTTTACTTCATTTATATTTGTAAATACATGTTAAAATGACTTTTAATAAATACGCCGTGTAGGACACACTCCTTCTCCTAACTGCCACGTACAGTACATGTCAATGAGAGATCCAAATGGATGTGATGACACACAACCCATACATATACCACATATAGCTCAAACCATCAGACTCATCCGCAGAGATGAGCAGTACCAAAGCCCAACACAAAGGAAAGTTAAATAATTCATTAAAATGTGCAAATCAGCACTTCTGAACAGTATATTTCAATTTACCTCTTCAAAACACTGATTCGACTGGCTATATAGGGTCATTGATGACCACAAATGACATTTATACTGCTTTAAAGTGTTTTAGTTAAAATATCTGGTTTATTACTAGGTACAGTTAATTGATATAAGTGTATATTATGCTCGCAATAGTTCATATAAAAGGCCATACCATACAATTTTCATTGTACTCATTTAAATCTTGGGAATGAATAAATAAAATAATCTGAAAACTAAAAAAGTAGTCCTAAATTTAGGTTGTTACCTCTTTAACTCCTCTGTTCTTGATGTTCAGTTTCTTTGCATTGACAAAGTCAAAGAGTTTCCCATATTCTTCCCTGTATAACACAAGTCAGTCAGTCCACTGTATCCTTAAACACAATACTCAAAAAAAAGAATTGCATTTCTAACCATTCAAATTAGCTTAACATTATATAAAGCACAACAGACTACTATTAAGGTTCAGAAGAAAGTTATTATAAAGTACACATAAATCTCATTTGCCCAAAATCCTAACATGACACACATATTAAATTCTTTATGATTTACAGACACTGTTGTTGTGCATTCTCGAGCAAATGCTATCAGAAGAAAACGGTCTATAGCATGTGTAGGCCATTACGAGGGATTATGGGTATTATACTTTACCTCTCAATGTTGCTGAAGGTGTACTGGTTTTTCTGCTTGGTCTCTATTTCAAAGTCAAAGGAGCGGGTGGTGGTGGTCCCTCTAGCAAAGTTGACACAGGAGATCTCCTCAAAGCGCAGGTGAACCGGGGGCTTGTGCACATAGATGAAGCCTCTCTCCAGTGGATACAGCAGCCCTGAGCTCGCTTTATACGCACACGTTATACACTGAGATCCTGAATGACTGCAGACACAGAGAGAAACACTTACATATTACTATAACTCTAAAGACCTCACATTCGAAGAATAAAAACCCTAGGTGGTATTTCAAAAGAAAATCTAGACTAGGAGTATAGTTGTGTGTTTTACCCTTGAAAGTTTCCAGGCACTGTGATCTTTCGGTTGACTAAAGCCTTCATGACCCGACTGACAATCTCGTAAAGAGGACCGTTCATGTTCTTACTGAGCTTCCCTTCATACCGCTTCTCCACCTCATCCCTAAAGAGAGAGAGAGAGAGAGAGAGAGATTTAGCAAAGCTGACTGAGAATTTGAAACGAATCGGTGCATTTGTTTAAGATAAATATCCATATGGAGAGTGCCATTAACGTTAATGTCTAGCTTCTGTTATCCCTCGGCTGCACGTGAACCTGAGGCATGTTTGTCTGGCAAATGATGCAGATGTGTCGTAAGTTCCGGTGGCGGAACTCTGCATTTTTTGTTTTGATCTAATGAGATATGTCTCCTATGTGCTGGAGCTCATTTGCCATAAAAACAAGCCTCAGTCGAGGGATAGCTGACAAACAAATGCATCGATTCGCTTCAGAAGACTGATGTTAAGACCACGGAGCTGTGTCGAGCAGTTCTTTGATCGATGGATGCACGTTTTGGAGCTTAATAAAATTGTCCCCCATTCACTCCCATTCTACCGCTTGGAAGAAAAATAATACATGGTATTATAACTCTGACTGCATTATTCTTCAAGACGAAAGTCATATTCAGTCAGAATGCTTTGAGGGTTAGTGAAACATGGGGAAATTTTGTTTTGCCACTGAAATATCGCTTTAACATCTTACGGAAGACCCGCTTCCATGTTGTCAGATGGCCGAAAGTATACTCACTCGCTCATGTTAAGAGTCAGGCTGATATCTTCATCTTTGGTGAAAAGGAGAATGAGGAAGTGATAGCGCGTCTGACCCTGTTTAATGGGTGGGTCTAGACTGATCTGAAAAAGAAAAACAATCAAAACTTGATAAAAAATGTCAGCTTTGATTTCATTTTTATATAAAAGATACATAACAAAATCTGGCCTGTTCTGTTGAGCCCAAGTAGAAAAAGCATACTTTAACATAAATTCTGCTTTGAACCAGCAGAGGGCAGCAACACAACAACATGCAATAAAAAAATTAAGGGATGATCTTTAGGAATAATCAGTCGTCTTTAATTCATCCTACATGTCTCCAAAAATTGCAGTGTATAATTATCTATATTTCCTACATCTATAGAATGAATTGACATTAAGCATGATTGTGTTTAATGAACGTATGAACAATCAACTCACCACAAAGAACATCTGCCTCTGGTCCTTGTGTGGCAGCAGGAAGAGACGCAGTACAGTTGTGTAGGGGATCTTATAGTCAAACGTCTTACCGTGCAGGTGGAGGAAAGAGGGGTAGATACGGATATCATACCTGAGGGAAAAACACTAAGTCAAGCCAAATGATACAAAACTAAAGTAGAAGTCAAGCATCATTTACAGAATATTAAAATCGTTACGCTTTTATAAAGAAAATATTCATTTTCAACTAAATTTAGCAGACTCAAAATCCACACAAAAGGCGACTAAATGATCTGTGTCCACACTAGTTAGCAACTGACTAGTCTACATCACTGAATTCCATTAAAGGGGTCATATTACATGGCTACAATGAATATTATCGTTTGTTTTAGATGTAATGCAATCTGTATACACGAAAAACGCTGTATTTCAACAGTTTCAACCTCTCTGAAACGGGCAGATTTTTTACAAAGCTCATCGCTCTGAAAACCGAGGTGCGCTATGATTGGCCAGTTAACCAGTGCGTAGTGACTGGTCGAATACTGTAAGCGTGTGACGGAAATGTACCGCTTCTTATCATATTTGGAACATCCGGTTCCAAAGCAATTGTACTGACAGGAATGCCCACCTTACTTGTGTATGTATTTGGGTGGTCTTAATCAAATCACACCACGAACTGATGTAGATTTGTGGGGGTGTGGTTACACTATGGATTTCAGGCAGGTCTGGGAGAGCATTCGCTTTTAGATAGAATGCATTTTGTGTTCCGACACTTTCATTTTTGCAATTTTACATGTCCAAAACATTAGCGGGCAACTTATAACACACCAAAGACACAGAAAAACATGTATTCGCGCCATATGATCCCTTTAAGTGTAACGATCTGTGTTGGAATGTGTGCGTTTACCTTCCTCTCGGTGTAAGGCACTGAAGCTCTTTGAATATACACACAGCATCTCCAGTGGCTTGGATAACGTCTGCCTTCGACAGAATATTCTGAGCGAATGCCTGTGAGACAGAAAGACAGTATCAACAGAGGTTCATGCGCATGCACACAGAAGTGCTTACTTAATCATACCTCCACAGGGTCTGATCCATCATCTCCAGTGTTGGGTGGGACATAGAAGCGGACCTCCATGAGCGACACCTCCGCATCATCGTTCTGATGGAACTCCAATGTCACTTCGTTCTTTCCAGTTGCACACTGGGAAACGCTGTTCAGTGGGACCTCAAACGCGGGACTGTCGTTCACGTCGAACGATAACAGCGGCCCTGGGTACACAAATAGACTTACTAATAGTACGCATGGTATATTGGCAGGGCTGTACAGTGGAACATGAGTCGCACATGTTACAAAAAAATCGGTCTGTGTGAAGAATAAATTTCATAGTGTAGCAAGCGTGCAATACAGTTTGGCTGGTGTATTAGACAGGGCAACTAATTGTGTGATGTGTGTTTATTATTGTGCTTGCGTGACTGTGAGGTTAACTAATAGTATACCAAAGTTTTAAAACGCCTACATGGAGTCCATTTTTCTAGCGCCCTATGATCTGCGCGATGTTGGATAACATGTAAGAAATCACGAAAGCTTAATTGAATGCCAAAACATTCAATTAAGGATCCATTGGCTCTTAGAGAGAAACAACACAAGCGCCAAATAAGTGTTTTAAGAGCCAAATAACATGAATTTACATTTTTAAATGCCATACTTTTAGTAATCATGTTGTGTGTACATCTTCCCTCTCATAGGTTTTGCTCACATAAAGTTTTTCAAGTTGTTCTTCCTCAAAAGCAAGGCCATACTTTTCATGTTAATTATGAAATGTTAAAATTTTCAGAATTCCGCGGAATAGTATTAAATGTGTTTATATTTGTCCACAAATATAAATGTGTGTAAATATGTTCAAATAAAGAGTTTGGTTCCAAAATGAGATTGATGTCAACTGCTGTTGGTTTGTTTTGATTTTAGCCATAATTACCAAAAAATAAAGCTAACCAACACAAGAAAACATGATAACATCATAAAAAACATGATTTTTTAATTCTTTAAAACAGACTCATCTCATTTTGGATTTTTTTACATTGACAACTGCTAAACTTTGAATACACTAGATCAAATTTGTACTCTGAAATTAATTTGAACCAACAGAAAAGGTGCATGTCAAGACCATATTAATATATTATATACTGTATGAAAGAGTAAACATTGTATTGTTTATAGAGTTTAAAGCAAAAAAGGGTTTGTGTTAATACGTTATTGTATTGATTTTAGTTTGTAATAATGACATTTTTTGCGCATGTTTTTTCAAAGTCCCAGTGAAATAAAAAATGGCACTGCCTATTTTTTCATGAAATGTTGAAGAATTTAGTAAATATATAGTAATAGTTACTTAATGTATGTTAGACGCTTTGGGCGGAGCATCCGTCAACTCCTCCCTTCAACTGTCAGTCTGCTGCCAGTTCCATTTCAAAATGCAACGGCTGTTTTTATACATCCAATCATCTTTCTCATTAGAGATTCAGTTTCACTCGGAAATGTAAGAACACGGAAATAAATAAGATTGTAACTTCCAGTCACAGGGACTTAAAAGATGATGACAGCTGTTTTATAATTTTGCTTCAACTGTTTGGCCTGTGCTTCAAAACTTTAAACCTCTGTAGCACTGGTGCCTAAACTACATACAGCCCCGTATATTGGTGATCAAGCAGTTTCAGCTAATGTTATCTTTTTATTTGTTTTGTCTGATTTGGCCTAGAAAATTTGTGCTGTCAAATCGATATATCATGATTAATCGATTCCAAAGTAAATGTTTGAATAAATAATAAATGTGTGTGCATATTTATATGTATATATAAATGCACACACATACCCAATAAAATTGTGTATACATTTACAGAAATATTTTTTTTTTCAAATCGATTAATCGCGATTAATCAGTAAAAGATTAAAGTTATATTAAGTCTTATATTCACAGTAGGGTAAGGGATCTGTGCAGAAGAATTTGCAATATAACAGCAAATTTGTGCATCACCAAAAGTGTTTACCTGCAAATTTGGCCGTGCCCCAATTCCAGCCTTTCACACACATATCCTTCTCTGTCAACTCGAGCTTGTAGTTCGTTTTAAAAAATGCAGAAAGCTTCTCAAAATCCTGTGGAACAGCAAAGCGAGGGAGGCGATGTCGAGAGAAAGAGGGAGAAGAAAGAAGAGATAAACAAAATTACTTTCCATGAATCTCTCCCTCTGATCCAGCACCAGGGTCATTAATAAAGAGAGTTGGCTGCGTTGCTCGGCCCTCTGGGAAGGCGGAGGTGAGCGTAATCCGGCCGGAGGCTGATGCGGAGCACGTTCAATCAGTCTGTTTATTTATCCACCAGTCCACAATCACTTCCACATGTCACTCCACCAGGTGTGTGTGTGTGTGTGTGTGTGTGTGTGTGTATGATGTCCATCTGTGCGCTAATGAGTTTGGCACTGGGTTACCGAATCCTTCACGATGACTTTAAGATTACACAAACCAGCACCACACACACAGACTGCCCTGATCATCAAAACATTTCCTTTTCCTCTAAAGCACAGATAAAACAATTACAAAAATTACTTTAAAGTTAACTGCTAAATAACAGATCTAAATATAAAGAGAATGCACAAACACACACGTCAACTTTGTCTATGTTACATTTAACAGATATTTCCGGAGTTATGGTACGCTGCCTAATAATAAACACTGCGCATTATGACTTCATGCAAACACGCACGCAGCGCAAATCCATTAATGCAGGCCATTGATTAACCCCAGGAGAAAAGCATTTCTTGTAACATCTTGAATTACACATACACAAACGTGCACAGACACACAGGACTGATCTTCGGGCTAAATAATGTCCTATTCGATGAAATCATTTAAAGCTACGGAACTTCGTTTTTGCACCACAAACATCACCATTCGAGAAAAGTTATTTTTCCCTTTTAAAATCATATTTGAAGCCGAAATATATCACTAATAGGTTATAAATATGCAGCCAACTACATTTGACCAACAAACTCACTGTGTCTTTAAAGCCATCATATTTGTAGACGTGTCCGGAGCTGGTGGTCAGTTTAATCCCATGACCCAGACAGACCCGACGCCACTGGCCAACAGAGAGTTCATTGGCTTGAATACTGTCCACCTTCCCCGTCTTATTGCTTTTATAGACCACAGACTGCTTTCCGAACCTTAGTCTGCCATCATTCTGGAGGGGAAAACAACAGAATGTTTGTTGCCTTTAGTCTTCAATGCACTTTAAGTATAGATAACTTTCTCTTGTGTTTTCCATCTCAAAGGAATAATACATTTATCTACAATATACACATTCTGATACAATTACAATGCATAGTCAATACAGGTTTCTGAGTAAGTGTGACAAATGTTCTTGCAGTGCTTGAAAAACAAAGTATAGAAGTATACATGCATAATACGCAAATGTTTTGTATGGGTGGAATTTCCAGATGACAAATCACATTTGCTATCTGTGGAGTAACACTGCACTGTGATTTATAGATCTGAGACTGAGAACCATACTGTAGACAGAAATGGAAACAAAATGAGGTCATGTGACAGTTTAGAATGTTTATTATTGCATTAGCACCACATAGCCCTACACCTTTTTGTCCAAATAGTATGACACACAGTGTATACTGCAAAGTATGCAGTACAGTACTAGTGGTTTGTTTTAACAATAACCATTCACTAGCCGGCATTAATACAATGCCAGATTGCGACACCCAGTGGTCAGTTTACAGTAATTTATAGTCAGTATGTGTAACTGTATACTTAAACTTGCAAGATAATTTCCTGTAGTCTATTATCTTTAATGTTTGAGTCGTGTCACTTACCCATGAACCCTTTGCTTCTTGATAGATCTCGTTAAACTCCAGAGTGTCTCCCATCTCTAAGTATAAACGAACAAAAGATCAGAAAACCATTTTAAATACGTTTAGAACAACATCAACACCGTCAGTATTACCAGTAATTTATCTATTCAGAACCATCACACTAAAAGTTGTTTACTCATATGCTAATGAAGTTGGGCATTGACTGCACCTCAAGCGTACTGTGTTGCTTCGTCAAGCATCTTAATCATTAAATTCGCATTTGACAATGCCGACAGATCTGTCTAGGTAGGCAGCTCACTGGATTTTGTCACACAACCGCTGGGTTCTCACACTACTGCACATGTTGAGCAGATGCTGTCCCTTAGCCGGCTTCTTTAAAACGCCCTATTGAAAGATACAAACGTATTTAACACTTACTTTGGATGAAGATCGACTCAATATATGTATACGTGTGGTTTCCGGTATTGAAGGTATTTGATTCAACAACAGAAATAAGTGATACAATAATCAAGTATCTCTATTCTCCCTTTTCCCGCGTTCAACCTCCGGTTCTGAACACAGTCACCCGGAAGAAGTATTGAAAGGTCATCCGTTCCTATGACACCGCGTCAGTAAAAACGTCTTTCGTTTTTAATTAATTTTTCCTGTTTATTATTTTATAACACCATCAAAAAGACAGATTTCTTTTAAAACATACATTTTTAGATGATTTTTAATCGAAATGAAAGCATTTGAAAAGTTGCATTACATTACATTACATTTGTATTTGTATAATTTGTAAACCTTGGAAAAAATGAAAATAAATAAATAAATATTTTCAATATATACATTTAAATAAAGCTATAAATACAAACAAACAAATAAGCCACAGGGTGTTTAAATTAGTATATCCATACGCAGTTTTACATCTGCTGCCTATGTTATAATGGAAGTGAATGTATCATTTGAGGTGTCTTTGATCGTGTGGACGATTTATTTCAAGAATAATTTGCTATTTTAAAAGAAAGCCTATAATAATAAAAACAGATTATTTTTAGTGTTTTACACTGGAGATTAGAGATTATTTTCATTGACAACGTATTTCGATTTTTTGAACAATACAATCGTCGCATTTGGAAAGTAAAAACGTTTGGAAAAGTCAGTAATTGTTAACTTTTAACTTCACATGAGTAATAAAAGCAAAAAGGGGTGCGCCTTAACAATTAACACCAGGGGGCGCTAGAGCCACGAATCAAATACATGCCACCAAGTCACTTACAAGATCATAAGGGAAAGGTAGGCTGTTTAGGATTATGTAATAATCGACGTGTTAATCTCTTTATTTAATGCCATACCCTGAAATTAAGTGCTTACCTACTCATAAATGCCACTTACGCACTTCCGAAAAAACCCACGCATGTGTGTAAAATACACAAACGTACTTTTAAGTGGTATGTGGGGGCGGACTGTAAAAAAATCCAAAAAATCTTACTGTCAGTATTGGTAATACCAGAAGCATGAGACATAAGACGAACAATAAAGACTCACAATATCCACCATTATAAATAGGCCTACTGTCCCTTAATTGTTTTTTCAATGCCAAATTACATCACTAAATATAACCCAAAGGCTGATGCTGAGTCAATAAACAGATAAATCATGAAAAATCTGTTGAGAGTTCCTGCCAATTTGTCAAAATCTGTCAAATTCCTGTTAGATTTGCGGTTTAAGAGTCTCGTGACGGGCTCATTTACTTCACTTTTGAAAAGATGAATCAACGGTGAATCACTGAAGAGAAAGAATATGAGGAGGAGGAGAGAGAGAGAGAGGGAATGCAGAAGGAGGAGAGGGGGACAGAACTTTCTCTCAGGCATGTGTATAAAATCACTTCATATCATCGTCAGTCAGTCCGTCATTCAGCGAGTCTCACCGACAGCCGCAAAGAGCGAGCGCGTCACAGTCACCTGGACATCACAGAGAGAGAGATAGAGAGAGCGCGCGCCGGGGTTACTCTGGGCAGCTGTCAATCATTGAGTTTAATGAGTTTTAATTTCTCTGGACAAATATTTTTGTGGATACTTTGTCCAAAGCTCCAGACAGACGCACGGTGATCAAACGTTTGGGAAGAAGCTTTTGGAACAGTTGACTAAGCGGGAAAAGGGAGTTTTATACAATTAATTTAAATATATTTTCATAACCCGAGAAAGAATTGGGCTACTGATCAGAACGGAAGTAAACGATTCGATCCAGTAAAATGCAACGCTCGAAAGGTAAGTGAGAGTTTTTTTCTGAAAGCGGAGAAGATTTCGATAAACTGGTTTACACATTATTATTATAAGGCCTATTATTCTATAGAGAGAGAGAGAGGGGATGGCTTATAATTTTTTAATCAATTTTAATATATAGCCTATAGCTAAATATTTACAATGTCAGTTTTACATTTTAACTTAAATTCATTTACAATTAACCTAAATATAATCCGTCGTGTCATTTAATACAGTACCCCAACATTTTTAAATCAATTTATTTACATTTTTTGATCAAATCTAATTGTTTTCGGCTTTTAGCACTGCATAATCTGTAGGCGATTGTGAGATCTAAATTGATTCGTCGGTTCGCAGAAATAGAGCCGCTCGTCTCTTCTAGTCTAAATGTCTTAATATCAATATACGTTAAATATTACGATTTATGTGAGCGAAATCTCGCATTTAAAAGACCAGAATGGACAAAAAGAAGAGAAATTTGTTAACGTAACTAGTTCATATAACCTAGTTCTTTTCCCTTCACTTAGAACTAATTTAAATGATTTCTATGTTTTTTCATAGTTTAAATCAATAATAATAATAATCAAAATGTCAGCGCCAAGGTAAAAAATAATTAAATGTTAAAAAAAACTGTGTAATAGATGATTGTTGGAATATTGGATATTTTGAAGAATATTGAATTTACATTATTTTTATTAAACCTCAAGGCTTATCAACTATTTACATTAGGTTAACTTCCTTACACGTTATTTATGATCAAGCATTATTTTCTAATGAGAACTTTGTTCTCTATGTGCAGGATTCACAAACATTACACAAGAAAACAACTTTTCATCTAAAAACTAAAAAAATCCCAACAATGTCAGTGTCAAAGCTGGAAACACATTTGGACACAGGAGTACTGTTTGCCTTTATTCCTGTTCTCAAGTGCATTAGGCATGTGGTTCATGGGGCAAGTTCACCCCTGTCTTGTTAACCGACACTGATATGAGAAAGTACATGATTCATGTTAGTCAGGGTCTAAACACACAAACCCACACACATACATAGCACCTGTCTTCTGGGACCCGTGTCTGTGAAAGGAAGAAGGGTGTGTGACGAAATGATGCGATTTACGCCTGAATAAAGCAGCAGAGCAGACTGTCACGCTCACACACACACACACTCGCACACATTTTCTTTTTTTCCTCTGTTACAGTTTATGTTGCACCACATGCATCTATCATACCAATCACACACACACACACCAAACTGCCACATACACTCAAACTCCTTCAGATGGTTTCAGAAGAAAGAAACCCCAAACCATCAGCATGTCACAATGCCCCATGCATTTGCATTTTAATCTAGGTGAAGAGACAGTCTGGAAAAGACAACTGGTTTTTGGGAGGGAGGGAGGGAGGGAGAGAGAAGGTAAAGGGATAAAGAGGGAAGTGTAGGATTGAAGGAGAAAGATAGAGTGATGGAGGGATGAAAAGAGGGTTAACGCAGCCCAGATTCCCTCTAAAAAGAAGAGAGAGAGAGGGAGCACAGGGGAATGATATAAAATGAGTTGGTCACGGTTTGAACAGTTACACATGCTGTTTACATTTTCCCAAATTAACATGGCCCCTCGCTTCACCAAGCCCCTTTCTCTTTTCCGTGTATTCCCTTCTTTCTTTCTGTCCTTATTCTTTCTTTCTTTCCACGTTTGATCTTCCAGATTGGATGAGCAGATAGTCATCCTTTATTTACGGGAGAGGGTCATTGTAGGGGACGTTTAGTGAGAAACTTGAGTCAGAGAGATGGAGAAATGGGCAACAGGGGGAGGGAAGAGATAATTAAAAAAGGAAAAGAAGAAAAAGGAAGAAAGTTAATTACAGAGGTAGAGGAGCCCAAGAGAGAAACATTTACATTGTTCTGAGAGGATTTTGACAGAAGGAATGAAAGCGTGAGGGAAAATGGTCAGAGATGCAGAAGTGAGGAAAGTTCAAGGAAAAGAGGTTGAGCTGTAAATGCAGGTTTTATTGCGTTCCTTTGTCTTAAAGGTCCAACAAGGCCAACATTCCCAGGAGAACTTCCATTTATTCAGGTTTCAAACGAATTATCCACAGGGAGATTGAAAAGTGTATACCCCCTTGTAGAGATCACAGAGGGTAAGTGTGTGACTGAGTGATTGAAACACTGAAAGTGTGTGTGTGTGTGTGTGTGTGATGTTTCTTAAATCTACAGACTTCCATCATGTTTGTCACATGCATGTGAAAATGTTTGCACATGCATTTTGATTCTTACATTCATCCTGAGTGCCACCTAAAGTTGGCGTGTGTGTGTGCGTGTGTGTCTAGTCTGTGAAAGAATGCACATTTGATTGAGTGCAGACTGCACATAAATCTCTACTTTAACTGTACACAGACACACAACATGACCCTCGATTCTCGTACACACAAACACACACACTCGTTCATATGAAACATTAGCTTCTTTGTGAACTGACCGGCTATCATATGGACAGTGGAACTTTATATGATGTGATAGGAGAGAAAAAGTTTTATGTGATTGCAGCATAACTTTGAATTCTCTGTATTGTTGACTGGAGCCTCTGAGTCTCGTCTGTTTAGTGTTAACACAACGGCAACAAATCAGACCGAGAATGAAAGGCAAGAGGCTACGTGTGTGTGTGTGTGTGTGTGTGTGTGTGTGTGTAAGGAAAGAGAGACGAAACTGACTGATATACAGATTTGACATCATATCATTGCTGCCAGCTGCAGGGTTGAAGCAGAGACATACACACACACACACACACACAAATCCTGCTTAATGAAACCCGTAGTTATTCAATAAAGTCGTGGGGGATATGTTTCAGGGGTTATGTAAATATGCCAGAGCTTTGTTTTTAGAAACTGTTGCGCTTACAACCACATAAACAACAAGAGGGAAGTGACCGCGTGTGATTTTTGATTTCTGGGTTGCGTCTGTATTAATAAACTCACTTATAAATAAAAACAACATAAATGGCAGTTCTGACCAACAGGAAGTTAAATTATGGGTGGTTGTGAAGGTAAGCGGCACTATTTTTGCTCAGACCACTAGAGATTTACAGTTACATTTTGTTGTAAACCAGCACCTAATTACTTGCTTTGTCTATACAATGGGTGCCAGTGCTGTTCGGTTACGAACATTCTTAAAAATATCTTCTTTTGTGTCCTGTGGAATAAGGGTCAAAAAGGTTTGAAATAACAAGAGGTCGAGTAAATAATGACAGATTTTTCATTTTTTTGTGAATTTGTGGCAACTGATGCTGTGAATTTGAATGGAAGATTTTTTGTTAGAAAAGTTTAGTTAGTGTTCTGAAATGCCTTTTGTGATAATGTCATTGTTTGTTGAGATTTGTTTGTTTTTCCCAAGAGAGACTTTGCTTCTCAAAATTTTCTCCAGAAAAAAGACATAACGTGTTCAATGGAAATCTCAACAATCTCAAAACATGTGCTTAGATTTATACAGATATCAAAGTCACAGATTTCGGTATCCATGTCGCATCAAATTCTTCCATTGCCTAATCATCTATGTATATTTATTTTATAGCACTATCCATTCACTGCATGTTATTACTATATAAATTTATATAAATACATAATCTCAAATTAAAATCATACAAAAAGGTGCTTCAAAAGTTTTATCGATGCCATATATGAACCTTTTGGTTCCATAAAGAACCTTTAACATCTGAAGATCCTGTTTCACAAAAGGTTCTTTGGGCCGAAAAAAGGTTCCACAGATTATGCAAAGATAAGAAAGAGATGAACAGTTCTTGGTAAAAATGACAATAGTACTCAAAAGTGCCCAAGAACAGTTTGCTTTCCTGCATTCTTCAAAATATCTCATTTTGTGTTCAACAGAACAAAGAAATTTACAAAGCAATTTTTCCTACTTTGGCAGTCAATTCTTGCCCAGAACGTTTTGGTTACAAGAATACATGCAAGCAGGGGAAAAGGTTTGTGAGATTTTTGTTTCGATAAAAACTGACAAAGAAAGCATATATTCCACAATGTTTCCTGATGATTTGTTGGATCATGATTTGAGATCTCTCTGACATGCAGAAAGTGTTTTGGAACATTTCTGACCTCAGGTCGGGGAAAAGGTGTGCCTGTGTGAGTTTGTGTTACTAAGGCGTGTGTGTGTGTGTGTGTCAGGTGTTGTGGATGTTCCGCTGAGTTTGTTTCAGGAGAATTTCTCCCTCTTGAAGGAGAATGAGTGAATTAGAGGAGAAAGGAGCGGAAAAACAGAGAGCAACCGAGTTGAAAAGAAAAACTGGCAGAGCTAATCGAGGTTAATAAGCTGTTGTTATTTTGGCCGGGGGCAAAGAAGAGATAAACCACTTTAAAAGAAGGGGAGGAAAAAAAGGCGTGTGTGAGAAGATAAAAAGCAACTCGTACTGACGGGGGAAAAGAGCGAGAGGGATAAAGACAATGTGTGACAGGAAGGAAAACGCGTGATGAAGAGTGGTGCGAGAAGAAAGGACGGAGAAAAGCTTGATGGACGGGAGGATAGTGGGGGGTTCGAGAAAAAGAGACGAACGGAGATAAAAAGGAAAACGAAAGGGGTGGAGGTGCACCTATTTCACACCTGTTGAAAACACAATGCCTCAAACAAGTAATTACACATCTCTTACATGTTCCTCTGACTGCTTGACACAGGAGAGAGAGAGAACATTGGGCGAGAGAGATTGAGTGTGATGTGGCAGTGGACTCCCTCAGGCTCACACACACACATAATATGAGTACTCTGTGACCCTCTTAGAAGTTTGAAGGTTCATCATTTGCCATCATTTTCCCTGTGTGATGTCCGAGGACGTGGGGTGTAAAAGCGACCTTAGTTTGGCACCTTCACACACACTTACTCACAATACAGAAATATAACAGATGCTCTGCTTTGCGTACAGGCATGCACATACACTCAATCCAAACGGAACTACAAACACACATATCCAGACGCAGAGGACCACACGTACTAACACACGTAAGCTCTTACATTTACAAATATACAGTGGCCCCAGAACGTATCTGGATACTTAAAAATGAAGGTCAGTATTTTAAACAATTTATTATCAGAGTTAAGTGCATTTATTTTAAAGACAGATAACGCAAGCACGATCTTCAATCTCTGGTTGTCAAACTTAGTAGATCATGATGTTATGAACTATATATGGGTAGTTGACAGAGTAATATGCAAATTTGTCCAATGTTGTGATGGCAACAATGTATAAAAAACTAACAATGAAGATTTATCTATGTTATGCTATTTTATATGATAAATATTAATACAAATTAATAAAACAGTTTGAATTCAAAATTTTGCTACGTCAGATCATAGCAGTCTGTGGTTATTGACACACGTGGGAAATTAAAAAATCTATTAAAATGGTCTGAAGACCACTGTTATTTCTAATAAAAACTAATACATTTGTTTATGTTTAGAAATTTGTAAGTGTAAGTTAAATGTCCAAATTTTTTGGGGGGCCATTGCATTTTTACATTTTTATATTGTAATTTATCATAAAGACATTTATATAAATGATCTTAAATAGAATTATACAAAATACACTTATCTTCATAACTTTGTTCTTTTAAGAATTTACAAATCAAAATTGGGAGTAAATATAATGTCAAACTTTGTACAATCACCAGTGAAACAAAAAACACATCCTCATAAAAAAGTCTAATTTAAGCTTTTTTACAAAGTCACAAAACGATTGCAGCTAAAAATATATAAACCATATGCTGTGTTAATTTAATTCCTGCTCTTGGTAATTACAGTTTTAACTATGTTTTCTCCATATGATTTGTTTTATTTATTTTGAGGAAAAAGATGATAAACTATGATAAATCAATTATATTTTGACAATAGGAAAATAAAAAAATTGTATTCCATAATGAATTGCTTAGAGCAATGAGCATCATTTTCAATTGTGCATTAATAACACATCGGCATCAAACTGCAAACCCAGCACTGAAATCCCCGCTCTTACCGCTTTTTATTTCAGTCTGTCAAGTTCTCTTGATGCTGCTATTGGCTGCTGCGATGGGGTGTGGCCAGGTGCTGGACCGCACGCTCAGTCTGTCCAATGAGAGGAGCTCGATAGAAAGAACATACGAGCTGACTAAATACCTGGACCACCAGCTGAAAGAAATCAGAGACACTTACGTAAGATGTCATCTGTTTATATGTGTGTGTGTAAATATATGTGATCTGTGCGGGTGTTTCTAAATATGAGGTTTTACGTATATAAATGTTTTTCTTGCAAATGCACTTTCCCCCTGACCCCTTTGTATTATTTAATTTCCTCTTGTCTTAAAATGAGTTGTAGCTCATATTTGCTACCTTGCCAAATTATTATCAAGCATAAAATGTACATCTCTCTTTCCTGTGTTGACATTTTAAAACTAATATTTTTTTTTTTTATTGAATTGCTATATTGTCATAGAACAACCGTTAAGGAGATAAACAACTCTTGATTTTCTACCTGATTTAAACAGGTAGAGTTTAAAGTATGGCTATATTTATATTTTAGAAAACATTTTATTATTATAATTTTTTTGTCAACTTGTAAAAGTACATATATCTTTCTAATGTTTTTTCTACTATCTGGTCTACAGTTATCTTATCTTGGGCCACCTTTCAGCGATCCTGGCTTTTCCCCTCCACGTCCGAACAGCTCCGCTTTATCCGTGCCCAGTGCGGCCACACGGGTGGACTTGTGGCGTGGACTGGAAAACGGTGCCCGTCTGGCCCAGAATCAGCGTGCGTACAGCGTCCTCCTTTGTGCCGTGAAGGAGCTGGCGCGCTCCACCTTGTGCCCCTACCTCCAGAGTTCCCTCCTTCACTTCTGCTCCGGCCTCAGCGGGTTACTCGGCTCAATATCTGGTTTGATGAATGCCCTGGGCTACACCTCACCTCCCTCAGGATATGCCACGCCAGCTCAAGGATACGCCCTGCCCATGTCACCATTTCAGGGAGTGATTGAGAACAGCCCCGCCCCCCTGCGGAGTTACCTGCCTCGAAACCAAGGTGTTCAGGCTACCTCTCGGGCAAGGGATGGAGGGAGCCGGGCGGATGTGAAGCGGGACAGAGAGAGGGAGAGAGCAGGAAAGGGGCCGTAGAGGGAGGAGAAAAGAAACTTGGACTGCGAAGGAGGAGGGTGGGAGGGAAGAGGGTACGGAGAGATGGCGGAAGAGGAGACGACTGCTAAGTTTTGATGAAGAGAAATCAACAAAATTGAACTATAATAAAAACGTCCACATCAACACCCAGAACTACACAAGTTTAAAGTTTGGAATTGGAGAAATGAGTCGAAAGGAGCCTTTACTCTTTTCCTCACCGTCTCTTCACCCGCATCGTTCTACACGTTCTATACAGTCATCTCATTCGGGTCTGTCTCCTCTATCCCTCCTCTATCAGTACGGAGGACCGGCTGAGGTTCATACTTTATTGGCCGGCCCAATTCTCTCGTCCCATCCCGCACCGAATGATTTCTCACGTAAGGTGGAGGGATTCTGGGTACTGAGAGAGCTACAGAGCTGGCTGTGGAGGTCCGCCAAAGACTTCACCAGACTGAAGAAGCGACTGCGCGTTTGAGAATAAATGACGGCTCTGGTTCGAAACGTAGTGAGTTGGCCTTGCTGTCTATTGCCAAAAAACTAAATTCTGTCATTATTTACCCACATCCTTTCATTTCAAACCTGTATGACTTTCTGCAGAACACAAAATAAGATATTTAGAAAAATGTCTGTAATGTCTGAACCTCTTCACTTCTATTGTATGGACACAAAACCAATGCAGTGAATGGATACCGCTGTTAAAAAAGAAACTGCACAAGAAAGTCTAACAGGTTTGTAATAACAAGAGGGTGAAAAAATGATGACTGAATTATCATTTTGGGTGAACTCTCCCTTTAAGAGAGCATCCTAACTGAGATAAAACCTTTATCACTGGAGATTCGACTTCAGACTGATTCACAAACAGTTAACAATGAGATGATGTAATAAACAAACAAATACACCGCACACAAATATTGGCTCAGAAAACTGAGAAAATGAAAAGACATTCACAATCAGCATCTCTTTTACTTTGACCACCATCCTGTATCTTTCACGAAGGACTGCTTTCTCCTTGAAGAATACAGCTGATGGTGCTTTTGATTTTGACCGAAATATGTATCTTGGGAGACAGCATTACTTCTTAAAATGCAGCCGATGGAGGCAGCTCACTAGCTTTGGAACAGAGCAAAGTTATGTGCAAAACAGATTGCTTCATGCTTTATGGATGGAGATCTAAGAACGTTTGATGGTTACGCTTTGCACTAAATCACCAAACAGAAAAGACGGCCGGGAGAGGAGAAGTACATCAGAGACAAAGGGAAAAGAGCACCCATTGAGACCAAGACGTGATTCAGCAGAAGGAAAGTGAATCATGGCTGGAATCGGGCAGTAGTGAAAGGGTGAACGGGGAAGTGTAGGAAGTGTGGCGTAACCAGAAGAGACAATGGAGAGCTTTTGCTGCCTCAGTGACTGACTTTGGCATCGACTCGTCATTTTCCACCCGAACACAAACGGACACACACCTACGCATTCAGAAATAGATGCAGAAATCTGATGTTAGGACTCTGTGTGGATAAACTGAAGAGGAAACAGAAGTATCATTATGGTTTATTTTTTTGGACATGGATTTTGCGTCGGTATAAAATATCGTAATTATTAAAGGGATAGTTCAGGCAAAAATTAAAACTGTCATCATTTATACACCTACATGTCATTCAAAACCCGTATGTTACTTTCTCTCTCCTGTGGAACACAAAAGAAGATATTCTGAGAAATGTCTTTGGTTTTATGTCTGTCCATGCAATGGAAGTCATCTTGGGCCAATTTTGTGTGCTTACCAATGTTCTTTAAAAAATGGTGTTCCGCACATGACAGAAAGTCATATAGGTGTGAAATGAAAAGACAGTGAGCAAATTATGAAAGAATTTCATTTTTGGGTGAACTCTCCGTTTTAGAAACCTGGTCACACATGTGAATATTAAGGAAAGGGTAATATGTGTGTGTACATTGTACAGTGTTTTTCTGTGTGTGTGTATGTCGTATTTTCTGTATGTTGTATTTATTTAATATTATTTATTTTATGGGGTATGACAGAATGTTGTGACTTTTTACTTTTTCTGGTATTACAAAAGATCTTTACAATGTGTGAGTGTGTGTATACTCTTACCCCTTGAGGAAAAACCAGAGGGACTGGAAGGATAGTGAGAGTTTTTATTCGTCTGTCTAAGCAAAATTTACGACCACTCTGTCCTTTCATGTAATCCCACATCCTCTCATCCCTCTGTCTGTCTCTCACGCCTCTCCGCTTCCCTAGTGCGCTGCTCACCTAACAACACACACACATAGGCTACACGAAGGTGGTTAACATTCATATACACTTATACAGGATACAAACAAATTTCACACAAACACTTCAGACCTAAACATAGCAGTCCAAACAAATGCACACACAATTGATTTTGTAGGTGAACAAACATTCAGGTGCGATTCCTCTCCTCGGGCTATGTTTGGCCTAAAATTAAAGGATCAATGAGCATCTGTCTTTCCCTTTGAGCAACACACCTGCACTATAGTTATCACCACCACACCCGTGCACGCACACAGGGGTGTGACACACTCTTTATGTGCAATTATCACAAATTACGGGAAAAGATGAGTTTGGAGAGGGGGCACGGGCGCGCGCGGGGAGATACACGTGGTTGAGACTCAGCGAAATGCGTAATGCAGAGTCCAGTCGACTTCGGCCCCTAAATGGATGACCACACATCGCCAACAAAGAGCGCATTGTGCGCCCGTGTGTGCGTGTCATCGCGTGTGGCTCTTGAATCACGCATGTGTGAATCACATCAGGTCCGTGTGCTGGTACTTCAGAAAGTTTGTTTATCTGTGCGACTGTAAAGTAGTTTTATTTGTTTTAGTTTAAAAGCAGACTTTCCGAATCCTCTCATTTCGTGCCATTGCGTCTTTTTGCCACGTGTTGAACAGAGAGCGTCTCTCCCCCTGCCAATCACGCATTAAATCATCCGTCTATCATCAGTTCAACAGCACGAGCCTATTTAGGGTGTCTTTATCCCTCCCTCAATCTCCTTCCATCTTTTCTCCTTCTGCGTCATTGTCTTTTTCCATTTTTCCTTTCCCATCTTCGCCAGGGGCCCCTCCCACGTCGTCTGGAGCCCCGATCACCTGCAGCACATAAAAATTCCTTTTTTCTCTCTCCAGAGGATTGCACCGCTGCCTAGGGAGTTACTGCATTCCTCTCTCTCTCTCTCTCTCTCTCTCGGTCTGCCTCCGAGATTCTTTCTATTTTCTCCTTATGTCGTGTTATTGTTCGTTTTCACCTCTCGCCAAGCCCCGATACCGCACGGCCTCCACCTGCCGCGCCCACACCCCCGCCGTGCCGTGCGATGGTATACGCCGGTTCGTTGACCGCAGGGCTGGGCCGACTCACCCAACCACTCCGTGCGGGGGAAACCTAGGGCATTGATGTATTGCCTAATCAATTGATCCTCCCAGTCAGATAAGAGTCGGCAACCGCAGTCGCCGTGCGTTCATATGTATGTGAGTATTGACGTGAGCCTCGGGGGAAAAAAGACTTTAATGTAACGTGGCGTGTTTTATTGTTATATAACATGTTTTTAAAAAAAAAGATTATTTTGGAATCCCTACAGAGAAGGCGATGTGTGTGAGCACAGGTTTGGCTGTACTTGGAGAGGGCAAAAGGTTTGAAAAAAAAGGTGAAACATTAAAAACCGCCGCGTGATGACAGTTCAAGTGGTTCTCGCTACTTGAAAGACTCATAAATCATGGCAAATTATATTTTGCTGTAAATCTAATGCTGTCAGCAGGGTTCTCCGAAGGTTAGGTTTAGGGTGGCTATATCATTATAAAACTCAAGTCTTGGAGAGGTCCTCATAAATTTAGCTTCGTCTTTGTGTGTAAATGATGTAACTCCATGACGTCGAAGTGAGGTGCCTTTCTGTCTATCTAAGATTCTACGGCATCGTTACTGAAATTATAAGTGATTGATTTAAAACTCAAAAGTGTAACACATCACACAAATATAAAAAGACACTGTGCACATTTTAAATGTAATACTTTTCATTAAATAATAATTTAAGATTCGATATTATTTATTATTGAATTACACATAAATATTGTCAAACATAATAAATATTCACTTTGCACCGATATATTGGGCAAACAGTATTTGTTGATAATTCCCCCCCCCCCCCACACTAACGGATATCGGCCAATTTTTTTAACAACAGCCGATGTTTATAAAAAATGGGATGATAAAACAGTTATACTGTCAGTGAAAAGAGGACAGGAAAATACAGTGAATTTGTGCTCTGCATAGAAAATGTTAAAAGGATAGTTCACCCAAAAGTAAGGTCTGTCAACTTTTACTCACCTTTGAGTTGTTCCAAATCAGTATAAATTTCTTTGTTCTGATGAACATTTGGAAGAATGCTTATTACTAAACATTTCTTGGACACCATTGTCTACCATAGTAGGAAAAAATGATGCTACAGTATATAGAAGATCTTTTGAAGAGTTAACAGCAAACAGTTCTGGGGAACTTTTTAAATAATATATTGTCATTTTTTCTTCATTGGTAGTCAATGGTGACCTAGAATTGTTTGGTTTAAAGCATTTGTCCAAATATCATTCTCTGTTTTAACTACATTTACAGAGAGTGAGTAATTCAGATTTTTCATTTTTGGGTGATTATATCTTTAAGAACCATCACTAGTTTATGTTCAATATTAATAGTAATTATATAAATTAATCACATTCAGAAAGTTAAGAAATATTAATTTAATCTTCAGAATCGGCAAATATAATTGACTATTGGAGAAATTTGAAATGGCTTTACTCAGTCAATATTAAAAACAGGAAGATTATGTAACTTTATCCGAATATTCATGCATTATGAATGATGATTTTATGAAAAAACAGTAAATCACATAAAAATGTCCAAATATTACTGCATTCATCGCAATGCGTTCTGGGATTGGCTTCTCCACAAGGAATGCTTGCGATGCTGCCATATATTTAATGCCAAATCTTATAATGTTAGTGCCTGGAGCAGTCTTTGTGTTAAAAGTGCAAATTGTGATGCTGTCTAGATAGGCAGGCTCACTGTTGTTTTAGTGTACAGAACTTTAGTGTTGAATGAGGAAAAACATTGGATGACGGAGAATTAGTTAAATAAACCTCAACGGGAGGTATGAAACTCATGTTGGCACTTCATCAAAACCAAGATATGGGTAGCACATGTTTGTTTTGAATGTGTGTGTGAACAAGAGAAAAAAGGGTGATAATGCTGGAAAGACCCGGGGATGTCAATTGAAATGTGAAGGACACACACGGTTTAGCTTGATGAACATATAGAAAGCGTTTGTGTGTAAGTGAGGGGTAAATAAAAAGCTTTTAGTGTCAGAGATGGAAGGACAGAGATTACAGCAAGAAAACCTCCCACACTGTTTTACAAACATGGCGTACACACAAGAAGCGTTCATGCACACACACGTGAATGTAATCTGATTTTTCCCTCCGCACACACGTGGCCGGGCCTATTTTAGGAGGCTTTTAAAAGTTCCAAGAATTTTCAACATAAACTAATGAACTGTAACGGTTCCTAAAAATCCGGATGAGCGCGTGATGTTCTTCCATTCCGTTCTGCTTCTTCTCTCTCTCTCTTTCATTTCGCTCTGTTGTTTCTTCGTGACCCAAACACAGGCTGACAGGTGAAGAATGGCTTTCTCACGCTGCGAGAGAGTGAGAGAGAGATCGTGCGCCCGGCTCGACCGAGGCAGAGGAGTTTGACGGTGGTACACCCGCCCTCGAGTGATTCCACGTTAAGTGCAATTAAATTGAGTTGGCGACGTGCCATCTTCATTCTTCGAGCCAGTTATTCAAAACAGGAGTTCATTTAACATTGAGAAATGCTGAGAATGTAATTATCATCTACTCAACCTCATTTCACTTCAAACATGTTTGCTGCTTTTTACCAGGGGCAGTTCTTGAACTCGTGTGCGATATTCCAAATTTTGTCATGGGATAAGATCTGTTAGAGAATGTCTTCAGGACATCTCGTACCCTCTTAGAAGTGCTGGGTTGTTTTTGACCCATGCTGGGTAAATATTGGAACATACTGCTGGGTTAAAATGAACCAATGCTGGGTTATTTTTAACCCAATTGCTGGGTTGAAATAACCCAGCATTGGGTATTTTTAACCGAGCAGTGTGTTCTGCCCGATATTTACCCAGCATGGGTAAAAAACAACCCAGCACTTTTTTTGTGTGTCTGATGCGTGCTAATGCACATTATAATATAACGATTTTTTACTTGTATCACATTTGATGAGTAAGTCTCAAAATCATGATTTGATTCGATTTTGTAACTGACTGAAATGTGTTTTAATGTGAATGAGATTGAGAGCTACTGCAGAGATGATAGTTTAGGTTTTAGTTGTGTTAACTTCCCATTCACTTTCAGGAGGGTATAAAAACACATTTTTGGAAACTAAAAAAATCTATTTCATGAAAAATATATTTGTTCTGCATATTTACAGTCTGATAACTGCAGGCTTCTTTATTATTATTAATGAAAGTCTCACTTAAGCTTATTAGGAGCTTTGTTGTTGCTGAATAGATGAAACTCAGCCCTCTGGCTTCTAATCTAAAATGTGACTTTGTTCGAATTCACAGAAAAAGATCTTGCCTAACACTGCCATTGTATTATGGCATTGAAGTCAGCACCTTATAAGAGTATGTTTACGTTCCATTCATGGAGAACTGTCAAGGTGGAAACATGTTGAAAAGATGAAAAGTTAGTGGAGCCTCCTTTAAATGCTTGAGCAATATTGTTTAGAATCACACACCTGTTTTAAAGCAAAGACACACATATGCACATACACATACGGAGGGTTTGAGGAAGCAATTGGGGTGAAATTACAGACATGTGTGGACTCTGAAGGTAAGAAGTCACTTGTACGAACTCTGACATGAGACCATGACCTCTGGAAATCTTTACGGATGCTGACTTATAAGCCAGAGTCAAGCTACCGAGCCTCCGTATACATACCACTAAGATTTTACATCACTTACCTGTAGGTTACATTAAACAAATTTACTTAAGAAAGACAGAGTTTTTACAATCTGTGCAGTCAAACAAATGGACTTTCTGACACGTTCCATGAATAGGGTACAAATTGCTGTCACATTACGTATTTAAAGCAAAAAAGCCATAAATCTTTTCCTACACTGAACAAATATCTCAGTGTTAAAAACATGTCAACAATCACACTGCATTTCTAACAGTGTTAACCCTTGTGGTGTTCATGTTCATGTTACTTTACGCTTCTAAAGTGCACACAAAAAAAGTGAAAAATATATAGTTATTGTAAAACTAAGTTTTACTTTAGTAAAAAGTAAAGTTTTATTTTTTGTCATAAGTCATTATTGTTAGACACCCTTTAGGTTTGTTACTGGGTTTTGCAAATATCTTACTAATAAAAAGTAGTTAAAAGTGCAACACAATATGTTATCATTTAAAAAGAACAGTGTTTTTTTCTATTTCCTGAAAGCAGCGAATTTGGACATCTGAGGTTTTGGAAGGACATCGAAAATATATGGTTCATAGTTGTCTCTTGCCTCTAGTAAATCACAGATATGAAAAGCGTGCTATGCATTTTATTACTAAATAAATATACCAAAAAAAAGTCTATAATATGGGTGGAAAAAAACAAGTATATCTTGAAAAAATGTCTGAGGTCGAGAAAACCATAAATCATATTTATTTGCTACAGAATTCCTATAGACCCGAACACCACACAAGGGTTAATCATTCTGCTGAATCTTTATTTTATTGAACACTTTAACATACATTTTTTATAAGTTTATTATTTTTAATATTGATTATTTCTTTCATTTTAATGTATTTTGCTAGAAAATACAAAAAAGCATAGAAATCAATGTAAACAATGCAAAGTTCAAACTTCATATAAAATATAGCATGCATAAATATTTATTACACTCTAAATAAAACTTTTCTATATCACATATCTGAATTTTTCTGGAGGTTATACAGCGATACTGCGTTTTTAAGACTTTCAAGTCCTATGTGCTGTTTTCGTTGAAAGTGGCTTATTTTATTAAAGCAATGATTTTTGTTACTGTAATGATTTCTATACCAAAACATTTCTAAGATGTCACACCCCAGCAATATAAATGATCAAAGGGTCACAGCAGACGGAATTCTGCAGCTCAAATTCCATGTGTACACACAGGAAACTAATGTTGTTGGACAAAGGGGACAGTTATACTGTCAAAACTCATTGGTGACCTGCTCTAAAGAAGCTTTTTATGGAGCAGTGCTGAAGCTGGATTTGAACTGAACTTCCCGTCACAAGCAATCACACAATCAGCAGAAAACAAAGAGCTGCACGGCGTGTACACCACAGTTTACAAGTCTATAGAAGTCAAGGGGTTTGTTCAGTTTGACGTTTACAGAGTCTGCAGCGGGGAAAACTGGTCTCCTTAGGCTGCATTTAACTGAGCAAAAGAGGATGTATGAACAGTTTAGGAGCTCGGACTGTGTGAATGACAACACTATTGTTCTTGAGCCACAGGATGGGTGCGGGTGGAGATTTTAATAACGCCATTTCAGACATTTAAGACACCTTTCGTTGTTTTACAGTTTAACCCTATCCTATGTTTTTCCCTCGACTTTATTCTCATGTCTTCCGCCATCATCCATCATCCGTGTCGCTGGAGGTCACGAACCGCCCATCAGACTCTTACCTAAACATAAGCCCTTCCTCTCTGCTGGAGTTTAAATCAATTTGACTCGACTTGAAATTAGCCTGCAATGATGATTTCCAAAAAGATGATCAGTTAATTTATATAGATCTCCTACCTGTATGAGATAATTACAAAAACAGTTTTTCTTCAATGATTTCTTTGGTCTAAGGAAGGATATATCATATTTTGATAATACTAGTGTGAGTACACAAATAAAAAACCCTCAAGCTGTTAAAGAAGTCAAAGTTGAGGGAACTCAAAATATGACAATGGGATGGTGAAGACCACAGAGTGTTATAACATGTGGAGTTGTAATGACATCAGTTTAAGCAATTACAAATATCTACAGGGGTATGTGTGGAAAATGTGAAACTCCATCTAAAAATAAACTATTCAAATAGAAAAATAAATAAACGATCTGAGTTCAACTGTACAATTTTGTATCTGGCCTATAATTTGATGTGCAATCATGTAAATGGACATTAAATGACAGGACTGATCTCATCTGCAGGTTCTTCTGTTTGTCAAATATCCGCACACACTTTTTATAGATTAAGTCTAAAATAACTTGAAAAATCATGCAGAGGGTTGTAACAGGAAATACACAAGGATTGTACAAAAGTGACCATTGTGTGACTTGACTTGTGAGCAACTAACTCTCATATCGCTGCTGTCCTTCTGAAGTCTCTGAAATCTCCATATATGTGTCATGTATTTGTTCTTGATGTAATAAAAGTGATATATTATTTTTTTATGTAATTGTTATGCTTACAGTTGTTATTTTATTTTGATCACTAAAATAAACTGAAAAAACTTTGTTGGAATTACTCAATTGAATCATGTACATCGGTTCTACACGATATAATTACGTTTTTTTTAAGATAAGTTTTCTTGCATTTAAAAAAACGTTTTCTGAAATGGTGTGGAGCCAATGTGCATGATTAAATGGAGTAATTCCAACAAACCTTTTTCAGTGTATATTTCTGTCTAAAAGCTTGCTTTCTGTTTTATCCAGACATGGATTTTAACAGCTGCACTCTGTACTTGACATGAATTTATATTAGAAGTTAGGGGACAGTTGCGGATATCTAAACTACAATTTGTAGCAGACAAATATGGGGAAATACCTGTTCTCATATCAAACTTTGAGACACAGTTACAGACATGGAACCAAATATATCTCCGGTCTTCACTACATCATCTGCAACTAAAATGTTTAGTTTTGCAGTGTAAAAATTAAGACTTACACTACAAATCAACAATCATAATTTTGGGAATGAATGATATGACTGTCAGCTTTAACAATAGAAAGCTAAGCAACATACAAGATGTGATATGAAATTTAAGTTTTATATAACACAGATCCTTAAGACTCAGAAACAGTGAACATTACTATGTAAAAAGATCTCAGAGCCTTGAACATCACCACTAAACAAGTCAACGTATCCTATTGTAGTCTACATATCATGGGGAACAAACTCCAAAATATTTACACGGTATAATTACCCACAATTAATCAGTTCTGCTGCTTAACAACAATATGGAGAATACTCAGACAGAAATGCTCAAGGAAATGCCAAACCACAAAACTGCAAAGTGAAAGAAAGCACTTATTTTATACGATCATCTTACTGTGTATTTACTAAAACAACAAGGCTAAATGGAACATAAAATACTAAGAATGCGATGCTAATAAAACGTTAAGTGTTCTGGTGCCACCAAGTGGATATGAAAAGCAGCTGTTTGATTCTAAACAAGGTAGCCACCCTTGCCCCCAGGAGCCCAATGAGAGCGAGATGGAGCCCTCTGGTCCCCCTCACAGATCCTCTAAAGAAATAATAATAAACTCAAGTCCTGTGTTTCAGCCTTGGAAGCGAAGTGCGTCTTTTACTGAAGTTTTACAATGAAACTCAAGCTTAGCCAAACTCCAAGCAGTGCCTGGGGATGAAAATTAAAACCACATGAGAGGAGAGAGAGAGAGAGAGAGAGAGAGAGAAAGAGAGAGAGAGAGAGAGAGAGAGAGATGTCTGTTTATGTGTTCATACTGATTGCAGTCTGGTCATCATTAGGAACAGAGAAATTGAGGAATGATAATAAGGTCTAATTTTGGAGGAATTTAAATCTCATCAAAGCACTTGAGACAGTTTGTAAGGTTACGTGCTGTTGTCAGAACGTATCTGTACGTCACAACGTTATTTAAATATGAGGTGGATGCTGATTCTTCAAAATCTGAAATGAAATTTAATCTAACGGAAGAAGTGTTTGTGATGGGTTTTTCAGTGTTGCGTTTATACAAAGACTTCACATCCTAATGGGATGAGAAATTCTTCTGTCATTTACTCATCCTCATGTTATTCCAAACCTGTATGACTTTCTTTCTTCTGCAGAACATGAAAGAAGATTACCTGAAGAACGTTTGAAACCAAACAACACCGACCTCCATTGAATTCCAATGTATGGACACAAAAAAAACCTTTTCTCAAAATATCTTCTTTTGTGCTCAGGTTTGGAACAACACATGGGTGAATAAATGCAGACAGATTTGTTATATCCCTTAAAGATGTTTTTACACTACAGATGTGGGATTCTTGCATCTACGCATTTGTAATGGAAACAGATGATTATTAAAATGTAACTCTTTCACTAGAACACAGCATTATTACAATAGTTACAGCATGCATAATTTCTTCCAACTGAATACTGATTTAAAATAGCTACAGTTCCTTTTAAAACTAAGATCCATAACCCTACTGCTAAATTAAGTTGTGTTTCATAATTCGTTCTTTCTGAAAGAGTTTTATTTGATGTATTTGATATATTCAATATATTGCCCTATATTTTGCTTAGTAAGGGGGCCACCAGTCAATGTTTAAATGATATAGATGAAAAGAATAAACAACAGTGTGGTCAGAAGATTCCTTCAATGAAGAAAGAAAATCGTATATGTTTTGAAAAGCACAAGTAAATAATCATATAGAAATTACCTTTTGAATGTGGTAAACAATGTGCTGACTTCGTTGGTATTAAAGCTGAATGTTTCACGTGTCACAATACATCGTTACAAATGAGGGGCATTGAAATTCTGTGGAAATCAGATTACGTTGGTGTTTTCAGTAGAAATGACACACACCATCCTCAGATGGGTTTGTGAATGTAATCTTCTGTAGTCCCTGCCACATCCTGGTATTAGTCATCATGGGTACTGGCCCACCTGTCACTTCTGAGTGTGTTTTCTCTGTTAGTATGACTTTTGCAGTCTTAGGGTGAATTCCAGCATGTTCTTCCTTGGGAGTAATTTTCCAGTGTATATATATATATATATATTTATATATATATTTTTTTTAAAATTCATGATCCTAATCTGTATTTTTGACTTTTCCCTTTGAAGGGCCCTGGTGGTTTGGATTACATCAACAATGGATTTTGTAGTTATTCATTGATTTATGATTGCATATTTTGCTTTGAAGCTTTAATTGCAAACAGGGCCGCTAATAACGTAATAATGTTCATTGTTATTTTCATTTATCACTTTGGATGTGTGGATATGTATTAATACTGTTAGACTGGTTTCCCTGATAAATCCAGTGCTTAAATCATTGAGAAGATATGACAAATATGAAAGATCACTTGATCATTGTGTCATTTTAATATAATTCTCAGATCATTTTAGCAATCATAGAGCATATTGCATGAGCAAAGTTGTAGATTTAATTTCTAACACCTGTTTAAACTAAAGGCTGATTGTTTGATTATTCTTGATTAATTTTGATTAAGCAGAAGAAAGTCATAAGGTTTGGAATGGCAAATATAATTATTTTTGGGTCTCATGTACTATTCTGTTATAACAAAAAATGTGTGCTTATTATAGAGGGAAATTGCGTTTATTCAATGTGCCAATTTCTATCTGTGGTGAGTGAACATATTGATACAGCTGCTTTAAAAACATGTGGGTTTACAATGGATTTTAGCATAAATTGGTGTAGTTGTAAAATCTGATCTTCATTGTTGAGTTACAACAATACACAAACAAAGTGTGCTTCAACAAAAAACACATGTACAATATGCCTTTATGTGACACACCTTGTAAACATTCACAGTGCTGGGTGAAAAAACTCTGTGAAGCTGTAAGGCCTAGGCTATTGACATAAAAACACTGCTAAATTTGGAGTCAATCTGGAGCTAATGTGATGTATTTAAATGGATAGGCTTACAAAAATTTTCTTAAAACCTTGACGTTTATCAATACAAATTGAGTAAATAAAAATTGGTCCGCGTTGCATGTGATTGGTCTACAAAGATAAAGACTGTACAGTGCTCAATGCTCAGATGTGCAGTAGAATCCTACAGATCAGCTAAGGTCTCACAGAACTAGCTGAAAATGCCAGCACATGTCTATGATACATAAAATACTAAACAGGAACTGTGGTCGCTAGAGATCCGCAGAAATGATGTCACTGCTCCTAAAATTGAAATATGTTTGCACATGAGCACCTGGAAGATATGCAATGCTATTGGCAAAATGTGATCAACTGAATTATAAAATGAGTTTAGAATTAAAAAAAACAAAGCCCACCACATCAAAACTGCATTATTCATGGTTTGGGGAAGCTTTGGACAGCACGCTAAAAGTCAAGAATGAATTCCTAAGCGTATCATGACATTTTGCAGGAGAAGGTGTTTGCCAGCTGAAGCTCAACAGATGTTTGGGAATGCAACAGGAACACAGCACAAAGCACAGCGTAAATCAACAACAGAATGGCTTTAACTGAAAGAAATCACGTCTTGTTTTGGACTTGCCCAGTCAGTCAACATGGAGGAAATTATCTGTCCTGCATAAATCTACTTGTTGTTGAAAAACCCAGGATGACAAGCATGTGAATTTCATGATTGAAGCCATTTAAACCTTTCAATCCTCTGTAACTGAAACACTATAACCACATAGATCACCCAACTCAAATACAAAGCTCAACATACCAAACATTTAGCCTGAGGAGACGATGAAGTTCCACATTATACCGCTAGAGGTCCCTGTTCACAGTCGGTCTCCGCGATGGCAACAGCCTCTTGTAATCAAATGTTAACCTCTATTTATAGACAGATACTTCTTTGTCATAGTTTTTTTCAAGTGGTGCATTCTTCATCGATGGAATTCGACATTCTGTTGGTATATTAAACTTGGAAAATCTACTTTATTGCTACCTCACATACTTTAGTGTTGAGATGTTGATGTTGTCAATACATCTTTATCGGTGCCAAAATTATTATGGGGTGAAACTGGGTATCAAAAGTCAGAAAGAGCGCTTTATTGCACACGTTTGCACGTCCACAATATTGGATTTATGTATGATACAATTTACATATTTTACACCAAGTATTCAGAAATTGGATAAAATAGTGGGTATTGGTCACAATGTGTCGGTTTTTATAGGTTCAGGCCTGAATGGCACATTTCATACAAGTTCATCTTATGTACAGTAGGGCCTACAGCACCGCATATTTTAAATGTCTCACACACCCTATTCAGGTGTTCCCATTTTTGTTAAGCCTAAAATGTGTTAAAAAGGTGTGAATGAAGAAGAAAACCAAAATATTGAGCTGTGCTGGAGGTGTTCCGACAAAGGTGGATGATGAATCATGAATCATTGGTTTAATATTTTTGTAATACTGCAATACGGTTGTATTTGTTAATAGGCTAGGTTAGTAAATGCATTATAACTACACGAGCAAAAGAGTTTTTCAGAATGTATTGATTCTTGTTAATGTTAGGTATTGGCAATGCAATTGTTCCCGTTAGTTCATGGAGCTTTAACTCATGTTAATGCTCGATTTGAAAATACATTAGTCAATGCTGAAATTAACATGAACAAAAATCAATAAATGCATTAGAAGTTTTGTTTATGTCAGGCATTACCTAATGTAAAAAATACAAACTGAGCATACCCACTTTTAAGAAACTCTGCAGTGGGTACTGATAATAACAATGGAAAGAGACAATATGACCATCCAAACTATACATTATTATACAGGTATAAAGCAGTATCAAAGATTAACAGAAAGAAACTGTGTGATTGCATCTTTGCCCATTCCACCAAGGACCATGAACAAAGAGTATTGCTGACACTTCTACGTAATGGATATCTAGACATGTTCTTTTAAGAGTTCAATTCAAGTTAGTACTGTACATCCACTGTTGTGTTGCATACCGTTTCCAGACAGTACCACCAGGTGTCGCCAATTCTGTTCGAACACTGCAACATTGAATAATGTTTTAAGTTTGTACTTGACCATAACTAACCATTAAACATTCTTGCCCTTTTAAAAGCTAAACAATAAAAACATACTATGGTGTTTTGGAGGACACTGTGAACCCTTGGTGATTTTCTAGTAAAGGTATGGACAAATTGGTTAACAGCAGATTCATTATAATTGCTAATTTAAGAACAATAGTGTATGTGCGACAAACGGGCGTGTACGTTATGAATATGTATACATCCAGTAAAATTTGGGATGTTGAGGGAGTTGCTCTTTTGCTTAAAGCCCCTTTCAGATGTGTATCTCCCGCACAGGGGAAATACGAAGCTGAAGCTCTAGTCAGATTAACTTCATCTTCAAGTTGACTTTGGCGGTAACCGGAGATCACTCGTGCTTTTGTACTGTTCTCTTTTAGCGCCGAATCCGGAGGACCCTGGAAATACCTTACGGTTCACATCTAGAAAGTATACAAAAATGAAGTAAGTCGTTTCCTTACGTTACTTTTTAACTATAATAGTGAAGCAGCAGACGTATAAGCGTACACTTTTTGACGTTGATGGCTTCATATTTAGACTAGTGTAAATAGAGACTTTGGTTATTACATATTCAGGACACGTGGCGTTCTTACACGAGTTCATCGCCTTCTATGAGTTTGGCGCGTTTTATGCGTTTCCCTAATTTCGGTCCCCTTACAGATACGACAAAACATCACTGTGTTTTTTACTTTACATTGTTTTTAAACTCATTTCGACATTTTAGATGATCTACCGTGTTTTTAGGCGGAGCAGCTTGTGGCAAGCGCGTTTTATAGGTTCAGATACGCGAACAATATGGTGCGGTCTCGAGCATCTGCCCGGTAGAGAAAATGTTCATTTCACAGACCCGTCGTATAAAAAACACATTTTAAAGTTGTTAGTGGCCAAACCTATGTCATTTGAAGAAAACAAAGTAGGGAAAATATAATTTAAGGGGGCGGAGGGGACTGCCAAAAAGGTTACGTTAGTCATCACTTCTGAATGACTGACGGTGACGGATCCAAATGCTCCTGAATTAGGATCGATTAATATCACAACGCGTGGCAAAATCGGCGAAAGATGTGGAAAGATTTGATTGTGGTTTCATTAGGTCGTACTTTTAGCTGTGCAAATCGTACTCTTCCAATGCAAATCTCTATTTAACGTCTGCAAGTCTTATTTCCCTAATGCATATCCTTACTTTAAAGGTGGCTTTCACACTTGAAGTTTAGTGAGGACAAGGGCACGGTTCGCATGAAAAATCAATAATGTGAAAGATGTCAAGCGAACCCGGGTGCGCACCTGGCTACCGAACCCTAGACTACCTGAAGGAGGTGGTCTGAGTTCGGTTGCCCGCAAACTATGGCGCGGTCCGCATGAATGTGATAGAATCACGGACCCGGGTGCGCAATAAAAGTGACCTGCGCATGCGTAAAAGACGATTACAACGTATTTCCTTCAATTAAACATATGTATAGAGATGCATTCACACATGAATTTTTTCATATTTTGTGCTTGTTTGGATGGTGTCTTGAATGGTCACAAAGCCTCTCAAAATGCTTGCTACGGATTCGAAAAATGCCGGATGCAGTGTGTAAATGTGATTGGCACAATGTGGGGTCATATTTATTTTCGGAATTTCGGACCCACATTTTGGACTCAATGTCCAATGGCCTTAAGTCTGCATCGTATTTTTTGCGTTGCGAGTGGAAACAGAGTGGCAGGTCAATGGTAATCCACTGTTTCCTCAAAATAATCAGTTTGCAAGCAGCATACACCCAAATCTGCACATAACAGCACCAAATGAATAAAAACACAATATCTTGATCCATTTTCTCGTATGCGCAGTGCACATTTTTGATGACGTAAGACCAAGGAAACCGCACCAGGGTTCGACAGAATCAAGTTGAGTGTGAAACCAAACCAACTTTGTGGAGGGCGGTGGGAACAATCTCACTCAAGTTCAGACGCATAATGAGCCCAATCTGAAAACGGCCTTAGGCACCAATTTACCTTTGTAGGGTGAGTTGCAACTTTACCAGAATAGAACATTGGGTTCCTCAAGGACACTTGAGTATGAATGAAGATTTCCCTCTATCAATTCAACTAGGCTTATATTTTTTCTCGTGGACACAGTGAATGTGTTTGAATATTCGCTTTAGTGACGCACGCATCACAGAAAGAAGCTGTGAATAGATACTTTTCAGATATGTGTGAACTGTGGTTCTCCCACCTTTGTGCCAAGAGGCTTACAGTCAATTCTTAATGTTTTCACATACACACTATAGTACGCACAACCAACATCACCTTTACTTACACTGTAAACAAACACACGTGCCTTTGGCCAGGCCATGGCATTGCATTGTGTTGAAACAAAAAAATTATCATAAATTTACATTCACATGTGTTTGGAAAATGTTTTATTCCCAGGAAATCAAACTCTTAATCTTATTAGCACCGTGTATATCTCCTTGAAAATGAGATGGAACTAACAGTTACTGAAACCTGCTTGCATTCATTCATTCATGAGTCGACATGAGTATATTTTCAGGCATGTTCCCTAAAAGGCCGTGTCAGTTACAAAAGAAATCCACCCATAAGCCGGGCTGTTAAGGACAAAGGCACCTAGTGGATTGTGTCTAATGGTGTTAAACACAACACACTGAACTGGTTTCCTGCTGAGAACCCCAGCAGTTTCCGTTCCATTCCTTCTATTTTTGCCATTGTATTGATTAAATCGTCTACAGCCCCCCACTCTTCTCTCTCTCTGTGTATTTATTCAGCGTATGCATCGAGCGCTTTGGTTAACCAAGTTATAATGACCGGCTTCAGTCATGTCATTGTATTCGTTCATCCAATTTACAAGCACAAACTTGGAACATTCGGAGAAGTCAATGAGTTATCATCAATAAAATCAGGGTTCAAACATTTGTTTGCTCTATTGACACAAACATGGTTTGTTTTACTAAGATGACAAGTAAAGGTTTCAAATTTACTTGTGCAATCTGACAGTTTGTGTGTGTGCGTTGTGGGCGTTTTTTACCAGGAATAACTGTGTAGATAGCAGCAAATGGAAAACGTTGGACACACCCTTTGAGAAGCTTTGGCGTGTGAGGATTGCCTAATGTTGGCATGCTACTCTGTTGAAAGATTGTACATAATGCCAAAAATGGTCATTCAGAGTAAAACTTTGTGTTTGCATAATATATGTCTGTGTTCTGTGCATATTAATTTGCATATATTTATGAAAAATATAAAAATGAATAAACATTTATATATAATTTTAATTATTGGATTGTATAAATAAAAATGGAAATTTCATATTTAAATGTATGTTTTTATAATACAGTACAGTACACACATATATTTTGAAAATATATAGCTACAAAATTTTATTTTGAATGCAATTAATCGCTTGGAAGACCTATAACATTCACATTGATCTATAGTTTTTTAAATAATAAATTCAACTTGGGCTGTACAACGATGACTTGCAACTACTCGTATGCTAAATAACCGTTTTTTTTACATAGAAATTGAATATTTGTTGTCTATAATAATTTGGTATATATACGAATACACATAAATGAATGTATAATTTAACAAAAAATATATTTATATGTTAAATGTTTATATTTTATATAACATAAATGATACAATATATAAATATAGCTGCAAGCAGCCATTATGGGAACAAGCCACGAAAATGCAGCAAGCACAGAGCAGAGCCTTACCAGCACAGAGCAATAAGAGCAAAAATGTTAAAAATATAACATACGTGGGAAAAACACACAGTTTAAGAACAGATGAGAACAAAACGAGACTTCACATGTAAACGTATTACAAAGTTCTCACAGGACTCGTACCCACATCCTCCAAAGTTTCTCATATACATAGTTTTTTTTTGGTGTCATTAACAGGCTTTTCTTTGTTTGACAGGGGGATGCCTCCCTCGCCCGAGCAGGCGTTCAGGAGGCGCTGGTGGATGGCCGCCACAGCAGTGCTGGAAAACTTGTCTTGTTCCGCAGTGCTGTTGGGGTGGGGATCTCTGCTCATCATGCTCAAACAACAAGGCTTTTACTCTCACCTATGCACAGGTTATTAGTTACACACACACACAAACCTTTCAAGCAAGCAGAAATAATTGAGCCATGCAGATCATCTAAAACGAAAACATTAAACAAAGTCTGACCACTTCATGGAACATGTGCGCAGTTACTAAAGCAAATGGAAAGTGAACCAGAGACGCTGGGAAACCTAAGCTGCTGGAAGAGCTTTAAAACTTAATAAAGCCTCTGTCTTGCTTTCTTTCTCCCTCTATAGAGGAGAATAAGACGGAGATTGTAAACGGGAGCGTACTGGAGGAGTGGCCGACCTGTGTGGATCAGGAGGAGATGTTGAACGTAGGCTTCACCATTGGCTCCTTTTTGCTCAGTGCCGCTACTTTGCCACTGGGTATTCTCATGGACCGTTACGGGCCCAGGCCACTGCGTCTCGGTGGCAGGTGATTCTTACATATATATATATATATACACTTGTATACATACATATTCTGACCGGGTTATGCTCCTCTTTAGATTATTAAACCAACACAAAATGAGAATAAATACAACCCAAGTAGAGAAATTACAATATATTGCTTGTAATGTACTGATATAAGCAGTTTTACATCCAAGTTATTATTATGTTTCTAATGTGTGTTTCATTAAGTGTATTTCTTTGTTAGTCTTTCTTTTGTTTAGTCATTTATTTGTTTTGTTTTTCCTTTTGCAGTGCTTGTTTTGCTGCATCTTGTGCTATGATGTCTTTGTCGTCCTATAAGCCCGAAGGTAAACACTTTTTTATCAAAAGATTTTTTATCAAACACATCTCTCACCATAAACATAGCTTTTGAAGCTAGGGCTGTCAAACGATTAATCGCATCCAGAATAAAAGTTTGTGTTTACTTAATATATCTCTGTACTGTGCAGATAATAGTACTTTAGTACTATTTAGAGGATAGTATTTGGGAAATACTTTCATGCATTTATTTATATTTTCCAATAGTTTAAACTTTATATAATCTAGGTATGTAATGATTTACTCAACTCGCGATGCAATTCACGATACTGATCTCATAATAAAAATTATTTTACAAATTGAATTGAGACAAATTAGAAATGAACAACCGCCCTTTTATCGCTTTATAATCTTTTATTATTTATCATTTTCAAACGAATTCCAAATCCAATAATAGATAATAAAATAAAAAAACTCTTTAATATAAACAAACTAAGACTTTGTCTGAGCTTAACTTCGATTTTATTGACATAAAAAAAGAAATATCAGCACATCCACGTTTAGCAAGTTTGCAGTTAACACAGTGGCACATAATATTAAAAACATGTATTGCGATTAATTTAACATCTCAACCAACTTGAATCTTCACATATTATAATCGATTTTCAACCGGTTGACAGTTACATCCCTAATATAAACGTTTACAAATTTTTCTTAAATATATACATGTGTGTGTGTTTATATATACAGAATAAATATGCACAGTACACAGACAGTTATTAAGCAGACATAAACTTTTACTTTTGTCTAATAATATAACTATTTATATATTTTTTCATTTATGTTAATATTAATTTGTATTATTAAGGGACTGTATTATAATCGTATTAAATAAATGATTTGTTTGTCCATTTTCAAGGTGTTGAAATCTTTAAATGATTAAAAGCACCTATTCATTGTTGTAATGATACCTTTTGTTTTCTTCTAGTCCTCTCAGCGCTAATTTTTCTGGCTCTATCACTCAACGGCTTCGGGGGAATCTGTCTGACCTTCACATCTCTCACAGTAAGAAAAACTGAATAAAAGAGCTCACGCAGGGTCACAGGAACCTGCCACTTCTGTCGTGCAGCTGTCACGGGGCTTTTGAAGTTTTATTCCTTCATGACAGGTGCGCGTGTGCTTTTGTTTATTTATATGCATCTTGCTCGGTCACAGGGTACGTGCGCGTGACTTGCGCATGGTCCAATCAGAACTCTAAACTGGCTACACGCCTTCTCCGACGCCCTTCTCTTCCCATCCACCTCTGGCTAAGACGGACAAGGGCACACATTATAGAAACACAACAGAGTGTGACCTACTGTTGGGTTCGATGATATCATCACCTGGTGGGGGAAAGAATGGCTATATATATCAGCTGGCCTCAGATACCCAGCAGACATACACACGCTTTCTCTCATGCAAAAACACATTCCTGTACCAGAGCCCCTCAGGTAGGTAAACACGCTACCAAGCATGTGAGTGTGTTGTGTCCTTATGTGGAAAACAAAGCATAAGGTCTTCTTTCCTCATGGTTTAATGTGACATAGGACCAGAATAAAGCTGATAACATCTTGTTCTGATATTAAACTGATGACTTTATTTACCTGTTTGACTTTGCAGTTATCATGCTATCTGACTGGTCCTGTAATACAAATCATCCTCTTTTATGGTGTGTTTAGGGTTCATTATACTTGTGTGGAAAAAGTCCTCACGAATGTGTGAAACCAAAATTGTGTGTGTTTCCGTCTAAGAAATCAATAAGGAATCTTTGGTATTTAAAGTGGAGCTTTGTGTGACACATTCCTGCATGTTGTTATATCGCTCTGTGTTCACATGTTGAAGGGCAGGAGGACACAGAGGTGTATTTTTCACACAGAGTGCTTAACCTGGATAGTAAAACACACTCCTGTTCAAAGTAAATCATTCACATTTTCTAGAGGCATATCCAGGGACAAGAATTAGTTGTGATTTGGCAACCGCATGGCACCTATCCACAGCAGTCTGGCAGCAAGTTTCTGTTTAGGGTCATGTTTCTGTTTGTTGTAAGTTTGTGGTCAGCTAACGATATGCTTTTTCTCTCTCTTGGGATAGCTGCCAAACATGTTTGGGAGTCTGAGCTCCACCGTGCTGTCTCTGATGATAGGCTCGTATGCATCGTCAGCCGTCACCTTCCCTGGAGTCAAGGTATTAACCTTTATGTAAATAAAGACTGAACTAGTTTAACCTGTAGCACGTGCTTCGAATCAGAGCCGCTGATGAAAGATTGCATCAGATTGAATGTGAACTGGATCACACGGATTGTGTGTTAAGAACTCGTAAGCTTCACTGTAGATGTCTTTATGTGGCTGATTGAAAAGGATAGCTCCTCCAAAAATAAAAATACCATCATGTTATTCAAAACCTATATATGGCTAATTTTTTTCTGTGGTACACAAAAGACTATATTTTAAAGGGGTCATATGACACGGCTAAAACTAATATTATAGTTTGTTTTAGATGTAATGCACTGTGTAAACACGATTTAAGGTTCAAAAACCCTGTATTTTACACATATAGTGCATGTTTGTATCTCCTCTTTGCCCCGCCTCTCAGTAACGCCCAGATTTTTTACAAAGCTAATCACTCTGAAAAAGCAAACTTGGCCAGTTAACCAGTGTGTAGTGATTGGTTGAATACTGCAAACATGTGACGGAAATGTAACGCCTCTTACCATATTTGGAACATCAGGCCCACCTTACTTGCGTATACATTTGGGCAGTCTAAGATAATTCATTCTTCAAACTGACATAGATTTGTGGGGGTTTTGTAAAACGAGGCGTTTCAGGGAGGTTCGGGTGAGCATTCGCTTTTAGATAGAATGCATCTTTTGTTCCAACACTTTCCTTTTTGCAATTTTACAATTCTTATACATGCATGGGCAAATAATAACACACCAAAGACACAGAAAAACCATATTCGAGCAATATGACCCCTTTAAGAAATGACGCTTGTGTCTGTATAATGGAAGTCAATGGGCGCCAACATAAAAATATCATCTTTGTTTTTTGCAGAAGAAAGAAAAAAAGTGCAATGAAACATAAAAGCAGAAAAAAATTCAAACATAAAACAATGTCTTGCACAGGATAACAAAACAGATACAAATGTTTGCTGAATGTCATAAATGGCCTCTTACGACTGTATAGGACCAAATGTTAACTTCAAGGCTAGTGATTCAGTATTAAAGTAATATGACCATGTGAGAGGGGGAATCTAAACAATCATGTAATAGCATTTATTTGCAATCAAATCCCGAGTAAAGTGTTGCTCGCTTTATTTTCCACTACTTTAACTGTTTTACTGAGAAATACATGGGCTCATGAAAGTTCATTGTCCATGCTTGTTTCATTTAGTTTATGCTTGTTTTGTTTGTCAAATAACTCATCAATATTACATGTCGTCCTTGTGGCTATGTCTTTCCGCAGCTGATATATGATGCTGGGGTGTCGTTTTCTGTGATCATGTGGATGTGGGCAGGGCTAGCGGGTCTTGTCTGCCTCAACTGTTTCCTGAACTGGCCAGCAGAGGGGTTTGCTACTCCTGAAGAAATAGAAACGTTAGTAAAATCTTTCTTTCAATCTTTTTCATTCTATATTCTTTTAAATTATATAAATGTCAAAGAGTGCTCAAAAACAAAGTTCTCAAACTTTTTAGAGTACTTGACCCCATCATATCTCAAACCATCCTCATGGACCCCTGCGCTCACACCAAATCCAACTTTCTTTCCCAGCACATAAACATATTTCCACTAAATAAGGAAAATAAAAAGATTAGTAAAGTCAAAAAATATTTATTTGTTAAATCAATAAATGTAAGCCTAACTTAAAATTACACATGACTACCATTAAATGGTCTTCAGTTGCATTAAAATTACACAATAATCACAACTAAGTCACCAAAACATTCTATCTGATGCAATACTGCTCGGCTAGAGGCCAATCGTTCCGGTGTCGGAAACAGATGAGTGAACTAACAAACATTGCTGTTTGCACATGCACACTTTCTCACAGTAGGAGGCCCCGTTACACTTCTGAGTTCTGATCCATCCGCGTGTTGAATTGATGAGGTGAAACTGATGCCATTACTGTTAATTGCTAAGAGCTTAAGCTCATGAATATGGTTATGCATAGTGCTTCAATGAAAATAGTCATGTTCAACTTTATGCGGCGGTGGGCAGAACCACCTGGCATAAGACATCAATGTACTGCAAAGAGCAACTCAAAAGCAAACAGAGCAGTCGACGGTGCTGCCGACCGCTCGCAATAGGCTATATATGGTTCGGTTTACATGAAACTTCCCTAGAAATTTTATTAAAATTAATTCCAAACCCTGAATGCAAGAAAATAACAGAAAACTTTTTTTAAAGCTTCTACGGACCCCCATGCAATTACACCAGGGACCACTATGGGTCCGCGAACCCCCAGTTGAGAAGCAATGCTCTAATTCTCAGAACATTACTAAGAAATACAGCAATCTCCATGTTAATCTTTAAAGTGGATGTTAAAGTAAACATTTTTGATCGACTTTCCAAAACACTTTTAGGAAGAAGATGCGTTCAGCTGAAAACCACAAACTGACATCGGCTGAAGGAGCTTCAGAAGAGCTGAAGAGCTCTACTGAGAAACTGTCTGCTTTTGCTCAAGAGACAAAAAGTGAGACACATTCTTACATTCATACACAAATAACTCAACATTCCTCTAAAGGAAAATACAGCTTCACATTTTTACCGTATTGTGAAACCTAAAGAGTTGATAAGATTGGCATGTTAAAAGGGATACTACACCTGATAATAAAAATTCTGTCTTCATTTATTCAGCCTCAACTTTTTTAGTTCTGTTGCACAAAAAATGAGATATTTTGAAGAATTTAGCAAAGCAAACGGTTCTAGGGTATCTTTCACTAGTGTTTACATTTTTTCTACTATAGTAGTCAGTGATGTCCCAGAAATGTCAGTTGCTAAAATTCTTCCAAATATCTTTCTCTGTGTTCAACAGAACATAGATTCATGACAGAATGAAATTATTGTTGCTGATAATAATAAAGTTTTGCCAAGGTATTAATTACATGAAAAAATACATAAATATTAATCTGTGATTACAAACCCATTTGATTCAAACAATGTTGTAATGGATGACTTGGACCAAATAATAAAGAAAAAAAGCAGTCAATAAGAGCCCTGAATTGGTTGAACTCCTTGTATACAGTTTAAAAACGCCCCACGATGATACAAGAATCTGATTGATAAAATGATAAAACGAAAATTATAAGTTATAGATTAAGGTTGACTACACTGAAGATGTTAAAATAGAAAAGACCTGATTCATTTCGGCTTTGGTGTTAATTTAGTCACAACATAAATGCAAAGTTAAATATTTGTATTTTTTTCCTACATTTTGAATAGTAGAAACCTTTAAACAGTATAGAGTGTCTTCACCCAACTTCAAATTGCTAAAAAACTTTGTTTTAAAGGTTAGACGTGGCATTGCATCTCTCTCACAGTAGGATACATCGAATGGAATGTACTGTCTGTCCCCTGACTGTTGTGAATGATGAGAAGACTTTCAGAAGGTGACTCATACAAACAACTGTAATGTTTTTTTCCTCAGCCTCTGTACCATTCCGTCGCTCCGTGTTCTCTGCCATCTTCCTGTGGAGTCTGATCACCATGGGCATGACTCAGCTGAGAATCATTTTCTTTATGGGAGCCATGAACAAGATGCTGGAGTTCCTGGTCACCCACGGAGCACAGCACCGTAAGTCAATTTACACTTGCATGTGATGCTTTTCACCATCTGTAACATCTGATTTGATGTAGGTCTGACATCTGTTTTTAATAGCTGTTTTTGTCTTGTTTAGCCTCAAAAGAAATAGAGCATGAGGCAGAGCAGAAAGGTAGGAAACTTCACTTTAGTCTGTTGGCTTGTGAACGTGAGCTGAGTGTAATAAGTGTCCCTTCTTCATATAACTTGCAGTGAGTTTTTACTCGTCCATCTTCGGCACGATGCAGCTCTTGTGTCTGGTCACCTGCCCTCTGATTGGCTACATCATGGATTGGAAGATGAAGGAGTGTGAGGTGGATCAGAATACAGTGGATTCAGGAAAAGAGTAAGAAATTTAAACTTTTGACATTGTATGATAAAGCAAAGAAAAAGGTCTATTATACAAACACCTTTTGTCTCCTGCAGAACCAGTGCTGTACCCAAGCGTGACAGAAAGGTCCAAAAACTCACCAATGCCATGAGAGCCTTTACCTTCACGAATCTGCTGCTCGTTTTATTCGGAATCCTCTCGCTTATTGACAACCTACCTCTACAGGTGTGACAAATGAATTTCATTGTCTCTTTATATTGTACGTTGTGTGTATTAAGACTCATGAAGAGAAAAGAGTACAGCTTGTCTGCTGTCCTTTTGACTATGTTAACTTGTGACCTACTCTCTCTTTGTCCAGATTCTGACATTTATTTTGCACACTATGGTACGAGGTTTCATTCACTCCTGTTGCGGAGGCCTGTATGCAGCTGTGTAAGTGTACACATAAATTTGATTCTTGTTTAAACTTGTTGACAAGGTTAGACTTTGATTTTATAATATCAGATCGTAAGAGTACATATCTGCCTCCCAAGATCAGGCTTATCCTGTTTGCTAGAGAATTACTCGTCGTACTACAGAGAATTTGGTTAATTCAAACCCAGTGACATGTATAAGAATCCCACATCCCCCCCTAAAGAATGACCCTAGTGCACTTATACAGATTCGATTGTCACTTAAATTGTGCCACAAGGCTTCATAACAACCACAAAACAAAGACACCGTTTATAGTTTTGAAGCTTTAAACCGACGGAATAACCACTCTCTTCTTGTCACAGGTACCCGTCTAATCATTTTGGGACTCTTACTGGTCTGCAGTCTATGATCAGTGCTGTTTTGGCTCTTCTGCAGCAGCCCCTCTTCATGATCATGGTGGGACATCTAAATGGAGATGCTTACTGGGTAAGAAAGACTCACGGTTCTTATCATTCAACACTTGTAGTGTGCTAGTAACACTTCTTAAATTGGCTTAAACAAGCTATCCCATGTTGCTTTGCAAAGGACGTAGGCCCAGAATGCATTGATGCGAGCGCTAGGGCTTTTAAAACTAATAAACAATTGCCTGAATGTGGGTATTTGACTTAATCGCAATTATTTCAGAGAACCGCTATTATTGCTCACCTGCATCATTTGGAGATCAACACGCAAAAAACACAAAGCTGATACAAGTTTTAGTTTGCATGATCAAGACTTTTCTGTTATGGTAATGATTGATAATCGCAAATGACTGATTACAAAAGACAAAATAGTCACAATCATTTGTGTCAGTTTTTTAATCAATGTAGCGCACAAAAAATGTATAATAGTTCGAAAATAGTAAATAAATAGACAACGAATTTATATCTATTAGACAATCAGACAAATTTCATCATCATGACAACCCTAGGGAGCTCAGTAAATATTTTTTTAATAAGATGCTGCCATAAAAGGCACACCATCAGAAGATTAGGACAAAATTGTACCTTTAATCATTGTTGTGGTGTTACTTTTTGGTATTGTTAAATATTTTGTTCCCCTAACCTTAAATGGTCCTACAGTATTTAGCACCAGCTAGCAGTAAATAACACTCGCTCCACCCCTCAACCTTCCTTTCGAAGCACTACAGTGGCTGACACAGGACTAAGGTGGTATTAACATTCGCCCGTTGTCATACAAAAGCAGGGTTTTAAAACGAAAATGGTCCTCGTTTATATTGCCGTTTCCACATGCGTTTTAGGAATAATCTGCGTTTACACTACACTACCGAAAACGCATGTCACCTGACCATTCAGACCATGTGCATGCGCACATAAATGTAAACAGTTGTATGGGAATACATAAGTTGGTTGTTGATGACAGTTGGTTACTAGTTACAGGCCGACAACTACAAAATGAACATGATAGAGAGGAAAATAAATGTCTTGTAGATGTGATAATCCATGTTATTAGGCTTGTTTGATTTCATTCGACGCCAAGCAGACCGATTGACAAAGACATTGCAGTAATGAGTGAGCTAATTAAAAGCATACAGCTCTCGATTCTCTTTCACGTTGCTGTAATGTCACCACGTCGATCCATGTATGCAGCGGCTGCGCAGCTTGAAGTCAAACGAGCCTGATGTTTACATGCAGAGTAGTGAGGCTGGTCATTGTCGCCTTCAGGTAGCGTAATGGTTCATATGACCGGGTCTTAACGAATCAGGGAAGCAAACGCAATGATATAGACGACCCATTCAGTAAGCGAATTTGGGCAACCACACCTGTGTTTTCTAAAGTCTCAGTTTTCGGGGTCGAAACTCTGGAGTAGTGTAAACACCAGGCGTAACCGTAGCAAGAATGGAAGACGCACTTGTATAAAATGTCATCACATTTGTTCTTCTTTGCTGTAGGAGATAACATAGATACGAAATGCACTCTGTAGACCAGATTGTCCGTTTAGGGCAACTTTAGAAACAACATGACAAATTCCACTCAAGGGTACCCGAGGTGTATTTAGATAGAAATAGCTCTAATATATAAAAAAATACTGCTTCATCAAGTAAGGTCTTTATACACCTCTGAACACATTATTATACGTTATTTATATTATATATCATTTCTGTCAACAGATCCTCCAAAAAATGTACCTTTAACTGTACCTTTAAAGGTACACAAAGGGTCTTTTTGACATATATATGTACTAAAAAAAAAAAACATTTTATGGTTTGTATATTTGTAGAGATACAAAAGGAACCCTTAACGAGGCAGCTTGGAGCAGAATGGGAGCTCACAAATTTTTTATAAAGATAGAATGTCTTGTGGATAAAACATTACTTTCTTTTCAATCCCATCAGATCAATTTGGGGCTTCTGATCTTCTCCTTTGCTGGTTTCCTGTTGCCGGGATACTTGTTCTACCATCGCAGACAGCTTTTGCAGCAGAAAGCAGGAGGAAAAGCTAACGGTCAAGATATAAACCAGCCTTTGGCCAACGGACACGGCAATGGTTACGTCTCTCAGGAAACTTGAGTTTCACACGAGTGTCAGGACTTGTCACATTTCAAAAAGAGCTCAACATAAGATGTGTTACTTTACCAAACTCTGCCATTACAACATCCTCACTGCATTTTCATGTTTCGTGGTTTGACACATTTGGCTGACAATGGCAAACACTGATCTTATACCAGTATTGCTTTGATAAACAGCCAAACCATTTTTTTAGATTAGTATTTTTTATATAGAAAATCTTAAAATCAGACTGTAAAAAGTATACAACGTTTTTAGCTATTTTTTAAGGAGAAATATTTATTGAATTGCTCACTCATTGGAGGTATTTCTCAGACATGAGCTACCTCAGACATCCACGGACCCTCTAAACAGTGGATACTCGGTCTGTTTAGCGTCTGTTCTGTTTCACCAAAGAAAAAGCATGTTGAGTATTTTGCATGATGTACAATTGAACACTTGAGACACATTTAGCAGTGTATCAATACCAAAGACACAGACGATGGAGGTTTGTTTGTAAAGTGTATCACTTCATTCTTGTCGAGCAATGTTTCACTAAAGGTGAATTATCCTCCAGAGTTAAGATATCAGGCAGATTTTTATCAACCAACATAAATGTTTGTGTATTCAAGGTCAGTTTCTCAAGTATTGCTTTTCTATATTAGTTTGGTAGGCACTGAAAGGAAGTGTACTTTTGTATTGCTGACTGTGTTGATACCTTAAAGGTCTACGAGTTTAAAACTATTTGTACTCTGTAAATAAGGAAACATGTATTCATGTTATTTTTTGCTGTAAACGAATGCTTGTGTGACAGGTGTTTTTAAAGGTGTTGGGTCCAGACAAACGAACGTGTTAAAGTTTGGACTGGTTTTGTCATGCTTTTTTGTGTGTGTGAAATTAGTGCCTTAAGTTATGTCACGTGATTTCAAATCATACTTGGAAACCAAAGCCATTTGATCTTGGACAAAGATGCAATACAGCTGTGTGGACATTGTTGCTGTGACAGGAATATAGCATCCCATGTAGCAGTGTTAGAATGTCTGAAATTCCAAAATAATAAAGGTGTGTACACACATGCAAAATGTTTTGACTCGTGTGATTAATTTCAGTGAAAGCATTTCTGTACTAAAAATGTTTTCCCTTATAGCACACATACATCTGGCTTACGTCTATTTGACGTCTGCATTTACATCTGCAAGACATCTACAAAACATAGTTTGCTCATCTGCAATACGTCTTGGAGATGTCTGTTGTCAGAGTTTATATAGACATCTAGAAGATGTCTGTAAGATGTATATGATTTAGAAAGTATGTAAAGCTGCTCTTTCTAAGATGTTTAGCAGATGTTTTAATCAAGCAGATCTCCAGATCTTTAGCAGATGTATTACAGACGTCTCCGAGTCGTATTGCAGATGAGCAAACTATGTATTTCAGATGTCTTGCAGATTGAAATGCAGACGTCAAATAGATGTAATCCAGATGGATTGTGCTATCTGGGTTGATTCCCAAGAAACAAACTGATAAAATTAAACAAAGTCTCCATAAACAGGGACGTTTTAGTTGTTTCGGCCTATAGTTTGTTGAAGCCCTGGTCTCCTGGTTGAGAAACACAGTTCTTGACCAAAGCAGTTCAACGACTTTTAGTTCTGCTTAAGCACTGTAATATTTTAGGATGACAAGACGTAGTAGACGGTAGATTGAGTCAAACTGGAATCCTGCCAAACGAGTCGGTCTGCGTCACGTGACGATTCTATTGTAAAAATCTGGGACTTCAACATGCTACACTACCGTAAATGACATTCGACGCGATTTGCATGTTGATAGTAGTAGTTGATAGCATTAATAGTAGTAGCTAGAAGAAAATAGCTAGTTTAGCCAAAAAAATATTATCTAAATAAAAAAGACATTGCTATAACCAAACTCTTTTCCTAGTTATTAGTCAGTATGTGTTTCACGAAAGAAAGAATACAGGTTTGTATCGTGAGGAGTATATTCACATTTTTGGGTGAGCTGCCCCTTTAAGAATCAATCTGTGCTTTCTTTGTTCAACACTGCCATCTTCTGTCTGAACAAACTGATTCACTTTCACCTCCAAAAATGTGCTCTTTCATATAAGGATTTAAGACGTTTATTCTCAAATCTTAACTACCATTTATGGCGAAGTGTGTAGTATTCTTCTCATGCATTCCTCAACCTAACTTCATATGCAGAAAACATAAAGACATTGCGATTTCCCCAACAACCACAGACACTATGGCTCCTTAAAAACATTACTCTGGTTGACCTTTGTCAGAGCTTTTGAAGATATATCTGCATTATGGTTATTGATCAGTGATGTGGCCCACGATATGTTAAGGCAGATTTGTCTTCAGTGTCATTTTAACAGTTTATACAGAGAATAACAAAAGTTTATTTGTTTTGAGCAGAAAAGAAGAAATCTTAAACAATCGATCTGTGTAAACATTCGTCTCAAACACACTGGTCCATATCAAAGTCTCTAACACTGTTTAATATTCTCTCATGTACACACATACACACGCGTAAACACACAAACACTAGTTTTATCTCAGGCTGTTGCTGTTGGGTTGAGATCCAGTCAGACCAGGATGATCAGGACTGTGTTTCTAAAGAGGAAAAAAGAAAATTGTTTAATATCATGCAGAAAAGGGATCTAAAATGAGACCAAGAGCTAAAGTTTGTGTCTGATACTGTAATTTCAAGTGTTTACCATTAAAATATGATATAAAAACCATAACGGAAGGTCAAACAAACAGCAAGATTCAATGCACTGATATTCATTCTTTTCATTGATCTAAAGTGTATGAAAATGTTTTCTTTATTTCTTGACTTGTATTTCTTATGTTCTGCATCCCTTTATCAGGCTCACCTTCTTTTTCTTCTTGTCTTTCTTTTTCTTCTTACGATCAGGGTCATCGTCCCTCTTTTTCTTCTTCTTCTTGGGGTCAGAATCTGAGGGTGTCTCTGCACAAGTAAAATACGGTTAAGCATGCGTATGAAAAACTTAACCGAATGCAAATTATCCTTACATAAATGCAATCGGTAAAAGATTCAAATCAGTTATTTAGGAGTTCAACAGTAAAATGAAATTTGAATATATCATATTTTGTAATATCATGTAACCTGGTGGTAATGGATCCTGAGGTCGATGATGTCTGTGTTTATGTTTACTCTTTTTCTTTGGTGGCTGTATGTGCATCAGTCTGTACTGCTCTGGAAGCTGTAACACAAAACAGAAATTATGAGCACGAAGCTCTATCAAAAGATGTTCAAATGGACAAGTCTGTTTTAGGATATGCTTGCATCAGTTTACCGGGCCAGTGTGTAGTCTAAATCCCGTAAGTAGAGCTCCTGTTAGTGGGCTAAAGGAGTTTCCACAAACTGGAGGTTTTTCTATGAGAGAACGTAAAGAACTTCCATCCTGAACACCTGGACAGTCTATCATACCTGAAAGAGAAGAAATGACACATCACAATCATGACAAAACCTTTCACATCACTGTAGACTTAAGTAACTAACGCCAAATTACAAGCTAATTCTTTGGTCTCTCACAGTAACAAAACTGGCTTTACCTGGCAATTCTGGTAAAAAGTTGCTCAGCTTCTCCTTCACCTTCTTGCCGCAGAATTTATTATACGCGTGTTCCAGATTATAATGCGTGATGAGGTTTGTGTTTCCCGTCAACTCGTTTCCAACTAACGTTATACAAAAACAGACATAAAAGGTCATTAAGAAGCATTATCAGACGAAGCTTATTACCTCTACACATGTAAACATATGCCTAAATGCCCACTTTGCATTTTCCACCAAGATTAAGACTATTTACCGGGCAGTTCTCGCAGTAAATAGAATGGCTCGTTCATGGCTCCGGGTTTTCTAAGTGTAGGCCCCTCATCCCCGAGCTGCGTTGGCATCTGAGCCGCACCGGCAGCTTGGTTTGGCGGCGGAGGTTTCCCGGACCCGAACGCTGTCTGCCCCGTTGGAGGCTGTGCATCACTTTGCCCAAACAAAGTTGAAAATATTTCCGCCATAATTTCGGAAACTAAACTATCTATACATAATTGATAAATAAAAAGCCAAATGAACACCGACGACACGCTACTTATATTGTGTTCAGTCTGTGGGCTACATCATCATAACAGTAACGTTACCGTAATAAATCGACAATAGGCGCACCGTCCGTTAGTTGTCAGTAAAAAGGCTACCCAATTCAATCGCCCATATATTCAGTCCTTCATAACACCTCTTTAAAGTTTTCATCCACGTTTTTTACAAACTTTCACAAACTGTACGTTTGTTTCTATCAAAGTGTCATTTACTCTACAGTTCTACAATAAAACAGTGCAGAAAATGGTTGCAATGGTTCTCTCCTGTACAACTAAGCCAAATATGTTGTTTATTTTTCTTAAAGAGACAAAAACACATCGAGACACAATATAAAAAAAGCACAAGTGATATTTAATGAAATAGAGTATACACATACTAGGGGGATATTATTACAATGAAACCATGCAGGTTCACAAAATTAAAAAAAGTCCATGGATGTTAGAAAGACTCAGAAGGAGAAAGTGTCAAGACAAATGCTTCCAGATCCTGAAGAGATGTCTGCAGATAAGAAAAAACAAGAGTTATGTTTGCGCGAATATGTTTTAAAGAAAACGCATGGATGTTTTATCTTTCTCGCACCCTCCATTCTTCTACTGCTGATGCTATGCCTTGCTCTGTGTCTGTGATGCTCTCTCGACCAGCCTGCACTTTCTGAGCAAGGGCTGCATTCTCCTTCTGCAGTTTCTTCAGCTGCAGCCGCATATACTCTTCCTGCTTCTTATAATATGACACTAAGTCACTGCACACATCCTGCTCTGGAACACCGCTTGGTCGCCTGAAATACAAAGCGAACATTTCTTATCTAGTGTGCGAAAGGCAAGTCATACTAAGAGAATGATATTCATGTATGAAAAACAAATCATTAAAGGGAATTCTCCTTTAAAATATTTTCTGACCATGCAGGTTCTGATATGCCTTTTGCAAGCTCCTCCAGTTTGTCCAACTCTTCGAGCTTTACTTTTAGGTTTCCCTCCTCAATCACACTGCCGATTTCTTTCTGAACACACACACAATATTATGAGCAGAAAAGCAACGCATCAACATGAACACAATGCACAAATACAGTACGGATATTAAACACAAAAAAAGCAATCTTCTGTCGTGTTAATGAAAGCTCACAAATAAAAGCTCACAAAGCCTAAATTATAAGGATTATTCATGGGGAAAATATTTTTTTCCATTAATAAAATATTACCTTGTTACCAATAATATATGTTATTTCCTAATATGCGTGTAGTAATATTTCTTCATATGATCTTAGCATATGTTACAAACGACCAAATACCAATGGGGGAATGAATTCTAATGTAAACTCATATTGCAAAAAAATCACATATTGTTCCTAAATCAGATTCTATTTTCTTACTGCAAAACATAATTTGACATGTTCTTGACAGGTTTCATGAGACTGTATGTTACCTGGACTAAAGTCTGGAGCTGGCTGATGAACTGCTTGTGCATGGCTTCAGTCAGCTGCGGGTTCTGCTTTGACAGTGGCTGAAGGTAATGGGAAAATCTGTCGAAACTGACGCAAGGAATAGAAAAATAAAAAATGTTTTTATTAAAACTGTTAGCGGTAAATTAGAAAATTAGAAAGTTAAAAAAGCTAACGTTACCCGGCGTTGTCCACTAGCCACTGTAGGCTCTTTTCCATCACCTTTTGAAACAGTTTGAGTCTCGGTTTAGATTGAGATGATTTAACCCCATCATTACGGCGAGCTGACGCTTCAGATGAAACATTCTCATGGATACCAACTTTATCCGCATTATTTTCAAATGAATGTGATTCGGTCTTCTTCTCGGTCTCCTCCATGTTGCAGCCGAACTGTTGATATTTACAAAAGTCCCCGCCAAGAGCAGCGCGTCACGCTACGGAAAGCCAGCAGCTGCTAGTTCAGACCGTTTTCAAAAAGTGCGTTTTCCTGGTTTCACGTTACCCACTCAATCCCCCAAACAGCTGTTCATGTTCTATTTCTAATCTCCCCTTTCTCTTCACTTTCTCACATGGAAGTCAGTCTTCACTAAGTGTGCAGCAATGAGTTTAATCAGAGGGCTGTTTGCCATTTTTTATCATCTACCGCGGATTTATAAATGGTTTTTTAAGCCATATTATTTCCTTTCATTGCTTTTGACACTTGCCTTTCCTTTAGTGCGTTGCTGTACGGGACTGTGCGAACATTTACCGTCTCAAAGAGAGGACGGCAACTCATGCGCCTTTGACTGGGTTAGTGGAGCAAATAATCTTACGGCATAGAGAGATTCAACATGAATTCTAGAGTGCCTTTTATAAGTTTATATTACTTTTTATAACGTTTAACTTAGCCTTCCATTTATTATTCTAATGACTAGGCTACTCCTGCTCTGTATTATTAACACATTTAATTTAATATCTACTTTAAGCATTACTTGTAACACTTTACAATAAGGTGCTATTTGTTATCAATTTGTTAATGCATTGGCTAACATGAAGTAACAATGAACAATACTTCTAAAGCATTTATTAATATCAATTCATGTTAATTTAAGCAATTTACTTATACTTTATTACAATCAAACATTGTCACTGTTAACATCAGTTAATGCACAATGCACTAGATGAATAACTGTATTGACAAATAACATTAACAAGGAATCATAAATGGAGATTTGTTTTCATTGTAAGCTAATGCATTTACTAATGTTAACTAATAGCACCTTATCGTAAAGTGTTATTGAATTACTTAATTTTTTATCGTAATATTGCTTAATTTAATTGCTTTAATTATAAAATGAGAAGTATTCAAACAGATTTTGTCGACATTTAATTAAATGAACATTTACTATTATTTATTGTGACATCATTTATGAAAATGTAACCGGTTTAACTTTTTTAACCATGTTTTTTTTATTTGTCGCGATATCTAACATTAATTTACTGGGGTCTTGCCACAATAACCTTAGTTTTTGGAGTAAAAATATGGTAATACGAATGGTAATCAACATTTACCACGTTCAATAAACCCATTTTTCTAAGGGATGCAATAACTTATGCTTGTAAAATGTATGATAGCATGTACAACATCAAGTATAAATGTACACATATAAACTAATGTATTATACTGTAATAGCATAAATGTTTATTACCTGCAGAGAGAGATTGAGATTCTAATGTTTCTCAGTGCAATCGTGATGATGAAGAATCGAAGAGCCAGTAAGTATTTTGTTACCAAAGATGCAGTCATACCATGTGGATGATTATCAATGGATAAACTCTCTCTCTCTCTCTCGCTCTCGCTCTCTCTTTCTCTCTCTCTCTCTCTCTCTCTCTCTTACACACAGTCACTCTGGAGCAACATATAGGGAATATATTTCTTTTCAGTAAGGTTGCTAATGTGGTGCTGTTCTTCAGAGTGGACCTGAGACTAGGTCTTCTCTACCTCATGCTGTGTGTGGGTAAATACAGGATGTGATTCAGTATCTTTGTAATTTATAATATGTTATAATTATTTTCATTTATATTTTACTTAACCTTCCCATTGCAGTGTTTATGATTGCATGTAAACCACCAATCTACATGGGTCCTGAGTACATCAAATACTTCAGTGAGACAACCATAGATGTGAGTAAAACTCAAACACATTATGTTAACATAAGGTAATGTGTTTGGAACTTACAAAGAACAATATAATATAATTCATTTGTCATGGTTACAGAATTTATAGTAAAATATTATTAAACATTTTGAGATATTGTTGTGGTTTAAAGCTTAAATCAGACTAATACAAATGATATGTAATTAATTTCTGATGTCAGGAAGAACTACAGAGAGATGGTCGAGTGACATGGATTGTAGAGTTTTATGCCAACTGGTCTCCAGAGTGCCAGTCATTTTCCCCGATATTTGCTGAATTGTCACTTCGGTAAGTCACAGGACATACAGATCACACATGTGTAACATCATTTTGCTTATTGTGGTTGATGTCTATTGTGGTTTGATTTTAATTATCAGGTATAACTGTGCAGGCCTCCAATTTGGAAAAGTGGACATTGGACAATATGGAGCAGTTGCAGAAAGGTATTTTTATACTATATTCTTGTTCAACAGTGATTTCTGTTTCCTTTTTATCACATGTAGTACTAAATTCCCACTAACGTTCCCAAACTCTCTATACAGGTATAAGGTAAACCCATCCCCCCTCTCCAAGCAGTTGCCCTCTCTTTTGCTGTTGCAGGGTGGACGGGAAGTCATGCGACGCCCCCTAGTGGACAAGAAGGGATGGGCCATCGCATGGAGCTTCACAGAGGTACACTCTTAAACATTATGGAAAAGGTTCTTCACAGCGATGCCATGGAAGAACCATTTTTGGTTCCACAAAAACACAATCAGCCAAAGGTTTTTGGTAAAACATCTCTTTCTCATTTATTTATAATCTAAAGAACCTTTTTTCACAACAAAGAAGCTTTTGTGAAACAGAAAGGTTCTTCCGATGTCAAATTTTCTTAATGGAAACAAAAGGTTTTTCTATGGTATCCAAGAAGCACCTTTTTTCAAGAGTGTAAGAATTTGAAAACGTTAAACACCATCAGGTTTTACAAAGCAGCTGCCAGAGACATGACTTTGTACGTTTTGCAGGAAAACATCATTCGAGAGTTCAACCTAAATGAGATTTTCCAAAAATGTAAGAAGCACAGCAAGGAAGCGAAAACAGAGGAACTAAAGACACTTCTGCAGGAGAGTACTGATGGAGGGGAACCAGTCCCTCAAGATGTGACGGAGGAACCGGAGAGCAAAAAAGACAAATAAGAAAAAGACAGTGGAAGTGTGAGGGTCATCTAAATGTGCTGTACTTTCAAATGCATCTGTCTTATAGACATCAAAACTTAATTGTTATTTCAAAGTTTTGTAATATTTGAGAAGTGTTAGTTATGCCTTCTTTTGGGCTTTGTAGCTTATTATCTCAAATTTTCTTCATTTTTTCATAAATTAGCTGCTGCCATTCGCCAAGATTGTTCAAATGAGTAGTTACCCTGAAAATAAACATTTCCCTAAATTTAGTTTTTGAAAATTACTTTGTCTGGAAGATATTTGTTTCACAGTCTGGGGTCTAGTGCTTTCAAAAGATTCCTTTCTTCCTCCATGGGGATAAAACCTCATTTATCATATTATTAATATGTGAAGAAACAACTGACGCTGTCATGCCCAAGTGACTCTTGGTGTCCAAGAACATAACATAACTCCTGATCTGATTATGTAAATGCACCTAGAGACATTTGTAAAGCAATGGAGCAGATGTAGTTTCTTCTAGTCTCCTTGCCACAGAAGATTTTTAGTGTGATCCCATCTCTTTAAGTCTCGTCTTATAAAAACAGGCAGATATTTGTCATTCTCTCTCTGAGGTTTTTTATTTGCACTTGCAGGCTTCTCCTGTTTGCCTCTGATGCTGTGGGAGAGGTGCCTGGAATAAGTTTTCAAATACTGTAGCATTACAGCATGATGACAGACAGCGTCCTCCTGGCACGTCTGATTATATAGAAACAGATTGAGGCTGACACCAAAGACCTTCACTTGGCAAATGGCTGGCATAGCCTGCTGTGCAGAGCAGAGTATGTATCCATGACACTTGGCTTTGCTGTTGGAATTTAGAGAAAATTTGTAGGTCTTACAATGATGCAACATTCACGTGTCATCCAGGTCTACCTGTAAAATCAGAATGAATGTGAGAGTGAATTTATCCCATTTGGATAAAACTAGAGCTGTTTGTCTATTTTTTCTTTCATAACATATTACAGGCCAAACTCCATTATGTCAATACAAATAAGAAAACGTTTTTTTCCCTAACCATCACACTGACAACTAAAAGTCAATACATCAAGGTCGTTTCATATCAAGGTTGTTATAAGTCCTGGTGTGGGCTTCAGGTTGACCTGCTTCAGTCAGTTTATGTGTGCACTGACAGACATTATCAGATCTGCCATAGCCGGGAGTCTTAATGTCATTTTGCCAAAAGTTCCAGTGAAAGGGGCTACAGATGAATCTTAGTAATGAGCCATGTGCTCCAAACAGCAGGATTCCTGTACAGTCTCGTGTTCAAGCTGTGACTGTGAGCATGCTTTACTTTGCCACCCAAACAAAGGCAACAGGGCAAATGCAATGCCCCGATTTAAAAGAGTAATATTTACATTTATGAATATTTATCTAGCAAGAAACAAACAATTATCCATTCTCAAATCAGCACTGTATTCGTCATACTTGTATGAACCATGGCCCATATATACAATCACATACAGTACCTACAATGAAAAAAAATCTTTCTAAATGCTAAAAATATTAAAAGGCAGGTCCAACACCTGCCACTGAGGATCTCTCTTTTAGATTTTCTTGGAACAAATGGAATGCTGTCTGTGAGGCATTGCCTTGAGGCTGTCAGATTGTCATGTTGTTTAATTCTAGAAATAGCTGTGAGGAGGAGTTGAGAAGAGGCAAGTGATTTTCCGTGTTTATATGAAAATGCAGAAAAAAGCTTTTGGATCCCAGCATGTTGTGATTCTTATGCATGGAAAATGTAGATTTGCTGTTGGTATTTAAAGACACAACCCACTCAGTGATTTTAGGGTTGTTGTGTTTGGCGCCATCTGCTGGCTAGTTGAACTGCAACATGACGAATTCTAAGTGAGCAAACAAATCTAAAACGTAGGCGTGCCTCTTAGATTTTAATTGGACATTTATTTATATTTAAGAAGTATTCTGGATTATGTTGTATTTTGCAACAATATTTTTCTTTTGCAGCACTGGACAGAAGGTCAGTCAACGAAAAACAAGTTTTTAAAGTTGTAGCCTACGTGTTTATAAACCTTACAGTTGTGAAAGAAGTAGGCCTATGTCCTAATTCTCTGCCACTCTGCTTGATCAATAGAAAAGAATGCGGTTGAATATAGATCATTTAATTAGAGAAGAGAGCCAATATCTCTTAAAACGCTACCGCTAAAAAAACTCTCGAACAGGTAAAGATTCTTTAATGTACATGTTTCTTTATCTAATGTAAAAGACTGTGAAAACAATATATGTATACACTGTGTTGGTATGCCAGAACTTTCTGTGGGTCTGTCTGTTACTTTCTACACATCAAAGCTGAGTTAAAACCCGCCTCTGCTGTGCCGGTGGGAGTGATCGTGAACAAATTTCAACAAATGGGAGCTTAGAATGATGGTGCGCTGTGTGAGTACTGCCCAATAAGGTGATTCTATGCTGGGATATTGAGTTTCTCACAGTATATATAACATGGAAGAGAGGTGCACGTCCCTGCCTGACGCCAAGGGTTGGGGTGTGCAGGCGCAGAAGTTATATTTGCTTTAAACCGACATACTTAACTTTTTATCTATATCTTTGTTTTATATCTTATTTCGTTAACCCACGCTTTATTGACTTGCCTTTTAAAACATCAAATCTCCAACAAGGTAAGTTAAATAGGTGTTTATGTCTACTTTTGACACGATTTCAACTGTGAAAAGTCAAAACGGTGTTTTTTGCTGCCATTACGGCGTGATTTTGGTGGGTTTTGTTTGAACTGATCAGGCCTTTGTATGTTTTTTTTTCTGTCAGCAGACATTGGTTATCTTCACGTCTTAAACTAAACTGAAAATAAAAGGAATGTAAATAGCCTAAATGTAAAACGGCGAGTTGATGTATTTATAAACTCACAGTAGTGTCGACTGACGCGGTTTATTGTTAATAAAGTGCTAAAACATCTTGTTCGCAAACTCGCGTTGGTCAGCGGACATGCCCCGGCATGACCAACGCTTATCACGTAACACTGACGCACGACGGCAACAGCGTGAGACCCTCGTTCGCTTTACGCAAATATGAAAAGAGAAATGTTTAAGGGGAAGTTTTCAAGCGAGTAAACTGCGTATTTGTGTACAGCACGTTTTCTCATGAGCTGGGGCTTGTCCGGGCATGTACAGGCGTACAAGACCGTCACTCGTTTTTTGCACCCCTTACTAAACTTTACAATATGTTGACAATACGTTTTAGCGTCAGCGTAATGGTAACAGTTGTTGTCTACCATAAATCAATCGTTTCCAGACGTTGCTGTTTAAGTCTTTCTTTTAGACCTTTACCACCATAAGTTTGACAGCCTTCTTAACGTTACCCTAAAAACTTTTTTTCTAAGTCGCATGATGACATAATCTAATACAATAAACGTATGGAGGGATAGGTTTTTACGTTTGGCTTTACGTAAAGTCCAATAAACATCTAGTAATATATGTGACGTGTATATTAGTGTGAATTTTAACGTTTTTCTTAAAATTATTGTAGATGATTGACCAGGTTACAGGAACCGGGGCTTTGCCCTTTGCAGTTCAGCTCAAAGCTCTTCTGGACCAAGAGTTTCGATATCAACCAAAGATCACCGGACTCAGAGTCATCGAGTCTGCTCAGGACAATGGTCTGAGGGTGACTGTCAAGTTGAGAGATTTTGAAGTTCGAGACCTTCTCTCCTTGACTCGCTTCTTCGGTTTCAGCGCGGAGACGTTCTCCCTTGCTGTGAATCTTCTGGATCGATTTCTGGCTGTGATGAAGGTGTGAACATCATTTGGAGTCTTTTAATGACTCTACACAGTTTATACTTTTTGACATCTCTGCATTTTACTGAAGTGTATCTAAATTTATTTTGTATGATTTCAGATTCAGCCCAAACATCTGTCTTGTGTTGGCCTTTGCTGCTTCTACATTGCGGTGAAGAGTTCAGAAGAAGAGAAGAATGTGCCTTTGGCCAGCGACCTCATCAGAATCAGCCAGAACCGATTTACTGTCCATGACATGATGAGGATGGAGAAGATCATTCTGGAAAAACTGTACTGGAAAGTCAAAGCTCCAACTGCCCTTCACTTCCTTAGATTCTTTCATGCTCGGATTCAAGAGCAGCTGGATGCTGGAAGGTTAGCAGAATGTTGTTTTGTTCTAGACAGTTCTAAATTTGCCCTTGAGTTTTTGGCTTAATACTGGTTTATTTATTTTTTCAGTACGATTAATCTGAGCATTGAAAGGCTTGAGGCTCAGTTGAAGGGATGCCACTGCTCCTTTGTCTTCACTAAAATCAAAGTAAGCTATTTCAACTATTTTGCAGATAGGCCGGTGCATAAAGTCCAGTTTATACTGAACTGCATGTCCACAGTTTAAACAATTTGACTATACATCTGTCTCTACAGCCTTCCCTGCTTGCTTTATCCCTGTTGTCTTTGGAGATCCTGGAACTGCATGAATGTGATGTTCCCGCTATGAAAGAAGCACTTGATGGTCTACAGGAGAGTTTGAGTGTGAGTTTGCTGTTTAGCAAGTTTATTGGCCACACAAGCCACTGGGACTTTTTTTTTATTTACCTTGTTTGTATATTGGGTGGAGATTGGAGTGTTGTGCAACCAGTTACTCAAATGGGAATCTCAGAAAGTACTTTTGTAGTATTAATATGAAACTAGTCATTGAAATCACTCAATGTATAAATGATTGTCATTGATTGATTGTCAAAAAAACATGTTTTTTGTTTCTAGGTTAAAGATGGAGATCTGATGTGTGTGAGAGTACTTGTTGCCAAGTGCCTGGTCGAATATGCCACCACAACCAAGTGCTTGAAGCCAAATGGCCAGAGACTGCGATGGATGATTTCGGGCAGAACCGCTCGTCAACTGAAACCCAGTTACTACAAGATCGCTCACCTACCCACAATTCCTGAATGTGCCTTTTAAGATAGTTTGTACTGGGTGCCCATAGCAACTTGATGTGTTTCAAGATTTCAATTTGCTTACATAGTTTCTTTTAACAAACTTTCTTCCTTTCCAGCTTTTGTTCTTTGTAACTCTTGCTGTGACTATTTTACATTACTGAATCTATTATCTGTTGAGATTTGCTAGTCGAGGGTGAGTTTCAGCAAGTTGATCAGAGGTTGCACTGCTCAAGCTTGCATGTCTACAGTATGTTCATTTGAATCGGCACCAAAGGTGCTGGTTGTTTAAAGCAATGAAGTATAGAACCGCCTAGGTCCTCAATCCACTGTGTGGAAGAGGAGGGAGAAGGGTTTTGTGATTAGTCAACAACGGAACCAAGAGATCAGGCCCAAAACCCTTAACTTCCACCCTAGGTTGTCAGCTGTCGTAATGCACACTCCTACCCAAGGTGATGAAACGAGTTTCTTTTTTTTAATGGTGTTCTGTATTCTAACATGGCGTAATGAAAACAGGATGTCTGAGGTTTTAACATGTAATATGCCTTTAATGGAAAATTTTGTTTTTTGGCATACCAGGCTAAATTTATTGTTACTTTGGTTACACTAGTTTCTAGTAACTATGACCAATTGCTCGTACATGGTACAAATGGTCAAAACTATCAAAATTATCAAAATTGGTGAAAGTTTAATTTCCGAGCAAATAAACATGCTAGACTCCCATTTGTTTTGGCTCGACTGAAAATGGGAGCTGCACCCTGCAAATTATGTAGTTGGACCTTTCAATAAAATGTATTGAAATGCTTCAATATCTGTGCTTGTTTTACTGCTTTTCATTTTTTTTTTGGTGACCAGAACAGTTTTTTCACAAAGATTTGTTTATAACCAGACTTTCTGAGCACTGCACCTGTTGATATTGGTAGATAGGGTAGACTAATACCAGTGGTAGAGCCAGTGTTTGTGTTGTGCCAGTTGAAACAAAACAAGGCTCTGTTTGATGGTGCCACATTGTGTTGCTCTCCTTTAATAACATTGACACAGAAGCGCAAAAACACCAAAGAGCTGATTCAACAGTCTTCTAAAACAACTTTTCAATTACAAAAACAAAACCTGCCATGAACTGCCATAGAAAGACTTTAATCAAAAGGCTGCTTGTGAATGATTTTGGCTTTATCAACAGCCTGGTGTCATATGCTTTTTGTTCTTAGCAAGCAAACAACAAATAACTCTTCGAAGTGACTGAAAATATATCAGTAGATAAATTGGTTCATTTTTGCAAATTGGAGAAATCCGGTCCACCACCATGAAAGTTTCCAGAAATCTCTGCCCCACTGAAGTCAAATCCAGGATTCTGTTTGAAGTATGAAAAGACAAGCATTGAAGAAAATAGATTTAAATAGATGTTGATTTATGTAAATTACGCACCTCTTTCTGAAACCTTTCCAGTGTGAGTTTCCTCTGCATCTGGTCCTGCACCCATGGGTCCGCTGCATACTCTCCCTCCAACAGAGACTGCCAGCAGTTCCCAGCCTCTCGATTTGTTTTCATAAGAACGATCCGGATCAATTTCTTGTCCTCTGAACAGCACGATAGAGCACTGACTTAGACTTTCCAGGTATTTGTTGTAATTTATGAGTAAAGATATCTGGACTATTTATTTGGACATGAATCTGTGAATGGCTTACCTAACGTCCACATAGCTTCATCGCTGACTGTGGATCCAAACAGCTTTCCCTGTGACACAACAGAACATTAAGGAGCTCAGTTCTCAGTTGAAACTGGATAAGTTGCGGACAGCTTCTATAAGTAATATGCTGTACCTCGGTGGGATAATAAACATGCATGTTAACACTAAAACAGCATGTCTTAAACCCATAGAGGTACATGAACTGTAACTACACTAATGCCACTGAGTCAGGTTGATGGAATGTAACGATGTATAGACTATTCACAAAAAGTTCCTTGATGACAAATCAGTTCTTCTAGTCATGTACCTTATAACTATAAAACAACACTTGTTAATTCGAATATAAACTTATGGTTATGCTTTTTACCACACCTGAAGCATACCAAACATTTGTATTAAACAAAAAGCATGGTATTTTGATAAAACTGCTTATTATTACCTTGAATATTTGTTGGCTTTTGACATGAAGCTCAATCTGTTTGCTGCCGATGTTACACTTGACGTCTTTAGCTGAAGTACCAAGAGGAACATTGACTTCGATGAAAACCTCTTCCATAGTCTGATACCATGAGCCCCATGCTGTTTTACATGGCACTTCACCGCTCCTCTCATCAAAATTTAATGACATAATGCTGCTCCGAGCGCTCTCTCATAAACGCAGCTTGTTTGATATCGCAAAAGAAGTGAATTAGTCACAATTACACCTGTTATTACAGTCACTCCAGTGCATTTCTTTCCTTAACATTCTGGTACTATCGTGAAGTGTCTTCTTCTGTCACTGAATGCGCTAGTGTGACTGCGCCATCTAGCGTACAGGAGCGCAGCTACGCTCCTAAATTGATTTCTTACGCATTCGAAAACTAAATTATGCTTAACATTTACAAAAACAACTAAAAAAATGAATAAATATTTGTTTGTCAAGATAAAATGAACGTTACTACCATCTTCAAAAAGAAAGTTTGATGTCAAGCTAGTCTAACCTGTTGCTAAAAAAGCAAGTGGATTCTCCTAATCCTTTAATTTGATTATTGTCAAAGTGTCTTACCTCACATTCAGTTCACATTATGATCTCTAACTATTGACAGAAGACAGCAAAATGGTTTTACTTTTGACATTTTTCTGCTTAATGAGGTGAGTGACAAATAAGGGGGATGTGCTTTAATTTATTTACGTGAATGCTTATTTTAATTGGACTTATTATGATGGTGGTTTCTCTCTGTTTAGTGTTGCACATGTAACGGGAAAGCAAAAGATAAATTCAGAAAATATAACACGGATCTTAGACCGACTTCTTGAGGGCTATGACAATCGACTACGACCAGGTTCTGGAGGTAAGCAAAGAGCACAAACTATACATTTTGAAAAAAACTGACAATTTTAAGTTTGTAACAATAACGTCACATTGTATATCCTTGCTGTAAACAGGGACAGTTCACCCTAAAATGAAATGTATGTCATCATTTAGGCCTACTCACTCTCAAGTTGTTTCAAATCTGTATACATTTCTTAAATACAATAGGAAAAACTTGCTTTATAAATTTCTTTGTTCTGTTTAACACAAAATAATCTATTTTGAAGAATGTATGAAAGCAAACAGTTCTGGGGCACTTTTAACTACCATAGTCATTTTCCCTACAATGGTAGTCAATGGTGTCCAAGAACGGATTAGTTACAAGCATTCTTCCAAATATCTTTGTGTTCATCATAGGAAATAAATGTATACAGATTTGGAAAAACTTGTGGGGGAGTTATCGAATTTTCATTTTTGGGGTGACATGTCCCTTAAAGACCACACATTTTTCTCTATTTTCTCTATTTTTAGGGTTATTATTCATTATTTATTCTATGTTTGTTCAACACGTTTTTTCCAACCTTATTTTTTCACGTTTACTTTGATGAAAGTTGGCGGTGCTATAAAAATGAACATGATTTTTTATTTGCATGTGTAAAGCATAACCTGTTTGTATTAACAGTCTCTGTTACTGAGGTAAAAACAGACATATTTGTCACAAGTTTTGGACCAGTTTCTGATGTTAAGATGGTAAGAAAATACAGCACCCACAGCCTCTCTTTGTTGCTTGCAAATTAGTTTGGTACAGAATGATGTATTGTTAGTTTCTTGTGTTTTATTCATTTACGGATTTCGCATCACTGGAAAAACATGATTATAATGTTTCCTGCCTTGTGGGTAGATTGTCTTCTTAGTAGATAATAAGCGAAAGTATTAGTTCTGCCTCACAGTGCTAATATCTGTTCACTGATATTAGGTTGTCGAGACTTTCACAAATTTTTTAAAAGAAAAAATAAATTTAATATACAGTAAGTATTCATGTTAGTTGGATTTAGAAGAAAAAAATCACGCAAAGAAACGGTTTCTTGGCAGGAGTTCACAATGGATATGTTTTTCCGTCAAATGTGGGTTGATGAGAGGTTAGCGTTTGATGGTCCAATTGAAATCCTTCCTTTAAACAACCGCATGGTGGAGAAGATCTGGACACCTGACACATTCTTTCGTAATTCAAAGAGGTCTCTATTACACAACATGACCTCACCAAACAAGCTGTTCCGCATCATGCAAAATGGAACAATCTTTTACACCATGAGGTGAGACATAGAAAATCTGAATAACCCTTAAAGTGCCACAATATTCTCAATACATGAGAATAATATAATTATAGAATAAACAATATAACTTATGTAACCTACTAAATGTTTAATATTCTATATTTTAGACTAACCGTGAGTTCAGATTGTCCAATGCAGCTGAGGGACTTTCCTATGGATGGACACGCATGTGCTCTTCTGTTTGGAAGCTGTAAATCCATCCATCCTTTAAAGCATTCACAGAGAAACAGTTTTCTTTAGTTTATATCAATATTCTTTTTTCTTGTAGATGCTTATACTAATCGTGAAATTATCTACACATGGAGGAAGGGTCTCGAGGGGTCTATAGATGTGCCACCTGAGTCTTCAAGCTTGCTCCAGTATGATCTTGTACGACACACATTGTCCAGTCAAACCTACAAGTTCAGCACAGGTTTGCTTTAAAACAATTTTTTATTGGAAGATATACAATGCAGCATGTCAGATATATTGTATACTATTAATTCCTTGAATGACTTGATATAGCGCTTATAACTCTTAGAAAGCTGGCAAAATATATGCTTAAAGGCTGGGTGTCCGATTTCCAAATTACGCTTGTTTAGACAAACTAGGGCAGAGTACCAAAACAACATTGTAGCCAGCAGTAAGGTGCACAGGATGGACATTAGTCGAGCCGAGCGCAGACGAAAGCGAAAGATGTGGGTAGGGGTGTGTCTGTTATGGTGATTTGAACATCAACAACGGCAATGAGAAATCAGACATCCCGCCTTTAAGTGATTGTGTGTGTTAAGAAGTAAACGTCAGGCCAGCTTTCCTTCTAAGACTCAATCTAAGATGCTTAACTGATCAGGCCTGATTCATGCTGTCTGCCTTCAAAAATAGCTGCAATGCATTAAGCCGGTTCCAAGGTCTGATAGTGGACCATAGATGACCAGGAGCTCGGTAAAGACCAATTTACAGGCAAGCAAATAAGCAGCCACCTGCTGTGGACCCATCTGATCAGTGGGAAGTGGATCAGGCACAAATCCAAATGAAAAGAGTGTGGCCCAGTTAACCCATTTAAAAGAGATAGTGAGCTAAAGCCTGAATGTCTCCTTTGATTTTTCCCTTTTTTCACATTAGGTACACAAATTAAAATACAAAATCCAAAATTCTTTAAAAAATATAAAAACACGATCAGAGAATGTGTATGGATTCTGCATGTTCTCTGTTTGCATGACCTAGTCAATGCTGTTTTTCTCTTGGCAGGACTGTATTCTGTCCAGGTTGTCCATTTTTATCTCCAGAGGAAGCTCGGCTACCATCTAATCCAGACGTACATCCCACTGATTATGGTGGTCGTTCTGTCTCAAGTCTCGTTTTGGATCAACAAGGAGTCTGTGCCTGCTCGTACGGTGGCAGGTATAAAGTGTGCACACAGCATTGTGATGTGTGAATATTTTGCTCTTTAGTATAATTTTAGATAAATCGCATTACTGCTTGATAAACAAAGCCAATAAAATCACTTTTATAATAGCAAATGGCTTAACCCAAAATTTTCACCAATGATGTGTAAATTGTTTCACAGACAAGGCTTAGTTTAAATCAGGACTATGCCTTAGTTGGATTAAGATTTTTGAGTCTCTTTTAAAAAAGATGCTTTAGAAAGAAACATTACCTATGTGCATCTTTAGGCAAAACATTGGCACTGACATATTTGACGATATGTTAGGGCAAGTTATTTTCAGTTGAGACAGCTCAAACATTCATTTAAATCTGGGCCTTAAGCCTTGTCTGTGAAACCCGGCCAAAGTTGTATGGACATGAATGATACACTACTTTATAATATTCAGCTTGGTGAGGAGAGATGTGTTATTATACGTAGGTATCACACTTTTTTCTGATGGATGATTCAATTATTTTAACTTATCTCAGTCTTCTTAATTGAGTAAAATATTCTTCAAACATAAATTGGACTAATCTGATGCAAGAAAATGACACTGAAGTAAACTCATTATTTTTAGGGCTCTAAAATGATTTATCGCGATTAATCACATCCAGAATAAAAGTTTGCATTTATATATTATATGTCTGTGTACTTTGCATATCAATTTTGAATAAACTGTATATATTTAGGAAATATTTACATGTATTTATTTATATAAATGTAATTTTTATTTAAATCTCGGTTTAATTTGATATTTTTCTTAAATATATGCATGTTTGTGTTATACAAAACTAATTTGCACAGTACATAGACATATATAATGTTAACACAAACTTTTATTCAGGATGTGATTCTGGGGCACTTTTGACTACAGTGTAATTTTTCCTACCATTGCAGTAAATGGGGTCCAAGAACTGTTTGTTTTCACGCATTCGTCCAAATATCTTTCTCTTTGTTCAACCAGACAAATAAATTTATACAGATTTGGAACAACTATGAGTGAGTTATTCATGGCATTTACATTTTTGGGTGCACTATCCCTTAATTCTTTTGGATTTTTTAATAAATATGAAATTTAAGTATTTCTGACAGAATTGACAAAAAGAAAAAACTCTTTATTCATCTGATCTGTTAAAACTGCAATCGGCAACATTTCTCTATATATCTCCATCTCTGTTTGAAACATAAAATTCCAGGTTACTTTCCAAACATTACTTAAATGACTGATGTTTCACATGAAAATTTCCCTCGACATCTCAAATGACTTATTGTTTTTATAGTTTATCATTGTGCATCAAAGTGATGTTTTATTTGATTTCATTTAAATGCAAATCAGCCCAGCACACATCATGACAACCTCATAACATCTGACATTCAGGTATCACCACCGTCCTCACTATGACCACCCTCAGCATCAGCGCCCGCTCCTCACTGCCTAAGGTCTCCTACGCCACCGCCATGGACTGGTTCATCGCCGTCTGCTTTGCCTTCGTGGCTTCGGCTCTCGTCGAATTTGCGGCTGTGAATTACTTCGCCACACTGGAGGCCAACAGGGAAAAACGGCGGGTCTCCAAGACCTCCATTCCAGACTCTACAGCCCAAGGAAGCGATGATGAGCCGGAGACGGTAACTTCTGCAATCCCTGCTTAGGCAGAGCGTAATTAACAGGGTACCCTGGTCAAAAGATGCAGCTGACATGGCTTCTGGTTATATGATTTGCGCAACACGAGCCATGTTCTTCACAAACCAGTGAACCGTGCAACCTTTTATTGTGATGCTGCAGCTGTGTATATGAACCTTCCACAGCAACTATAACAGCTCATTGTTTAACCTTTTCACATGTCCACAGGGAAATTTCATTGCTCAGAGATGGATCTTTCACAGCTCAGGAGGTTTTATTGAGTTCTCAGTTACTGTGTGTCTCATTTACACATCAGATGTTTCTTCTAAAATATAGATGTCGGTGTCCACCACGAGAAGCCCGCTCTCTATAGCTCTCAACCTCTGTGTGCACGGTGCTTCTTATCTGTTGTGCTGAGTTTGATATGCTAATTCTACATGCATGTAGCATCTCTCAGGACTGCTCTCACGTGGTGAGCTCATGGTTTGTGTTTTAAAAATAGTGAGCCGTGACACTTATCATCTCTCACCTGTTCTGTAGATGCACTTGCTCCAGTTCTCTCTTGTGAATTCTCTGCTCCAGTTCTCTGAGACTGGATGCATAAATATAAAATCAATTTCCCCTCCTTTATTTTTTCAAATACGCATTAATGATGGACCAGTTTTCAGCCCAGTTCAGTTTATTTATTTATCCCTGTAGGGAAAGTAAGTTTTCAACATGGTCACACAGGCATTTGACAGTCACAGTTGGCATATATACACATAAAAAACGAATTTTAAAAACATCAGACAAGCTGATCAGCATTTAACGTTAAAAAAAGAAGAATTTAAGAGATTGATTGCTTGGGGATGTAAGATTGTTTGGACCTGTTTTTCATGCACAGGGGAACACAACCGCTGACCACATGGCAATAATTCAAAGGCATAGGATAAAGGGTGCGGTGCGTCTTATCCTTCACAATAACATTAACTTTATTCAATACTCTCCCTTTATAAATACTCTCTATACTTGGTAACAGTATTCCCCGTAATTTACTTGACAACGTAACTACTTTCCTTAGTGAGCCTCTGAAGCATTGCTATACCAGCAACTAACACATAGTGTCATAACACTTTAAAAGACATTAAAAGACAATAGTTTCTTCAGGAAATACATCATCTGTTAAATAATCAGTCCACACATCCCACTTGAGCTTATGGTCCAGGACTATACCAAGATATTTAAAATTGTGATACTAGTTGTATTTGCTCCCCATTAATTAGTGTCGGTTAAATCTTTCACCGTCAAATCAATAACCATCTCCTTGGTGTTGAAAGCATTTAAGAGGAGTTTTTATTTCTCACACCAATTTAAAAAGAAATCTAACACAGGTCCCTGCTCTTCCTCTCCTTTTTGTAAAAGACTCACTAGAGCAGTGTCATCGACATACTTGATAATATATCTGTTTTTAAAAGTGCTGGAACATGAATTAGTATATCAAATAAATAATAATGGAGATAAGACACCGCCCTGAGGTGATCCCATAGAAGTGATCATTTTGTCTGAGAGAGACCCTCCTAATTCGACCCGCTGGGTTCAACAACTAAGAAAATCGATCACCAATCCATCAGCCATGAATTAAAAAATGTTTGCCAGGCAGACAGTAAAACAAGTTATCTTAGTCTGTTAAGTGCTTCTTTCAGGACAGCAACTATACAGCAAGGTTAACTTTTGTAAAGATTGTGTCTTTGTTATATTTCTATATTTTCTTGTCTTCTTTGTTGCAGCCTCCATCTGATAACAGTGGATTAAGCCGTAGGAGAACGGCAAACTCTGTGTTAGAGGCGCCCAAGACTCGCTATCCCATCTTCTTTCAGGGCTCTGCCGTCCCACCCAACATGATGCTGGCAGGCACCAGTGCCATAGACGCATATGCACGAGTACTTTTTCCTCTGGCCTTTGGTATCTTCAATCTTTTCTACTGGTTTTTCTACCTCACCAAGGACACCATGGAAGAGGCCAGGTTTGTTCACTTGTTACTCATTCACATATGGAGCTGAAGTGTAGCTTAAAGGTGCGTTCACATTAAAATCTTAACTATAACGCTAATATAAACAATATTTGTGTCCACATCAGCGGACGATAACATTATGTTAACATTATTTTCTCATAGCCGTTGTTGATGTTCAAATCAACAAAACAGACTCACCCCTACCTCCATCTTTTGCTGTCATCAGCGCTCGGTTCAGGCTAATGTCCATCCTGTGCACTGTGCACCTTACTGCTGATTGGCTACAAGGTTTTTTTGGTACTCGGGCCAACTTTGCTTAACAAGCTTAATTCGGACACCCCGCCTTTAAATATATATATGTATGTATATTTTGACAGCTTGCTCAGACTTATGAGCGTTACATCAATGTACAGTCTTCAACTTGGATTTAAAACCTGCTTCCCAATCATCAATAGCAAAACATTAGAGATCTGTCTGAGACTGTTTTGCAGTATTTTTTATAGTACAACAGCTGGAAAAGCAATACTGTTCTCTGGATTGTTATAGTTGTGATGTACGACTTTTCTAAATTGATACGCTTTTAGAAGTCAACAACAAAACATTGTATTTGCAGTAGAGCTGTCAGAATATTAGATTTTCATGACACAATTATCACAGACAATAGAATTAACACTGACGGTATTATCAACACGTTGTTTAAAGAAATAAAATAAATGGAAAAACAAATAAAATACATATAAATTATAAAAAATAAATAGTGCTATTAGTCAAATTCATCTTCAGTTTTGTTTATTTAGTGTTGTCTTTGCCTTGCTCAAAATATGAGTATAGGAGGCAGAGAGAGAGAGAAATTTAAACAGGTGTTGAAATGTTATTATTGTCTTTTACAATTGTGTTTTTTATATCACAGGTATTGTCAATATTTGTATTTTATGAACCCTATTTTGCAGCTATTTTAACACATTGTAGTATGCTTAAATCCTATTCAAATATATTCTAAACGGTGCTCTTACTTGATCCCGATTGCCCAATCACGACTTTCCAAGATCTTATATTCCCAGATAACAATGCTCAAAACTAATAACATGGTAACCTAGATGTTGCAAATCATTTTGACAGGCACCGTTCAATATTTTACAATAAAATCTGTATAAATATAACACATGAGTTATGACATTATCCGTGCAAATGATTAAACCAAACTGCATCTTTCTGTTTCTGGCATTTGAATGTCGTGTCTAACCTCAAAACCAAAAGTAAACAGATTATTCCTCACAGAAAAAATATTCATAAAAAATGTGTTAATTATATTTATTAACTAATGTACATACACCTTGCTGTAACTGTGATCGTCTATATGTCTTTTTTTACTCAATACTCTTTGTAACATTTTGCCTTGTCATTTTTTTTTGCAAATAGAAATGATCTCATTTTACCTTCTCATCACAGGTACACAGAACGCTGTAGATATGTTTAAATTTTCAGCAGACCTCTGCAGGAACACAGGTTTCCACTGGTACTTTTATGGAGGCTGTAAATGCAATTCATAATTCGTGAACCTAAAACCGCCGCAGGACTTGAGCAGGAAAATACAGGAGAGATGATGTTCCTTCTGGGGGACTGTGTTGTTGCTCTTGTTGAGGTTACAGCCCCATCCAACATTTATCACTTCGTGCCAGCTCTTTATAAAAAAGATGCTCCTCTGAATGCTTAATTCATTAGATTTGTTCGGAAGGATCATGTAGCAAATGTCACATTTAATCCTAAAATTCCCTCTGTGCCAAAGGCATGAAATTTACCGAATCAAGAAAATCAACAGATTCTCTCAAAATAGACTCACTTATCAAATTCAAAACCTTAAGTTGCGTTATTTTTCTACCCGAGGGGTGAAGCAGGCGTTCAATTGAGGACGAGTTTGTAATATACTGCTCGAAATAAAAGAAATGCAATAATGTACAACTTAAACAGGCGTAGAGCCATCGCTTTGCACCTTCCCACCCTGTTTTCAAACAGAAAAAATGATTTTCATCAAACATTAATCATTGACGTCAGTATCACAGGAGATGAAAGCCTGTGAGAGGCTGCGAACGCGTGTATGGCCCGTTTTCATCTCTGTTGATCTTGTATTTGTCTTTCGGTGTGTTTTATCTCTACAGGGAGATCTAGGGAATTTCTCCTGAGAAGCTCACGACATATTCAGCATTGAAATCGTGTACCCGGCTACAGAGGACTTTGTGTGCTCTCCTTGGACCTCTCTCTCTCTCTCACTTTCGTCATCTAGCAACTTCATCCCTGATAGAGCACAAGCTTGTCTGATATTATTTGACAAGCATTTGTTCTTGTTCCTTTCCCATTTTATCACCTGTATATAATTTCCACTCCATTTGCCTTTATATTCACTGCCGTGAGCCACAGCACTGTACTAACCCGGGTACATCGCAGACCCTCCTCTGGTGGTTCCACTCTGGTTTTGCTCTTCTATGTGTATGTGTAGCACGCTAAGGAGTTGATGACATAATCTGAAGCTCGAACTGGTGATGCAACATTGATCCAATGCTTTTAGTGGGCTGCCCTCTACAGAGACACAGGTCGTACTGCACTAGATCAAAAGCACGGGGTTTATACTGACAAAGATTTTACATTCAAAATAAAGAAGAAGCGTACCTGCAAAACAGAACTTTTACTAACATCATTCCTAGCACATTCACATGTATGCATGGTGGCTGGAATAAACGGATAAAATGGCATGTGAAGGTGAGGTCTAGATGTGATAATGTATTAAATTTTCTCTGATGTCTCTCTTTGTAACCGTGAACATAGTTCTCAGCTGTTGCAAGAGAGAGATTAAAGACAGGAATATGTGCTGTGTGTCTCTCGACTCTGCTGCTAATGTGAATTCCTAAAAGTTATACTGGCATTAAAAACCCATTTAGTAGAGCCACTGGGGCACTGAAGAATAAACATGCAGGTGTACAATTTCAGGACATTTATTTGATTTTGTATGAAAATACAGTGATGTTTTGTGGATGTTTATTTGAATGATGGTCCGCTGTTCACAATACAATACGAAGAAAATATGTTTTGTCTTATAGTCCTGTTAGCTTTTATTCATCTATGCTTTTCTAGTGCACCCGTTTACGAATTATCTTTAAGTAAATACACACATTTACAGACATCGATGACTCATCTTGAGTCCACATTTTTAGTCCAATTAAACTCTCTTGTGGTGTCATCAACCAGTTTATTTCCCGCAGCTCTAAAGTGTCTGTATAGTCACACGACTTTTACAGACTGCTGTAAAGTCGCATATTTGGGGATCAGAAAGTGCATGGATTTCTGAGGTATTATATATCCTCTCGTTTTTTACTAGGAATATAATTGGGGTTCAACGTGACCGAAGTTTATTGGCTATTTAAAAAGGGGGGAAACCATTGGATACCCATCAACATTCTGTTTCAAAAGGCTCTCCCTAAATCCTTGCTGTTTCGGGTCAGATCCGTGGGCGTGGCTTGTTGGTTTTGACTAAATCCTTGTTTTTCAAGTCTTAAGAAACCTTTACCCTAACCTAAGTCTAACCATCTAAACTACCTATGATTGTTAAAATTGACAAAAAACACGGTCGCGTGATGAGGCCAGACCCGAAACACCAAGGACTTAGTTAGAGCTGTTTAAAAACGAAACGTGTAGACAAAAACGCCGAAAATGTAGCAAGTTTCAGTTTACTGAAATACAGACTAAGACCTTATTGTTGTCATTCCTCACAGAATAAAAAAAAATCGAGGAGGTTTGTTTTTGACATATTTAAACCAAACGTGAATTACTATGAAACGAACAGTGCTTAAAATCTCCTATATTACGCATGCATGTTATTTTAAGCTATCTGAAGTTCGGAATCACTATGACAACCGCTGATGTCACCTTCAGGACACTCCACTAACCTGTCAAGTCGCTTAAAGACTCACACAAGACTCTAAATGCTGCATAAAGATCACCTGATGTCGTATTTTCCCGACTTGGTTTGTTCAATCGTTCCTTTAATTTTCCCCGCAATGGAAACAGCTCATCCAGCATCACCGGGAGCTGCTCTTTGATCTGGAGCTGGCGTGTGCGCATGCGCAGCTCATTGCCTTCGCAGCACTGGCTTCAGTAAGTTGGATGTGCGCTGTGTCTTCATCACATCCGAAAGCCCATCAAAACTGTTGCGATGGAGAGTATCGGAAAAACCCCTCACATCTTCTTACTGTGCCCGTTAATCGTGGCCGTGGCGTGCGCGCAAAGGTACGGGTAAATTTCGTGATGTTTTTCGTGTGTTTTTTTCTGCATGTACGAGGATTTTGAGAATGCCTCTTGATATTTTTGCAGTATCAGAGACCCCAGCAATATGCCAGTGGTCAAAGACACCGTGGACAGACTCATGAAGGGATACGACATTCGGCTGAGGCCAGATTTCGGAGGTAATGCATGAGTAAAATTCATATAATTGTTGCATTTGGCTTGTCACGAGGACGAACATGCCCAATTACTCATGCAACCCTTGTCCATTCATCTCAGTCTCGGGCCAGGCGTGCATGTCAATACACCGGAGAAATCAATACGCGCTATTTTATTGCTGTTTGGGCATTTGATCAAAGCTCAGCGTTTCCCACACAAGCGATCTAACTTAAAGATTTTCAGTGCAACTTTGTTGCATCACGACAGGAATGAAAATGGCATGTTTAAAACCTCCACGCACGCATTTGACGTTTACGCCGACATCTCGCACGAGATCCTCAAGCTGGACACACGTCTGAAACTGTTCATATGTCAGTCATGCATGCAGTTGTGTGTTCACCTTCAGTGGTTGTAACAAATCAACGATTTCATGCGCTATGCCACGTGAATTTTGGGTGTTTTATATATGTTATAATAATAATAATGAGGTGGTGTTATTAGGAACAGTCTAGTCTAGTCTAGTCTAGAGATAAAGTGCGGGCGTTTACATGCATGCAGTCTCACTCATTATTACCTTTTTTAATCATATCGTTTCTCTCCACCAGGAGCTCCGGTGGCGGTGGGAATGAATATAGACATAGCCAGCATAGACATGGTATCCGAAGTAAACATGGTAAATATAACAGTTTTCCTTTGGTGTTATGATGCATACGAATGGATATTATGTTAAAACGCGATCTCGCGCACACAACTTGACACCCACCAGCTGATGTGTTGGTCATACATGACGGTCAGATGTGAAACCGCAGAAGTTCATTGGCGTGCTGCGGTATCTGCTCTGCATTTCGCTGCTACATTTGAATTCAAAACACACGCGCAGTGGCGCACCCGCACGCGCACCCGCACGCACCCCGTATATCTCACGCTGTGTTTTTGAGCCCGGCGGTTTTCATGTGACACGGGTCGCGGGCACATCCCGCGAACGCGTTTCCACCAAACGACTTGTGCGTTTTCTGCGAATCTAGTTCAAGGTGAAAGTTGCCCTCTCAAGGAGAAAAACGACACGTGTGGTGCGCGCTCACAGAATCACGCGTCTCTTTGTAAAGACAGGCGTAGGCTATGAGGTGGAGACCTAAAAACGGCCTTTTATGTTATTTGCGGGCGAATTTTTCCTATCGCAAATGTCAACCGCTAAATTCTGACGTAAAGCAACATACTGTTGATGGAGGCAACGCAAAAGTTTAAGTCGTACAACAGCGCCCTCTTTTGGAGGACGTGGGTTCGGTCGGCTGGAATTGCGGGGAAATATGTATGGCTGTGAAATTAAAGATTTATGGGTCGTACTCATTGCAGCTTTATCATTTCAGTGGGGGTGACACCGTTTGTTTTCAATTCATTCTCCCCATGCTTCCTTTCACTTGATGAATGTAAATGGCCCGAGCGAAGAGCTTTACATTTTATTCACGCATCGATTTGGAAAATTGAAGGGTGCTTTGTCGACGTGTTTATCCACATACATAGCAGTATAGTTAATGCATGCATACAACTGATCAAGTCTATTTCCTTTTGGTATTTTTATAATATTGCTTTTAATCTTAAATTTATGACCCATCTGGACACGGTCGTAACTACTATTAACAATATTTAGATCAAAACAGGGCAGGTTCTGTTTACATGTGTGGGAAAAACTAGTGTAATGACATCTCTGAATTTGGATATGCTGCCTTAATTGAAACGATTTTAGTAGTGAGAGAGAAATTCAATGTTTCGTATTATGTTGTGTGCGCTTAGAAGTGATCTTTTTAGCTCTGTCAAGTTGCTTGTCACAGCTGAGCTCTCGAATCCCTAACAGTTTGAAAGAAAGGATGAAAATCTTTGTTTCAGCAAAATTGGATTTTCCCTTACAGGACAATCCAAAGGGTTGATCTCATAGATTTCCAGTCATTACCGATATTCAGAGTATCCCATATTTCCATTCACAGCCAGCACTCAATGCACCACAAGTGTTCGCTCACGTGCTCGTCTCTTACGTGCCTCGTATCCGTTTACTATCTCATCCGTTTACTATCCCCATTTGATAGATGCATGATTTCTCAATTAGGAGCAATACAGATTCCCACGGTGTGTGTGGGTCCCAACTGTTCTTCACTTATTTCTTTTAAAATCAAAGGACCCCCTCCCCTCGTATATCTTTTTGCCTGCTTTTTCGCACTGATGTAAACACGAGTCACTGTGGTTTAAATGTGGCCAAGGTAGCCCCGACCAAAGGTCACTCATGTTGTTTGGCAATGCAAATCTTTAGGCCAGTCTACGTCGGAGACGTCTTCATTGCTTGACATTAAAATTCAGGCTATTTTTGGAGATGGGCCGTAAGAAGTGGCAAACGCAGGCCGTGCTCCACGGCTGAGGCGCTTGGTGATGACTCATTTGAGTTTTGAGGAAGCATTATTGAAGTGGCGTAATGTGCCAAGTGATATTGTGGTGGACAAGCGGTGACTTCTGGATTCTTGAGTGCCTGGGATTGGGAAGAAATTACCCTTGTGTTTAGTCGGGATGGGGTACATGTTGAACAGTTTTCTGTGAATACTTCAAAGGAACAGATTGAAGCAGACTTGTGCTAGCTCATGGGCTAAATAATTACCAGGGTGGAAACATTGCCCTTATATGTATCATTATCCTGACAAGCATTAATTGCTTACATGAATAAGAGGCCGGGCTGTGCAATGATAGCCTAGTGAAATAACAAATGGATGAAAAGACAAATTTAGACTAAATTAGATTGGTCGACTTAATTAGTACTAGTGTTCGTAATTGTTGATAATTTTTGCATAGTAAGTCGGTGCCTGTTTAGTCTTGTTGTATTTAATTCGGAGCTGATAAATCCAGTGTTATTTTCCTGATATTTTTACTTTTTTGTTGCTATGACAACACCTCTCTGCTCAAAAAATGCGGGGTTAATGTGGGCTCTTCTCTGTTTCGATTTTTAGATCGTGGTTTAAGGCAAAGCTGCAGATTCAGTTTTTTTACTTTCATGCTTGATGTTTAAGGACGTAGGTAAAAGATTTAGCTACAGACATAAATAGGCAACCAGCTATGTGGTCACGTGGACCTCTCCCAGACGTCAACACCCTGTATTATTATTTCATACACTGGTAAGATCTGCCTCGCATCTCAGACAATCTTATTAGAGAGCTGGAAAGATGTTCTTTTTCTTTTTTACTCATTTCAACAATTAAAGGACTTCAGACGACCTGTAACAAACAGACTTTCAACTTGGATTTTTTATTGAATTGAGTTTAATTTGTTGTGTTTTGTAGAGTCATTCTTTTTTCAAATAAATCAAGACTTGAATAAAAGAACTGTTTACCTAAATATGGAAATGACACATGAAACACACAAAGCGAAGCAAAGGTCCGGTGTATGAAATTTAGCGGCATCTAGCGGTAAACTTGCGAATTGCAGCCAACGCCTCACTCCACCCCTCCCTTCGAAGCACTACGGTGGCTTAAACAGCTCTACGTTGTTGTCACGTTTCCTCTTTTTTAAAAAGGAGATAACTTATTTACAGAGCGTTTTGCAGAGCATTTTGTCCATTTAGGGCAACTGTAGAAACGACATGAAGAATTCCATGCAAGGGGACCCACGTTGTGTATGTAGAAAGAAATAGCTCATTCTAAAGTAATGAAAACATAAAGCTTCACTATTTATGATCTTTATTCACCTAAGACAGTGATGAATATTTTATTGCAATTTTGTCAATAGATCCTCCAAAAGATTACAGACAGCACCTTTAACAGAATGTTCATACTTCTCTTCTCCATACATGCTGTTAAGAGGCTTTGAAGCTCAAAACAAAACAAAAACAAAGGAATGCTTAATTAAATTAGCCAATACGACTAGTTTATGTCTACAAGTGAAGCCATACAGTAGATTTATATATGGAAAATATTGAATTTCGCATGTGTGGTTGTGGTATATATATATTTTATTAAAATTATTTATGGAAATTTTTCTTGAATAAAATATTTTAATGTGCTTCCTCAACATGTTAAACCGGTGTTGATGTCGATGATGGCAAATGTTATCGATGGCTCGTAACCAATCATGACATGCCAAATTATGTTTTACACATATTTATGTTTCCATTTACATAAATTATGTGGTTATGGATTGTCAGTCAAATGGATTTTTGTATTATTTGCACCTTGAGCTGTAATTAACTTTCCTTGCATCTGCCTACTCTGTAAAGAAAGTAACCCCCTAGGTCTTTAATGTATGTGTGTGTATAGTTCCTGTACCTCAAATCAATACTTCATAGCCATTTTTTGATTTTCTAGTCGGATAATACTGCACATCTGGAGTTCTGATCTCCCTGCTCGGCTTATTTTGCAATGACTGGCGGAATGTATGCAATCCCTTTGGTACACATAAAAATCAACAAAATATTTATAAACGCATCTTAATCAAATAACAACATTAAACTCAAATTTTTCGAGCTAATTTTTCAAACTGGCGCTCAGATGTAGATTAATTCGAAACACCTGCCGTTTGGAGTCAGCCTGACATTGCAATAAACTTTGCCACTTAATCACATCTTCGACATCAGACGTTTATCTCCAAACATGTCATCAACATCCTCATCACGGCACTCGCGGTTATGAGTTTAGATTAAGTGAAGGTAATGTGACAGATTTCACTTGTGTAATCTGTTAATGTACTGTTTTGTGATGGGCTGTTAGGCTGCTCTGTGTTTAAGTAGCTGGAAAAAAACGCCCCGTTAGGAAGGAAGGCTAATTGGGTCAGTTTTGTACCCCGGGGCATGACCACTGTATCCTTAGACCATCTCCAGTATGTTGTTGAGTTTAACCAGTCATTCAGATGGCATCCTTCTCGTGACAGATTAATAAAACCTGCATGTCCACAGCGGCTGGTGAGGAGACAGTGAATCCATGGCAGCGGTGACTTGGCTAAGTGTCTTGTTATCAACATTCTCCATCACAATCTCCTTACACCCTCGTTTATTTTATTGGCTGGAATCATGGGTTGGAAAGAGTAAATAATGACTTTTTTACTTGGTTTCATGGGTCAGATCTTAAATGGGTTTTGTGCTGCAGAGATGAATGTCTACTAAATGTGACGAGTGTGGATTTGGGTTGTGACAGGCTTAATGGAGTGCTCCCAGCAGCCTCTGCGTCAGTGTCAGCTCTCCGCGGGAGAGACCCGACAAATTACGTTGTGTCATCCTGTCACAATCTCAATATGATCTATCGATCTGGATATCTATCTGAAGAGGCGCATGCTTAACTTTATCTTACACGAGGTCGTTTGGCAGATTTGGCTTGCTCTGCTGCTGTAGATAATACTATGGTATTTTTAAATGTCGGTCTGGGCAAGTCAATAGAAGGAAGTCGGTCAAGAGTAAAGAGAGTAAAACTACTGAAGGCTGACGATAGATTTTGTTTCAGTGACTGCGCCAAGTGAAAAAATGTAGTTACAAAATTGTAGTAAACTTAAAGGGCTGGGTCACCTGAAAATGAAAGTTCTGTCATCATTCGCTCACCTTCCTGTCATTTCATACCTGTGTGACTCTCTTACTTCCGCAGAACAAAAAAGAATATATTATAAAGAAAGAGTTGTGGTAACCAAACAACAGCACTGTAAAAAAACTTAAAATTAAAAAAAATAAGTTACCTGGCTGCGGTATATTTTTTAGTTTGAATTTGATGCTGAATTGTGTTGAATAATATTTTTAAGTTGAATTAAGTAAAAACTACAAAATTGAAATGGTTACCACCCTTGTTCGGTTACCAGCATTTTTCAAATGATGAAAGTAATTCCTATATGTGTAAAATGACAAGAGGACGAATAAATGATGAAAGAATTTTCATATTTGGGGATTATAAAAAGAAATGTTTTGCTGTGAGCTCATCAGTGTAACACATGGTGTGATTTAACATTTTTTGTTTTATTCATGTTTTTTTTATAGATTTGGACAATTGTTTTTATGTGTTCTTTATCCATGTCAGTGAATGTTTAATAGATGGTGCTGAAAGTTGGTTTGAAACCTCTTGGAGTCTTAATTCATTCTTTATTAAATCTAAATGGTATGCAAGTGCTTCTTATAAGTATAACAATGATGGTGTTGACCCATATTTTCACGAAATACGTTCTCTGAGATCATGAAAAAAATTAGATAAACATATGTATAGAACATTTTTTAAAAAAAATATGGAAAATCCAAAAACCAATTCATGGTGCTGTTTTTGCTTTTTTATTGTATTTGGTAGTTATTTCATCTCGTGTCAGACTTTTGTTGATGATATTTCATGTCATAAAGAATTCATAACCAATGCGTTCTAATCAGTGCATTTATGCAGCAGTTTTTAAGACGTCCTTGATTAAATTAATTTGCACTTGCAATTTCAGCTCTGTTAACCATGATTAAACAGCACAACCTAACAGAATCTTTTTTCTGCTTCAGCTCGCAAAACGCTTTAATTAAAGCAGATCTTAAACGCCCGTGTCCCGAAAATCCATTACGTATCGCTGTACAAGCGTGCTACACCTCTGTCATCGTTTATAATTCTGTCGGTAGCAAAGTATCGAGGGGGAAAATGCTAAATCCGTCCGGTTACGGTGTGGGCTCACAAAAGCCGCGTGTTTGCTTCTCAGTTTGATATCTATTGATGTCAAAGAAGAGTAAACAGAGCTGAAGAGGCATCTGCTACCATCTGTGACCATAGTAATTATGCTCACATTTGGCACCGAAGCCAAGAGAAAGTTCCAAAGTCCAGGTGTTCCACATTCTGTACCCTGGCATCAGCACTCCGCGTGGAAAATGTATATTTAACCGCATTTCCTAAATGTTAATCTGCTAAACTTTTTTTATTTCACACAAGGTCTTTTCTCATCAATGAATAACCATAGTAGTAATATAAGTCATGCAAATATGTATGTAAATAGTAATAACAAATGAAATTGTTGAATTGTTGAGCTTATATTTTATTATTCGAACTTAGTTTGCATACAATGTACAGAACACATTTACATTTTTAAAGCCTTAAATTTGTTCTTTATTTCATAAAATGTACAGTAATAAGATACTTTTCCATATATGCTGGAATAGAAATATGCCTTCAAGATTGTTTGATAATTACACTTTGGGGGTCCCATTCAGATTTACAGTTTCAGCCCCTAAACACAAACATACAATGATGTACCACTATTACGACAGTATCACAGTATTTTTAACTTAATTTCGAAAATCATCTTAACATTTATTTCATAAAAACGCTTGTTAAAGGTTTAATTGAATTAATTTTATCTTAATGTAACAAGTGAAAAAATATACACAGTCAAACCAAAAATTATTCAGATACCAGATATATTTTTTTATATTTTCTTACTAGTGGGTGCAGGACACCATAGTTTATTAATCTATGCGAGGATAGCAAAATAAAGTAAACTGTGACATATTATACCCCCAAATTCTTCATAAAGTAGACTACCAGCTAAACTAATAATAATAATTTGGGACCCAATTATGTGACCTTTTCACACACAGACTGAACAAAATGAAGCATTGCTTGGTAATTGGTTGCCCTAAATTGGCCCTATTTAACTGTGTACTTAAATGTAACAGCTGACAGCTATTCCAACTTATCTATTGCATTCCTTTCTATCTATGAATTTGTTCTGACACAATCTAGTTCTTGTCATTTTTTATTACCAACTATAGCGAATATACTGTGATAATGTGAGAAATGTTGAAGGTGTCTGAATAGATTTGGGTTTGACTGTGTATATATATATATAGACAGAGCAATGGCACTTATATATTCTAAGATGTGTCAGTGCAAGCTGTTGTCAGTTTAGACAGTTCTTACATTTATTTCAATCTAGGAATAGTCTGAAGCCGTTCACGGGAAACCACTCCTAAGAGAGAGCTTCAAATCTGTAAAAACACAAAAATATATAAATGAACATTGAAATGTATGTTGATTGTTGACGCAGGTCACATGTTGGGAGCTCAGCAAATAGGATTAAACAGATGACTTATCTTTAAAAGAATATGTCCTGCGAAATGCCATGTCAAAGAAAAGAAACATGGTTTGTGAGTTTTCATGTAGAGTTCGGAGAGGCATCAGCTGCTTCTCCTGGGGGAAACCTAGAGTAGAGATGCTCAGCAGTGTCTTTACGGTACTGTACACACTGTGATGATGGACTTCTGCAATACTGAACATCTGCCTCATGCACACTTTTAAATGAAACTTCTACATGTCAATATATACATATTAGGGCCGTCATGATATCAGATTTTCACTGCACAGTTATTGTGGCCAACCACCTTTCGATGACGACATCATCACAATATTTATTAACAAAAAAATATATATATATAATGCATCAGTGAAATTTATCTTGATCTTTAAGCTTATTTTGTGTTTTGTCTGTTATTTGGTCAACAAATCACACTCATAATACAAGTGTATGGGGGCAGAGAGAGAGAATTTGGAACCACTGTAACAACAAAAGTCCTTTTACGGTTTTCTACACAAAATCATCCAACAGAAAGAATATTCTTTGAAAATGTATAACAACAAAATATTCAATATTGACTGAACAATGACATTTTATAGATTGAAATCTTAAAATGAATGCTTGAAATTCATCTTTGATGCTTGTTATCTAATAATGAATTAGTTTATGAGTCTTTAGACTGGGTTTTCACAGGGTCACAAATGTTTACATGCTGATCAATAATGCTAATGGTAAATGTAGATAAAAAGTTGTGGTTCATGAAATATCGCAAATCTGGATGAAAGGGTGGAGACATACAGCAAACAGTTTTCATTTTGTTTACTGATGTGTGTCCATTTACCTGCTCTGCGTGTCTGCACTACTGTTGTTAAAACGTATCTGCTGCTTTTCATGCTGCGTGTCTTTGGAGGGAGAGAAGCAGCATGCGCGGATCGGAAAAGGTTAAAATGAAGCACGTTTGGTGCTAGAAAAAGATATGAGAGGATATAGCGGCAAAAGATAAATTACATAAATGTTCCTGAGAGTGTGTGTGATTCTCCGTTGTGTAGATGCACGACTCAATGTCCGATGTCTTGCGGTCCGGATGGAACGAAGCAAAGGTCCAGATTCAGCCCACGGTCTGTCTATTGAGGATGGCTGCTCTTTGCGATTCGCTGTCTAAAGCCACGCCTCCCCCAAACACATGGATGTATTTTGTAAATCCATGTAACAAATTAAAAACTAAATATATTAAATTCTTTTTGAAGTATGTACACTGTAAAATCTAATTAGTTGATCTTACTTTAAAAAAAAGCATGCAAACCGATTGCATTAAAAAAACTAAGTAAAGTAACATGGTATTGTTGAGTTCAAGTAACTAAAAAAATAGCTCAGATGTACTATTGACTTAGTGTGGAGTGCTCAGAATTAACTATTATTACCAACTTAAGAAATTCCATTGGATTTATTGCACTGTAAACCCGGACAAGTTTGCAATACTAAATTTTGAATACTGTATAGCTTAGTTACATTTTACTACAGTTCACATAAACATTATATTAATAATGCATAAATCAAACACCTAGACTCGTGCAACACAAAATGAGCAAGAGGAGACTGCTTTCAGAAATGTATGCACAGACTATGGTCATTGGTAAAAAAACACATGAGCTTCGCAAACCTTAATCACATGCACCTATCTTCTAAACAGTGGTAGCCACAAAACTGATAAATATGTTAAACTCTTCTAAATATCTGAGAGAAGTAAACATTAAACAGATCAAGTCTTTAATTTCACTAAAAACATATAAAATAATCATATTTAAAAAAATGTACTCTCCTAATGCAGTCTGGCGCAAAGCATGCTGGGATTCTTTTCTGCATACAGGCAGGATCTGCTCTCCACGGCCTCTCGCTGGTGTAGTAAATTAATTGCTTCGCTTGCCGCTACTTGCTTGATTTATGTAAAATATACTAAAGGCAAAAAGTAATTTGTTTTATTTCCCATGCAAGTACTCGTAACTTAATAAAAACTAGTAAAATTATACATTTTGACAACTGAGTAAAGTTAACAAATAATTTGTAAGTAAGGACAACAATTAGATTTTACAGTGTACATACCAGTCCAATAGAAAGAGAGCAACCATGGTATCATCTTTCAGACCCTTTGCCTGCCGGAGCTGTCTCCATCGCTGAACCGATGTTAATTTGAGTTTTTCCCTCTTTCATGATCAAGACATTTTTTCACCACTGCTTTTTCAAAATACTGACTTTCGTTTTGTAGATTTACATGTTGTCCGCTCTGCAGGAAGGTTTGATTGTTGCTGATTGTCCACCATTCTCCCTACATTGACACAGTGGATGTGAGTGCGCTGATGAAGTATGATGTCTGCATGAACAGGGTGCGCAGTGATATGCAGAATACGTTGGCTGAAAATGTACACATTCCGCCAGAATGTTTTGATTGGGCGAACGTTTTTTGGTACTACGTCTTTCACAGACGATATATAGTTATACAAATATTATTCAACCACTATAATTCTTGATTCCTATCAGGATTTAAAGAGATTTCCATCCAACATGACAAAAAAAATTCTGGACAGGATTACCCATCCTGCCTTTAAGTGTTGGAAATGGGACGTGTGTTGTGCGCAGGTGTGCGTATTGTTCCGTGTATACCTGGTCGTGCTGAAGTTGTTGTTCAAAAATATGCACACCGAGGGACACAGCTGGTTCCTCCAGTTGCTTTTGAATCAGAGGGGGGTTTCGTCCTCCTATGCCCGAGAGTAACTTTATCATGTGTGCCGGGATATTTTGAGCTAAAGACGATTGCTGGTTTTAAGAGTTCCCTTGCAGGTCACTGCGGGAGAAGCACAGTAAGATAAATGTGGGGCTGGAAAGAGCCTGTCACCATTAAGACAGCACACTGCCCCCTCATTCCCAGACCAGTGTGATAACCACATCCAAGCGAGATAACATCATGTGCTTTAACTGTGTGCTGTGTCAATTTTGCACCTGCACAAAATGGAATTTTCAGGAAGTTATAGTTGACAAGAACTTTTTAATACTTTTAATTGCTTAGATATGAGCAAAACCCAGTAACAAACATAAATGGTGACTAATAATAATAATTTATTAATACAAATATGGAGATATGATGTTTAAGAAGGACAGTAGGATTATAATTTTTTTAATAAAAAGAGTTTTCTATAAAAGAAATTACTATGTTGAACAATTTTGGTGTACAAAAATAATTTCGAACATTTCAACATCATATTATAAGATTTCTAAGAGTATAAGAAAGATTTGTCAGTCAAGTGTTTCAAAAGTGTAATGTCCAGCATTCTTGTTTCCTGACGATCACAATATTCTCTTTATTCTTAGGACTACACCCTGACCATGTATTTCCAGCAAGCCTGGCGAGACAAGCGCTTGTCGTACTCTGAGATTCCGCTCAACCTGACTCTGGATAACCGTGTGGCCGATCAGCTGTGGGTGCCCGACACCTACTTCCTGAACGATAAGAAATCGTTCGTTCACGGAGTCACAGTCAAGAACCGAATGATACGGCTGCACCCTGACGGCACGGTTCTGTACGGATTAAGGTACGTATTTTAAAATCATTACTGCTGTTACGGATGCTGACCTGCGCTCACCATCAAGCTCGGTAACTAGTCTTATGATCTGATCCATTCACTGGTGCTCTTTGCGAACCACTCACATAACACATTCACGACATGCTGTTAAGGGCTTTTTTTATTATCTCTCGCTGTTGATGCATTATGCCGGTGTTAATGACTCAACATCGGTGTCTATGTTTAGAAGGGATGAAATTGTTGTTGCTAATTCCAAGGCGGCATATTGCGCATTCTGTTCCCCAGCCTGACAGCAGTTTCCTTGTTAGAAGAGTGTTTAAACATTAAAAAATCTGCACCACAACAGATAATTCGCTGCTGTTAAGTTACACAAAAGTCAATAAATATCATTTATAGCGCTTCATTATGTAAGTACCCAATTACATAAGCGTACACATATTTTTACATAACAGAAAAGACACTGAACACACATGAGAAAACAGTGGAATGGAAAGTGAGAGAGTGTGTGACCTGATGCGCAGAACGGTTCTGCCTGAACGCTGCTCTGTCAATGGAAAACCTTCATATGTAAGACAGCGTAGGCTGCAGGCGAGCATGTGTGAGCGTGTGTTAGGGTGATAATAAAAACACCTCTTTTGTGATGGTTGAAGTTAATTACATCTTACTTGTGTTTAGAGCTGGTCAATAGAATACAATTACGTTACATATTTGAATAATAAATAGGTCAATGACGTAACGACCACCTATCATGTGCCGTATTTAATTAAAAATAAAATATATAGAACTTCTGCGGGTGAAAAATGATCTCTGAAACAGTGGGCTATCATGCGATTGACAGGAAAAACAAAGAAATTATTGAACAAAATGATAGTACTGTAAGACCATAACTTAACAAAACTCAAAGAAATGCAATTACTGTATTTCTGAGAACAAGTGTTAAGCAAGTTAAGAAAAATGAATTGATTTTAAGATAAATCACGGTCGCACCACATGACATGGCCGATTCATCTATACACTGAAAAACACTAAAATTACTTAATTAAAAATGAAGTCTTCATTTATGTATACAATGCATCTTAATGTTTAAATAATTGTAATTGATATTATAATTTTTTTATTTTAAAATTTACCTGACGAATATCCTTCTACGTCATTGACCCCAATGTATATTTTTTGTCAGAGGAACCACAAAGCCAATGTTGCAAAAGAGATTTAAAATCTAAAATGCAAAACAAAATCAAACTGTAGACATTTAATAAATATCTATAAGACAAAAATTTCACAGAGATCTCTTTAATATCTCAATTATTATCTTATACATCAAGGAGATTAAACACTTTTCTTTTAGTATCCTGCATCTCAGATAATTCTCCTGAGAAAAGATGCAGAAATCTAAAAAATGTCACAAGCTTGATTCAGATTTGCCAAGCCTGCAAAAGTCATTATTAATAAAAGTTTCAATATGAACTCATGCAGTTTTCCACACATTTACTCAAAACAGAATATTTAACCTTTATAATCTACATTTATACTTTCTATGTATTTTAACGATTTGTCGCCTTGGTTCTATATGCATTCTGAATAGTTGTGAGACATTGAGCTTTAAAGGTTTTGCATTTCATATAGTAAAAATGATATGAGGAACAAATCTCTTTCATACGTGAAAAAGAAAGAGACTCTTAATTTATTCTAAATGTAAAATATCAACATTTCGGAAATTTGTAAATGGGGATTTTGGGAACAGGTCAAACGCAGATAGATATTGATGCTGAAAAAACACTTTCTGCTTAGAATTACAAGGTTCCATCTGCAAAACATTCATTAAAGCAATACATTTTCAATCAACAATTTATTTTTAATTTTTGTTAAAACATGAAACTTGAAACATGGTTTGTGCTGCGGCTATAAATATACAAAATAATCTCAAACAAAACCAAAAAATATTGTAGTTTACTTTGAGCTGCTCTCCTTGACAAGAGTATCAATAAAACAGTCAACCTTGAGGTTGAGCCCGACCACATGTCATCTTTCCAAGTTGAATCCGTTTTTAATCTACGCATTAAAATGAATAGTTTGAAGTGAATAACAGAAAATAAATCATACTATAATCATGCTACGGAAGCTTAATGCGCTTGCGAGTCGCGATATGTGGTGGAGTTGTAAAAATCAGTTTAATACCACGCTGAAGTTTAACTTAATATCCCTATAAAAAGCATATTACAATCATTGCTATATTCTAAATGCTCTTTAATTTTATATCTCAATCAAATTGACTGTAAATATATTGTCCAGTCCGAGCTGGTATGCAAATGTTAAGAAACAGTGCTGGAGACTATTTGAAAGCGGTGCAGCAGTATTTCTGTATATGTGTGTGAGAGTGGGTGTTTGTTGTGGGTACATTGGTGTTGTCCATGTTTCTCCGGTGCCCTGCTCTTCTAAACCTGCCGAAGGAAGTTCCTCAATTACCAGGAGAAGAAGCAAATAACAGTGCAATAACTGTCAGTAATAACTGTCTGTGAGAGCCCGGTCTGAGTATTGAGCGCGGGGAGGTAGATCTGATTATTCTGCTCCTAAAAGACTTGAACCAATAACATGGACACCACCCAGGAGATGAAAGCAAACAGGTTTAATGCTACTTCTGGGGCGTAATGAACTATTAGGTCGTGTTACAGCAGAGTGTCCTGTGTTGTGCTTGTAAAATCTGACTAAAGTGACAACTGTTTCTAATATTTTTATTTTTATTAAGTAATACTACTCATTTTTTTATATATTTAGATTGTATTAAGCTCTTTGGAAAGATTTAGAAGAAACCGTCGGCTTGTATGTAAAACAGCCAAGCAGTTCAGTTGTGTTTTGATAAATCGAAAATGATAAAAGAACACATGCCCTAACTAATGTATTGACTGTGAAGCCAGCCAATCAGATTAGTGCTTCTAATATCAAGAAAGTGCTTTCTGGTTTAGCATGCGCTTTGCGCGGTAAGCATACGGTCCGTGGCCAGTCTGTAGACGCGCTGTCTGAAGCTGAGACTAGTTTCAAATGGAATCTTATTGATTTATATGCTCGCAAAATGCCTTCAGTGGGAATAAAGCTTACATTACAAATAGTTTTAGCAGTGACTTAGCTGTCATGTGTTACATTCACAGGATTTTAGCGCACAACATAACTCAATAAACCCATTATGAAGAGTGCAGCAAGGCTGTGTACTGGGTCCAATTAAGAAAAGTTTCAGCGCAGTTAAAGTTATTTATAAATGCAGCGGACTCATTTAAGAGATAATAGATTCAAGCAAATCTAAATGACTTCACAAAGTGACTGAGAAAAGAAGAGGTGTTCCATTTACATCTCATTTACAGTGAATGAGCCTCACAATAAAATGAAGCAACGTCCATTAATTCTCATTTGCGGAACGGTTGACTTTATTATGTGCAGATGGCTGGTGGCGTTTTGTTAGATGGCTGAGGACAGGGCAGCTCTGGTGCGAATAAGCTGCTATTTATAGCTAGCATTTGTTTATTTTGTGGAATCACACATTGCTGTGCCATCTCTCGGTGTAAATGTGGGTAAATACCATCCATGCATCAGTGAAAGGGAAATTGCTGAATTTCATGTAAATTTGTTTATGTGGGATTTTGTCAATAATGACTTGGCAAGGTTAAAACTAACCATAATGTTTTCTTGTTTGATGTCTCTCTAAAGTTTTTCAGGCATTTTGATGCCAACCTCATATTTCATTCTCCACACTCCTTGCTTCAGTTTTTAAACCTCACGTACGTGTAGTTCAATATACAAAATCCTTGATGCGATACAGGACTGAGATAAACAGTTTCACAGATTCAATGCTTCCTATTTTCATCCCTCATAACGCAATGTAGTCAGAACCCTGTGTGGTGTGCAGCACAAGTCTCAGTAAACAAGGTCATTTAGAATAAAGGTACATGTTGTGCCTTGGGGTCTGTACCCAACCCAAACACAAACCTGTCCAATGCACGAGAGAACCGTAACATTGCAGCCAGACTCTGACAGATAGATAAATGGTGGCTTTTTGGGCTTGTGGCGGCCAACCGTTCATATCAACACTATTTGATCTTTCATTGTTGACCGTTCCCATAATTGTGAAACGTTGGGCGGTCAAGAGACAGATAATTTTGCCGTATACCAATAAGGTCTGTGTTTAGTTAGAGCAGAGAGCCATGTAACATGGAGAAGGCTGATGTGTTGGTGAGATTAGTCAGAGAAGTCCAACACAACTGGAGAGTAAACATATCTGACTTTTATTCCTCAGCCCCTTTTCAGGCCGAAACAAGTTGCCAGAGGCGTAAAACGCATTTAACCGGCGAGGGTCGGGGCCAGCTTCCTTTTGCTCTTAATATATTGAGTCGAGCCCTCTTCAAACGGATACAAATCAACCAGTAAGCAGCAGGTCGCGGGGAGAGCGAGAGCAGAGAATGGAGGGGAGGAAGCAAATATTAGAGGTACAAAGTGAGAGAAAAGGATAAGATGGTGGAGTGGGTACGGCGGAGAAACTAGAGAGTCTGAAAAGGGTTGGCAATAGACGTTTTTGATGAATTGCATGCATCTCTTGCCTTACAAAGGGGTTTGTTGTAACTGTTGCAGTGAATTCTCACAGTATATTAAGGGAAAAGAGTACAGTAGATTCTTACAGTACAGTATATTCAGCACAATCTCATGAATATTGCATTCTTGCTTTTTTCTTATAATTTTATGTAATTAAAACTGTGAATCATATTTCATAAAATTGTTACAAAAAGCTATAAAGTCAGGTTGGTGTATTATATGAATAAAAACTGGATATTACCAGTTTTCAATAATACAGTTTATTGTTATAGACATAAACCTGACAGATTTGTGTGACAAACACATTAAAGGTCCAGTGTGTAATTTTTGGAAGATCTATTGACAGAAATGCAATATAATATTTACATTTAGTCATTTAGCAGACGCTTTATCCAAAGCGACTGACAGAGAGTTAAGGGACCAATAAGCGATATGTCATACACGAGAAATAATACAATAGGTAAAATAATACATGGTACTAGTTTCAACAATAGCCAGACCAATACCTGATGAGAGAAAGAGAGAGAGTAAGGTTTTTTTTTACTCATTTGTCTGTCAAGTATTCACAGAAGAGTAATATACATAGCTATGCCTTCAGAGGTGTATAAAGACCTTACATAGTGAAGCGTTATGTTTGTATTGCTTTAGAAGAAGCTGACGTTTAGTCTGTATTTTTGTCCAGAATTATCGAATGTTGCATTGCATTTTGTTCCTACAAAAGCAAGATCAAGTGTCATTGCAGAATGCACTATTTTGGTTGCAAATATTTGCTATTTGTATTGTCCATTTTTTAGATATACAGCTGCAGAAAAAAATAAGAGACCATTTCAAAATGATTTATGTATATTTTTTGTTTGTTTTATGTAATAACCAGTTTTCATGTGTGTTGTCATGCAGACAGTCTTTCACATTGCTGTTGGATGACTTTATGTCACTCCTGAGGTTTGAATTTATTGACATTCAAAAGACACTGGACTGGAATGACCACAGTACATCTAGAAATGCTGCCTAAATTAGTAAATTTGGAAGATCTCTTAATTTTTCCATAGCTATAGAAGAAAAGAAAACAATCGACTTAAGAGACATTGAAGTACTTCTAGACATTCCACCTTGAACTTACCTAAGATTATTCCAGCAACGTGTTTCTAGATACAACCTCATCATCTAGAGGCCATCTGTTTCCTAATCTATCCATCTCTTAGACACTATTACAACAGACACCTAAATGCACTGAGACTATATTGCTGATGATGAAGGGGCCTATAAATAGCTGGTTATTTTTACCTCTGCCATCTTGGCCTAATTTCCTGATTTCCCAGAGCTCCCAGTACTTCCAGAGCTTCCCGTGGAATGATCATGGGATGGCGAGCGAGGCGTCTCAGGAGTATCTGTGTTTTAGAATGCTGATTTTTTATGAATGTAAAGGTTTTAACAAGAGCTTCTTTGTCCTGACAACTTCAATGCTGTTAACTGTCAACATTAACATTTAAAGAGATAGTTCACCCAAAAATGAAACGCTCATGTTATGTCAAACCTGTATATATTTCTTTGTTATGCTAAACATAAAGGAAGATTTTGGGAAGAATTTCAGTTCTTTTCAACAGGGCAGATCTCGTCCCCCATTCATTTACCCAACTATGGCAGTAAACGGGGGTGAGATCTGTTTGGTTACTGGCATTCTTCCAAATATCTTCCTTTGTGTTTAGCAGAACAAAGACATTTATACAGGTTTGGTACAACCTGAGGGTGAGTAAAAAATGACAGATTTTTGGGTGTAAACTGAAAAATAAGTGTGTCATTTTCGCCTGAAATTTATTATGAAATCAAATGGTGCAGCTACAGCCTGTAGTTCATTGCAGCGTTCAACCATTTTGAATTGAATTACTGTTTAATGAAACGCCTCTTTTGTTATCAAACATTGTGATACGTTTTGTGGACGAGGTGGAAAGATCCCCTTGACGTGTTTTATTAGGTTAACTACCACGTCATTTTTGTTGGTTAATGGCAGCAGGTCGGGTCTAAAACTTTAATTAGAGCCTGTATTCCATTGATTCTGGCACTCAACAACACACTAAGATGATATTTTTATATTTTATGTAGCCGACTCAGAGCTGGTTTGGCCACCTCCAGTTTTCGTTTTGTTTTGCCTCCATCTAATGCCATGATTCAAACGTGACGTCGACACTAAAAGGGTCTATAGAAATTCTGAAGTCATAAATAGTAAAAGAAATAACAGAAATGAAAAGGTGTTTTTAAATGTACTATTCATAGTTTTTGTTTTGTTTTATTCTGTGAATACTGACAAGATTTCTACCAAATTTCAAACAATAATATTTTTTTTTTTTAAATAACACAAATGATGCAATTTTAATCAACACAATAGTAATGTTTAACATGTACTTTATGACCAGTTCAGGAGTGAATTAATGATGGAATGACCTTGATTTTTTTGCATTCTCTCAGTCTTTCACATTCCTGTTGGGTGACTTTATGTCATTGCTGATTATTGTTGTTTCAATTTAAAAGAGAGTGGAATAAAAGGACACAATACATGCAGAAATGATTGTTAAAGGCAAAACTGGAGCGTTTTGTTCATACCGGATGTGTATGTTCTTATTAGGGTTGGGTATCGTAAGAAATTGTCCGATTCCAGTTCCAGTTTTGCCCAATGATTCCCGTTCCGATTCTGGTACCATTTAAATGAATCATAATTATTTTTTACAATTTTTTCTACATTAAATATAGTGTTGCTGTGAGGTAGTAAGTAACGTTGAGTAATGCTAATCCATCAATCACATGTTCTTAAAAGTTGATGTTTCTTACACTATCAATAACATTCTGCTTTTTAAGCAGAAATACGCTGGTTGGCCAAATAGTTCCTCGGGGGCTAAGACACTTGTTCATTTCCATAAATCAATGAAATATTAAACAAAATAAATAAAATATTGTTTTAAAATGTTAACTGGCATGCTCATAACCATGCACACTCCATAAAGCCTCTATTTTACAAATACGAGTGCAGCCATAAGAGGGTGTGATGCAATGAGTCTCAACATTATTTACATTTTATAATTTTCATTTTCTATCACTCTGTTTATCATTCTTGAAATGACATGTACTCTAAATAATCTTGCTCTTATACTGAACATGCATAGCAATAGCAGTCTATTTATTTAGTGGTCCAGGTTGAAGTCAGTTGAATACAGTATATATCAATGACAATATTGGACCAATATAATGTAATGTAGTGGTGACAGGAGCTGCGCGGTGCCGGTACGTGTACAATCAGACAAAACAACTTTTACAGTTATCAAAGACACGAGTGATCGGCACGATGTCTCCATGGAGTGCGTGCCATGGGAAATGCTGTGTTCCGTAATTAAAGAGGCAGCACAGCATTTTTGCTTGATTTGTGACAGCCTTTACAGGAAAAGCCGGCACAGGAATGTGCACACCGCTTGGTCACACGAGCCACCAGAACCGGTTTCGGAACCGAAACCTATAAATTGCATACGGTTCCGGTTCTTTAAAAAAAACATAACCAGTTCTCGGTTCCCAACCCTAGTTTTTATAATGTTGAACAATTTTTGACAGTGTAAAAGTTTTTAGTTTAAGAGTTTGAGTCAAAGGTTTTCAAATTGCATTGTGAGTTCAATTACTGAAGATAAGCTGTCCTCCAGTTGAAGTTAACAACCTACATAAACTTAAGGGACATCTTTTACATTTTAGACTCAAAACCTCATTTTTAATTTTCTGTGAAGATGCTCTTGGTGCTGAACTTGGGCTTCCCGTCGGTTATCCACTAGAGATGATGACATTCTGAAGTGAAAACACCATTAAAACTTTCCACCAACCTGCCCTGCCACTAGCCGATTTCAGTCACTTCATTTGCATAGTCGCTGGAGAATTAGAGAAAGTCGTTTGGCACGACCGTGAGTCAGCGGTCGCAAGTTAACGGCCCTGCAAACTCAAAGACTCACAAAGCGTCTGAAATGATCAGTGTCTTATTGCCAGCGACCAATGAGCTATATTTTGAATCTGGAGAATTGACAATTGTTATGCTAGTATCTAATCCAAAGGGGTTTTTTTCATCCAAGAAGAAAAAAACCTTTAATGGCTTATACATTTTAATGATAAAATAAGTTAACCGATGCAGCAGTTTGTGTTTACCAAATGCAAATCTGTTTCGCACCGAAGCTGCGTATTACCATATACTTACCGTGTTAAGCCCCGAAGGGACAAATTCACATTCATAGGGCAAAGTCTCCCCATGAATTGCATTTGAATTCAGTGCATTGCAATTGTTTACGTTCACACAGCATTTCTGTCTTATTTCGAGCTTCGCATTGATTTGCACATTGTTACACATGACAGGGAATCACAGAAAGTGTCAGATGCGGTGGTTAAGTCTGTCACCACTTCTCCATTCACAATCACCGGCTGTGAGACATGAGGGGGAGAATTTAGCAGCGACTCTCGGAAGGTGTGATATTGCACCCCAAAAAGAAGTTATTTCTAAGTGGTTAGCGGTACGCTGGGCTAACTTGAAATTCAGCAGGAACATCATTTTTGTCCCATAGATGCTGTTAGGTTTTCCCTTGTCTGAGCTTAAGATCTGAGACTGGTGAGATACAGATGCAGGCAATAGGAGGAGGAGGGGTGTTGAGCTCTGCCTCGTCCCTGTTGTCCTTGAGAAGCCTCAGTAATCCCCACAGTCCCTTGTCTCTGCTTTGCATTCAGGATCACCACCACGGCTGCCTGCATGATGGACCTGAGGCGATACCCGCTGGACGAGCAGAACTGCACGCTGGAGATCGAGAGCTGTAAGTGCCGTAACGTCCTCGCTGACCCGGCCCACATCCTTTCACTCCATCCTCCATCCCTACGCCAAACAATCCATCACCCACATCGCTTTGATTTCAGAACCTTAGCCACAGAGGATCTGGTTTTTCCAGCGTGCCTGTCAGCAGTGGTAAATTATGCATTTACAGCCATAACAAAAGCTAATCATCTCCTCCTTTATCAAGATGAATGGGCTTTCTGTTTTGCCATTATTGCCCGTAATTGTGTGTAACGCAATTTCTTTGGTAATAAAAAATGAAGTACATGAGAGGTTTTCTTAGCGTTCCATCCACGTCCCTGGAGTCATGGATTACAGCGCTGTGATGTGATGCTAAAGCACAGACTGCCTCCGTTTGATCATTAAGTTGCCAGAAGCGTTAAGCGGCACAAAAACAGCGCGGGTCAGGCCTGACTTCCTTTTTGCTCTTAATGCATTGCGCAGTGCTGTTTTCCTCTCCGCTCTTTCTTTCATTCTGCCTTTTCATTGCTGGCCGTTTTCCATCTTTCATTCATTCCGTCTCATTGGACAGAATTCAGATGTTAAAGGGGTAGCTCACCCAAAAATCCAAAATACTTTCATTGTTTTCTCACCGTCATGTCATTCCAAACCAGTACGATGTTATTTCGTCTTCAGAATACAAAATAAACATTAAAGACACCTATTGAGTTCCATTCTGGACATAAAACCACTGAGACATTTCACAAAATATCTTCTTGTGTGTTCCACGGATGAAAGAGTCATATACAGGTTTTAAAAGACATTTTCTTTCTTGTATTGGTGTGTCCTCCTCAAGCCGGAATTTTGGATGAGACATCAATGGGCCAGAAGTTTTGGTTCACTTCACATTATTGATGGACTATTATATATTATATCATGTTAGGGGGTGGACATTTTCATTCTTGAGAGTATTTGATTGGATACAAATCAGAGAATGGCAAATGAGCCATCAATATGTTTGGTCCGTATGGTGAGAAATTCAACAGAGGAATTTCATCATTCCAGCATATGTTTCATTACAAAACATCATCATTCTGACTAATTATGCTTATTTATTCATTATATGTAATATATATTTTCTCTCGACTTCTTCTTCAAATATGACAATTTATTAATTGGCAATGTAAAAATTAGAACAATTTAGAACATATAGTTTTCTGAGAAATGAAACCAACCGAGTTCATAGAGTAAACGCTCTATGAATATATTTAATTAAATTAATTTGTTTTTAGATTCAATCATCGATTATTAAAAAAAAAAAATGTTCCTAAAAAATTGTTAATGATAACGTGAGGCATGCAAAAATGAAATATATTACAAATGCCTGTGCTCTTATTTTGGTTATATGTTTCCTTGCATGTCTCTTTTCAAATTACAATTCTTTCAAACTTTGTTCAATTCAGTTGAGATCTCTATCTATACCCTTTTATAGCAGACACCCCAATTGTGTTATTTTTACATACATTAACCAAAGCTTTTTAGAAAGCACAGATGTAACATCTTGAAAAAAGAAAGGCTTCGTGTCAGTATGTGCTATTTCACTCGGCCTAAGACGCAAGCTTAAACCTACTTTTTACTGATCAACTTGATTCTTGATCCATTTTTAATGGCAGCGATTCAGAAACAGATTTCAAAGCATAGCAAAGTAGAATCTCTCCGCTTCAGTCAGTATCCTCTGATGTGGAATCCAGCTTGCCTTTATTTCTCGTCCTTTTTTTTGCTTTCTTTCAAGCCCCGAGGGAATGATGGAGCAGTAGCGCTAACCCCTCAGAGCCGAGTTAAGGGATCTGTTGACAGTAATCAGCCAGTCAATTGACAAAATCAAACGTGCTGCCGCAGACATAATGGATTTAATGGAAAGTGAAACACCAGTCCTTCCCTGAGAGTCCCCGCGTCTCTTGTGTATTTCTTTTTTTATCTGCTGTCCATGTAAAAGCCTTTTCAGACAGCGGGGTGAACACGACTCAACCTTTCACGGTTACGGTCTCCCAGCGCTCCCACGCTAAGAAAGCAGATCTTATGATTGTCACATAGCCGAAGCTCTTCTGCAGTTGTCATATTTATATCTTTGCCTCATTAAACCGACCGGGTATGACTTGTTTTTTCTCCATGCTGCTGAGCCGTGTATTAAATAAACAATTCACACAAACAACCTTTTTCTTCCTTCGAGTGCAGAAGGAGAAATTTGGAAGAGTACGCTGGTCACTCTTTTCCATGCTGTTACAATAAACAATTGCGAAAGCTTTTAAGGTTTACCATGCAGAATGAATTATGGAAGCGGTTTATAGGACTTGCGGACTATATTCCACACAACATCAGAGGTACTTGAGTTAAAAGCTTAATGGAGGATATAAGATTAGGGATAACTTAATAGTCGGATCATCACATGACTTTGGAAAACATTTACATTTTTTTTTATTTTTAGGCATTTGGCAGATGCTTTTATCCAAAGCGACTTGCATTGCATTATCCTATACATTTTACATAGTTATTTGCAATCCCCTGGGATCGAACCCACGTTGTTAACGCAATGCTCTTACCACTGAGCTACAGGAAAGCTTTTATCCATAAACAAGGAATATTGAAGTCAAGGTGGTCAGGATGTTAAAACAAATCCCATAAAAATAGCTTCAGTGTTGATTCATTGTAATTTCACGGAAAAAGGCACATGGTACACTTTCAACCTCTTTTTGGCATTCGAAACAACATGAAAATATGTCAGAATATTTATGTTTTGGTGGATTGTTGTTTTCCTACTTAAAGGCTTTTGTTGGTTTCAAGTCCTGGTACCTGGATGCTAACCCATACAGAGATAACTCCCTTGAATATGAAGAAATCAGAAGCTCATCTTTAATTATTCAATACACTAAATAGGTCACTGGTTCTCATTATAAGTTGCAAGCAGACAAACTGGTACAGACATACAGGGAACCTTCAGTAAAGATGAAGAATATGCAAACACACTCCTTCACAGACGTGCATTTGTGTCTGTTTCATAACCAAGTGTCCCATACATAATTTATCGATTTGTTGTTTTGAAATCTAAATGTCACTGTCAATGTTTAATACAGCTTGGATGGAGAAAGGTGCAGTAATGCAAGATTGATCCCGGCCGTATCTCAAGCATTTTCTGTGTTTTTTTTCGGTCGTTGAGATGTGATCAGATGTTTGGAGATGTTCTCTCAGTAACGCTGTGTCTTTGGGATCCTCCAGATGGCTACACCACAGACGATATCGAGTTTTACTGGCGAGGGGGAGATGGAGCCGTTACTGGGGTGGAGAAGATTGAACTTCCTCAGTTCTCCATCGTTGACTATAAACTCATCTCCAAGAACGTGGTCTTTTCTACAGGTTGAGCTTTACTTTTTACTTAGTTTGATCTATAGTAGAAGGCGGTGGTTTTGAAACGACTAGAAATGAACTGATAGAGCGGCCAATAATCATCGATCGATAAAAGCAATATTCACAATATTAAATATTAAAATATTAAATACAGCCGATGATCATGGCCGATACATCTTGTCAACCAAGAGAGGACAGGAAAATACAATGAATTTGTGCTCTATGTATAGAAAATGTTAAGAAACATCACCAGTTTGATGTTCAAAATTAACAGTCATTATATATTTACGAACATTCAGAAAGATAAGAAATATTTATTTAATTGGCATTCGCAAATATCACTCTGAATAATCGACTATTAGGATAAGTGGAGAAACGTTGTATGGGCAAATCACTAAAAATTACTATTTTTGCATTTACAATACATTTACATTCATATTTAAGCATTTACAAGACGCTTTTTCCAAAGCGTCAAGAAAACAACAATATAAAATGTTTTCCGTGAATGCGTTTTTAATGAGAAGTCATTTTTGCATTTTTATTTTGAACTTGAAATACACCAAAAGATTGCATTAAAATAAAAATCATTAGCATTATAAGCCCCCTCAAAATTTGTTCCAATCCTTATGTGTTTGGGTCACGGGTTGTATTTTTTTCATTGTTGTTCTGACATTTAAAAGAAGAATTATGCCTTATGCCGATTGGATTAATAAGATAGCAGGCCTTCACAGGCCTTAAACACCATCACACCAGCCAGCCCCAGTTTGCTCCCTACAGTTTACCCACAAAATCTTTACAAGCTGAAATGCTGGCGACGTTATTACAGACATTGTTACAGTGTCCTTTCACCGAAGCTCGAGGCGGTTGGTGTGCGATGAGTAACTATGTGAGTAAGTGCACATAATTTGTGTTTTTCTCCACTCTTATTATCATCACTGGTCTGCCTTTCAGGCACAGATAAAGTCACGCAGTCTGCCTGTCTGACTCTTATATATATATATATATATATATACTGTTATGGTGGTCTGTTGTTACTAAAGAATCTTCATTTTTGTCAAATTAAGAATGAGTAAGTACAAAATTGTTACTACTGTTTTGAAATGAGCCACATGATGGTTGTACAGGGCTTATTCTGATCCTTTTTGGTGACGTGTTGAATTTTGGGCGTTGTTTATATTGCAAATGGATTGTCCTCTATGACATTTCCCATATTTATTTTTATTTTATTGTTTTGGCCCTGTAATACGTCAGACTGAAACATTCAGCTCGATGGAAATGACTTAAGTATGACTCAGACAATAAAAGAAGCTCTTGTGCCTTTTGTAGGGATGAGTTGTTCATTTAAAAGTATAATGAAATTCAAAAGCACAACATTAATACTGTCCTGTTTAATTTCGTTCTGTTTTTGGATCAGGTTCGTATCCACGTCTGTCTCTCAGTTTCAAGCTGAAGAGGAACATCGGCTACTTCATCCTGCAAACCTACATGCCCTCCATTCTGATCACCATCTTGTCCTGGGTGTCTTTTTGGATCAACTATGATGCTTCTGCTGCCCGTGTGGCTTTAGGTGGGACTTCTGTTCGATTGATGCTTGTGTACAGAAGGTTAACAATGCGTGCATTTTATTTTGCAGTTTAGTTTAAAGAGGCGGCTACTGAATGTTTGCTGGACTTGTGGTGGACACAATAGTTTATAGTTTATTTAAAAGTTTATTGAGGTGGGATCTGAATTTTTCTCACGGTCATTTTTTGGTCAGTTATGGTGGTTCTTCTGATTTCCTGTATCATGTTTAGGTGCGGATAACTGTGTAACCTCTCATTTCAATTAGGTTATACTTTAATAACTATGATTTTTTTTACTAAAATTAGGGTCTCAGTCTCAATGCTCGAATTGCATCATGTCTTATTGGGGTTTCCCCACCATTTATCTTGGGTGGGACAACAAATCTTAAAACATATTTTAAAATAGTTTCTTTTAAATAGTAAATCATTTATTTACAATATATAACATATCTCATCTGCACAAATTCTTGATTCGTCATTGTTTTTATATTAAAAACGTATCTGAGGGATCCCTTTATGCCCCCCCTCAATTCTAGCACTGGTCTTTTATATCAGTTATTGTAGTTTTTTCTCTTATGAGTTTAATTCTTGAGTGATGTTCGGGTCTGCGAGATCCATTTTAATGTTTACTAAAGAATGTAAATAATAAAGGAAAGATTTTTTTTTACAATAGACGAAAAGCATTTTACATTAAAAAAAAAATGTTAAAAAAAATGTTGATTGTATTTGAGATAAAGTAAACACATACATGGCTGTATTGATTATATGTTGAACAAAAACATAAACAAAGCAACATAAAAGGGTTCGTTTAACTGTTGCCCCACAATGTAAAACAATCCGTGATATTTGGTACAATCTATCGTATTTATGTGAGGGGATTTATAAAGTTTAATTTTTTTTGCTGTATTTTGAATTTTGCAATCAATTGCAATATTTAAGCATTGACAGAAATGCCCCTTAAAGATAACATCTTGGCAGAATTACCATTAATTAAATTAAATTAAATTACCAGTAATTTTTTTGGAACACTAAGGTAAAAATAGGACAATATATATATATGTATTAAATGTAAGGATTTGTGGAAAGTTCTGATTATTTGGTTAAAGTTAGGTTATATTAAGGAGTAATTTAGGAACTGTTAGGAATATATGTTATCTATATGTTCATCATTTACTATTTGACAGAACCCCCTTATTGCCAGTCAGTGCTAACAGAGAATTCAGAAAAATTTCAAGATTTAATTATAAAAACAGGACAGTTATCATTTTAAAATCGCAAATGCGATGCAGCATTGTCCGTGTTTGCCTCTCTTCAGTTCCAAACTATATTATGAGATCTGCATACTATAGCCTCTGCTGATCTGCTGTGATGTATTACTGCTGATTAAACTGACAAACCTTCCTCCGGATGCTCTTTGCTGACGAGTTTTACATCCAGGGCCGTGTTCCTGCCAATATGACAAAATGGCTCCTCCTGCCACTGAATCTTGAGGGGGGATTCGGAGAGAATAGATCAGTGATGATAGGAAGGCAGGCCTTTTATATTTGGGTGAGCTTGTCAGAATTAATCTTTCTGCAGTGAGAGGCATGTGACAATGAAACACATGTCTCAGCTTTGTATTGTTTAAACAGAAACACAGCAGCTCTGTTAGAAGTTACAGGCTCGACATCTCTTTCTCATTGCTCTCTGGGTGGCTTGGGAAATAATTGCTAGGGATTTTGGCGTCGACTATGTTTGCCAGAGTCTAAAAATATGAATTTGGCCAACCAGGGATGCCATGTGGATGACTAACAAACCAAACACAGTGCTAATGTGGCAGAAATAGAGGTGATTTGTTTGATTGCTAAGATTGCAAGAGGTTAGAAGAAACATTGAGCAACTTGATTTTGCTAAAGTGTTGTGGGTGGATTTCAACTCATTTTTTTTTGCTGTTGCTGTGTTCTGTGCTAGCTAGTTGCTTGCTCAGAGGAGCCCGTGTTCAGTCTCTGTGATATTCTGGTCTTTAGATAAATCCAGGGTTTCTCTGCAGTGTAAATCTGTGGGATTTTTGCTGGTTTGCTATTCATCAGGCGACCTACATATATGATAGCTTAGTAAAGTAACAGCACACCTCTTCTCAACAATGACTATTCAAATTGTGTGGGATGACTAGAGTGTTATACTTTGGGTTAGATTCAGGTTTTTAAAATTGGTCATCTACACAAGTATAGTTCAACAAATGTACAGTACTCAGTCATCATTTACTCCCCTTCTTGTCATTTCAAACTTTTTTTCAGAACACAAAATATATTTCGAAGAATGTTGCTAAGTGAACAACAGTGGTACCCATTTACTTGCATTGGTTGGGTGTCCCTACAATAGAAGTGCATGGGTACCACTATTGTTCGCAACAACCAATGAGATTTGACGTTACCGTTGTGCCGTCATCTTTACATAAATATAAAACGCATCGATCGCTAAACATATTTAAAGTATTAATCTTATTCTCTCAAAAACATACTGTTTTGATTAAGATGATTTTTACTAACCCAATGAAGTTATTCTGATTAAAAATGTGTGTACCAGATGCAGAATGTTTGCCATGTTGGCTCCAATATTGATAGATAACATAAAGGCATTTTATTGTTTTATGTGATTACAAATATTTCCTTTGTTGTGAATTTTAAATATAAAAATACAGTTTTATGTATTTTTTCATGCAAATATCAACGTTAAATTTGACAATGTTTTTTTTTAAGATTAACAAGTTGTAAGTTCAATTATTTTGTGTTGTGAGTATTGCTTTATACAAAACACAATTTAAGAAATGTTGGGTTATTTAAACCCATTTTTGGGTCAAAATTGGACATACTCAACCGTTGGGTTATTACAACACAGCATTTTTTGGTGTATGTGCTTATAATTTTTTTTTTTTAAAGCATATGACTTTAAAATATGGCTCAATTTAAAATGGGTTCATATCAATTAAAAGTCATTAATATTTAACAATCAGTAAAATATGTTCTATATACTGCTTTTTACATACTTCCTTTAAATTTATCACATTTAAGTAATTTATTATAAAAATACAACAAATGAAAAAAAAACTGTATCAGAACCGAAACCAGAGAATACAGAAAAATTCTGTAAATTACAATAATGCTACTGTAAAAATTACATTAACCCTGCTGCTAGTATGTTACTCTAAAATTTACAGCTATTTTGCATCGGGGATAACACGAGGGTGAATCATTTATGGAATGTTTTTTTATATTTGCCTATCCCTTAAAAGTTTCATGGTTTTCAATGCATGTGTGCAGATGACACACAAATAACCTCTTTATTTGCTTTGTTGGCAGCTCCTACTTGTTACTTTGCTAGAAACAGTCACGCTGTTCTCTGAACTGAGTAATTATGTTCAAAGTTTTATATATTTTTTATGAAAAAAAAACTCTGGCACAGACTTGAGCTACACAGTGATGTATTGATTTCTCTTTGATTTCTTTGAACTCCAGGTATCACCACGGTGCTGACCATGACCACCATCAACACGCACTTGCGAGAGACCCTTCCCAAGATCCCCTACGTGAAAGCCATAGATATGTACCTGATGGGCTGCTTTGTCTTTGTGTTCCTGGCCCTGCTGGAATACGCCTTCGTCAATTACATCTTCTTCGGCAGGGGACCGCAGCGGCAGAAGAAGGCAGCAGAAAAAGCTGCCACCGCCAACAACGAGAAGCTCAGGCCAGACCCCAACAAGGTACGCTGCGCATCATTAGAGCTTGTTAAGCAAAGCCTGCAGTCGGCAGGCGGTCAGTTCTTTGAAGTAATATGTTGTGATTTCTATCAGTGTCCTTCGAGGGTCACTGATCTTTGGCTATTGTTAAAACACTGGATGTATAGCTGTTTTTTTCTAGTGGGTTAAGCTTGTTCGCCACCACAACCTAATGGCTTTTACCCCTTAGAATCATATTTTTATGTGATGAAAAATTCGGTAGATCGGTGCAGACTTTTGTTAGCCGTAAACAACGGGCTGGCTCTTGCCGGGGCGGGCCGCGTCCGAGCTCACAGCCTGCAGCACCTGGAGGGTTTTCCTTCTCATCTTATTGACAGAGTTCTCTCTCCCCTCTCTGACTGCTGCATACTCTGTAACAGTGCTGATTTTGTATGCTTGCAGTGGTTGGTGGGAAGTGTAGTTCAGAGAGATGATGCTCTCTATGCCAGAATGAAACAGAGGGAAATTGACGGGTATGACTCGATGTGGGATCCGATCTTTGCGGAGGATGCAGCATTAGGACTAGGCGATCAAAGGCTTAAGGTACTGAAGTCCAAAAATGCAATGGCTCTGCATCGATAAGCAATCAGATTTAAAAACACCCACAATCTTTCTTTTTGTTCTCATTTCTTTGGATGAGTTTCTGTTGCTTCTGTAGAATAGCATTGGTAGCCATCCTCATTTTCACCATTACGTTGTTCTGCCCCTTTTTTTGAGTTACCGTTTGCAACCAAGACTTTTTCCAAGACGACCAATCCTGTTAGAGGGCTGACAGTAGCGTCGTGCACGGGCTGTTAACCTAACTATACTAGATTTTAGGGTGACATTTTAACGATAAGGTTGTATTTGTTCACATTAGTAAATTAGTGCATTAACTAACATTTACTAACAATCTTTTTATTTATTTATTTTAGTTGAAGGGATAAAATGTTTTTTTCACCGTCATTAAATCAAAACCTGTATAAGACTAGTGGAACACAAAAGAAGATATTTAGAGAAATGCCTCAGTGGTCCATACAATGGAAGTCAATGGGGACCAGTGTTGTTTGGATACCAACATTCTTCAAAATATCTTTGTATGTTTTCTGCATAAGAAAGAAAGTCATACAGGTTTGGAATGACATGAGGGCAAGTAAATGATAAAAAAATATATTTGGGGATGAACTATCCCTTTAATGTCAATGTTAGTTCGTGGTGCATTAAATAATGTTAACCATCTATCATAAACAGTGTTGGGTAAGTTACTCTGAAAAAGTAATTAATTACTAGTTACTCAATACATATTCAATAGTGTAATAAGATTACTGTCCAAATTACTCTGTCCAAAAAGTATTTAGTTACTCATTACTAATTACTTTATATCCTACATCAACTTTTATTAGTTAAGTGATTCAAGGATAGACATGAAACGTCTTATTTAATTCATTCAAATAAATAATATTATTAACTGACCAAAGTATTACAAACGTGAGCACAGATTTTAAAGTAAGACTTTGAATTTTGATGTCAATTACACTATTTTACACCAGTGTTGGGTAAGTTATTCTGAAAAAGTAATTAAGTACTAGTTACTCATTACATATTCAATAGTGTAATTAGATTACTGTCCAAATTACTCTGTCCAAAAAGTATTTACTTACTCATTACTAATTACTTTCTATATCCTACATCAACCTTGATTAGTTAAGTGATTCAAGGATAGACATGAAACGGCTTATTTAATTCATTCAAATAAATAATATTATTAACTGACCAAAGTATTACAAATGTGAGCACAGATTTTAAAGACTTCTTTTGATGTCTTTAAAGAATTTTGATGTCAATTACACTATTGCACACGCATATATTTCACAAAGTATTTAGTTCAAGTACATCAAAAGTAACTGTAATTAAATTACAGAATACATATGAGTAATCCCTTACTTTACTTTTTCAAGGGAAAGTAATTAAAATACAGTAACTAATTACTTAGTAACTAGTTACACCCAACACTGATCATAAAAATGCTTAAATTAACATGAACCCAGATTAATAAATGCTACAGAAGTGTTTTTCTATTTTAATTCATGTTAGCTAATGAATAAACTGTTCATTACACGGCTCGTTGGAATGCTTGATTTCAATTGGACGTTCGCAACATTTACAGGTTCGTTAAAACCCAGATAACAACCTCTCCAAACTAATAACACATGGTTACCAAGATGCAGCCGATCATTTTGACAGGTTTTTTTTTTTTTTATATAAATATGTCTTTTAAAACATATATGACATTATATTTACAAATGATTAAACCAAATTCCCTGTTTGTGACGTAATTTCTTACCTTAAAAAGTAAATGTCTGCATTCGGTAAAAATGTGCTAATAAAATATTTTATATTCACGTTTCAGTTGTTTTCTCATGTGGCGAGTAGCCGTGTAATAAGCGGGATAATGTACAAGCAGCCGGCTGTTATCGCAAAATAAACCCCTTCATTGATACAAGACCCTTCGCGTCGGGTCCTGATCACGCTGGTTTATTTCCACAATAACAATCGGCTGCCTGTACATTAACCATTACTTAACAAATACAACCTTCAGTGTAAGCAATTTTAGTTTTGGGGTAATTTAAACAAATTACAGTTTAATTTGTTACAATGATAATGGGTTTAATATCAGCTTTGTTAAGTTTTGTATAGCCAGGAGTAGTATTAGTTTTTTTCAAGTAAATATATATACTGAATTTGATATATCAATTAATTTAGGCAAATGAGATTTTGTTGAAACATGCTTTGATGTATTAAATATACTCCCAAATAGTTAGAAAGAGAAAGATTGTTTTACTGTTCACAAGTTTGTTCGATTTTTGGAGACCCTATTTATTAATCTTTGAGTGGGTGAGTAAACCGGGCAACGATATTTTAATCTTGTAATTGTAATGAATAGTGAGAAGCTATGATAATCTTTAAATATCTATTTAAAGAAATAGTTTCAGTAGTGCAACGTTTAAAAAATCACCCAATCTCTGAAAGTGTAAGACACGAGGCGTCCTGCTTTCCTTCTGTCCTTCCCTCCCTCCATCTCTGCAGTCTGATTCCTCACCATTGATCTCTTTTTATTTGCATTTATTTGGCTGATTTATATGCAGACAGAATTTTAACCATGCCTCGGTTGAAATAGTTAGGAATATTTACAGCCTGAAAGCTTTATTCCACAGTTTTACTATGGGTGCAGTGTAACAACCAAAGATGATTCATTTTCTCTTTTGTACTCTCGCCAAGTGCAGTTGTACTTCATTCATCACAGTTTTAAAGCGACAGTCCATTTTATTTTCAATATGTAGATCCATCAATGTACCCATTTCAATATATGGAAAAACAGCATTGGCCTGCGGTCTGTGATTTTAAATCATATCTGGCTTTGAAACAAAAGTGACATCATCTAAAACCTCTACTCAACGTAAAAACAGATCTAAAAAAAATGCTTATTTTAACAATATAATGTCACGTAATGGCTCATAAACATGTCTTCAGTTTGATCATAGTGATGTCAGCATCACACAGACCTGATACCATGATGTTTATTGTCAATACAGATGACACCAGACGAAATCCGGCTGACCACGGTGGAGATGAAGAATGAAATGGGACCGTCTGATCTGTCCAGGGGGCTGGGTGACCCGCGCAGCACCATGCTAGCATACGACAGCTCAACCCTCCAGTACCGCCGGGCGGCCATGGCCCGCCAGAACTATGGGCACAGCGCCCTGGAGCGCCACGCCACCCAGAAGAAAAGCCGGCTCAGGAGACGAGCTTCTCAGCTCAAGGTGAACATACCTGACCTGTCTGACGTCAACTCCATCGACAAGTGGTCGAGAATGATCTTTCCCACCGTGTTTTCCTTCTTCAACGTAGTTTACTGGCTTTACTATGTCCATTAAAAAGGTCGGAGTAGAGGAACGGACCAAATGGAAAAAAAACACCACCACCAACAAAGAGAATTAAAAAAGAGAATTAAACAGTACACTGTTTTTGCTGATTTATTTCAAATGTGGAGGAAAAACTGGATGATAAAAAAAAAATCAGGACTCTTCTGCGTTTTGTTCTGAGAACATAAACCGCGAGGAACATCATAGGAACTGGATACGAACATGAAGTACAGCAGCTTGTTCCAGCCATTTAGTATATCACTTATATTTGTCATATGTAGATTACTCTGTGGATCAAATATTTATGCTTGTATTTGCATATATTTTAAGCATTCGCTTTTTTGGTTAGTATATGTTCACTTCGTAGCCAACTGCATCCCAGAAAGCTTTACAATTGATTTTAAAAGGAGTCGGTCTTGAAAGTCTATTTTCCGATAGTTACGCTGTATATCAGATATATCTTTTAAAAGCATGCTTGGGTTTGTTTGTTTGTTTCGTTTATCTCTTACGGAGAGCTGCAGCACAATGCATTTTCATTTGAGAATTTATCAGTACTTCTGTTCTTTAAAATGCGTTTGCAGGACACAATGCAAAGACACTGTCAGCAAGCCATACAGGGTATTTTCAAAACACGTCCTTTTAAAAGTGTTGTTTTTTTGTTTCTTTTTCGACATGGGGCCAATAAGGAAACTCTTCCTATTTAGGATTTATCTGATGCAGGGAATTAAAAATGGAAATATTAGAAGACTGAGCCATGACAAAGGACTCACAGAAGGACCCACATGGACCATTATGACCCTGGTGTCCGATCTGGGTGCGTGAGATGTACCCAGGCCGTCCTCATCTCTGCACTGTGTGAACTTTATGTGGTGAGCAGCTGGGAGGAAACACATCTCTCGAGTGTTTTTGACACACTATATCTGGATGAGGTGGCTTCACCTCAACAACGAAAGACAAAATATATGTGTAATCCATTAACACTACTGATAGATATAAGTTGAAAACTAGTAGCTGATATTACATCATGGTAAAAAAAAGAAACTTTTCTGAGTCAGTAGTTATAATATCAGATGTTAATGTTATGGTTCATTATTTAAACGTATTTTTTGGTGTATTAGATTTCTTAATGTTGAAGACTTTGGTTGAAAAAAAATCTTGCTTCTGAAAAATTGGTCAAACGATCCGAATCTTTTTAAAAAGGCTTCAACGTGCACCAGTTAAACTTGTGAGCAAGAAAGAAATCATTATTACGATAAAATTTACTGTAATTATCACTTGGGTTCACTAACAATATGTGAAGGATCTGGATCATACAATCAAGGCGTCTGTCAGGCAATTTTGTACAAAATTCTGTAAATTATAATGATATTTCATAATGACTTATGTAAATATATATATTGTGTAATGACTGTCAACAATAATGAAAATGTATCTAAATTAAATTATTAAAGCTTAATGAAGCTGATACCTCTTATAAGGTTATCTTGCAGAAGTTTTTATAGATTTGTGTTTTAAACATGTCACAAAGGCTTCGTTTGTGTTGAAGTTTCACTTGTTGGCTATTGGAATAGAACAGTAGTTTATTACGGTGTACTGACTGACAGCTATCTTTTTTGAATAAGTGAACAGTATGCAACATGATGTCTAAGTGTAGTTTGCAATGTTGCTGATAATCTTGCATGTAATGCGGGCCGGTTATCAACTTAAAAGATCACAATCGCATTTGAGATAAGTGGCTGTTTATATAAGCCTTGTGTTGTGATCGACAGGATTAAATCAACATGCTCCCAATCTTTTATATTGATCTTTATGGAAAAAACAGAATTCAAGTGGTGCTGTCAAATTGATTAATCATGATAAATTATTAATTTTAAAATGTATGTGTGTGGCTTGTAGATTTATATGTATGTATAAATACACACATATATAAAAAATATTTACATAAACATAATATAAATGTATATTTAAATTAGGGCAGTCAAACAACTAATCGCATCCAGAATAAAAGTTAGTGTTTATAATATATGTCTTGTTCTGTGCATATTAATTTTGTATTTATAAACACACAAACATACATGCATATATTTAAGAAAAATATAAAACTTATAGATAATTAACATTTAAATATCAATTAAATTATTGGTAAATATAAATAAATACATGTTAATATTTCCTAAATATGTATGCATGTACAGTAAGTGTTTGTATTTATAAATAAAAAAATATATGCACAGCACACATATATATATATTATGTAAACAAACTATATATATGTATAAAAATATATATATAAAAAATATATATATTTTATTCTGGATGCGATTAATTGCTTGACAGCCCTAATTTAAATATGTGAATATATATTACTCATATTTCTTAAATTTATATTTGTGTTAAATATTGCATAAACGCAGACATTTATTGCGATTAATTGATTTGACAACACTAAATTCAATTTTGTAAAAATGTGAGACATTTTGATTGATCAAACAAAATCAACTTGACAACGACTTGTCAACAGTCAATTCAATTTTACCAAATAAATCTTACATTTTGATCAAATAATGTGTGAACAAAATTATGAAAATTGCTTCAGGTAACTCAATCTTGCATTTCAAATTGAACCTACTAAAATGAACCTGAAATTGATGACATTGCATTGTGGGACATCATTAATGCCATGTTCTCTGTTGTATAAAGTACAACACATATTTAGCAAATGTAGCAGATCACATGTGTATTCCCTGTACCAGGGTTTCCAAAACTTTTCAGCCGGGACTCCCCAAATAACAGTGCCAGTGACTCGAGACCCCCACTATCCTCGAAGGTGGGTTAAGTATACAAAAACTGTGCACATGCACTTATTAAGTCTATCTAAACATCCACATGGCAACACAAAGGAACATAGTCTTACATAATATGACTATAGATTTATTAACTTTATTTTACTTACTACTGTGAACTATTACTACAGATGGTCAAATTTCATCGAACTGATTCGAGTGCTGATGGATGTCCTCTTTACGCAAACGACGGCTTATTTGACTGCAGCACTTCTCCGCTGGCCTCCCTGTGTTGGTCGATATATTAACCAACATTTCCACAAATAAAAAAATTCTAAACTTAAAGGCTGTAAAATAATCTGCCTGCACATATTGGAATGTTTAAAGTGGTGCTGTAAATTGACTTGCTACAGCTAAACTAATGGTGGTTGCTAATGTGACATAGTCGCCTCAGGGGTCACGATTGAGGGGGAGGAAATTCCAAAGGCTGATGGCTTTTTATTTGCATGGTTTAATTTTAAATCTAAATATTTTTATAATTTGTGAAACTTCTTGATTAAATACCCTTATACTAATAATAATAAAAATATTTCTGGAAATCTGGGGGTCCCGACCCCTACTTTGGGAACCCCTGCTATTTACAACAAAAATAGAAAAAGTAATTTGTAGCCTAAGTATGCTGTTGTGAAATTAGATTTGGCAGAAGAACATTATTGGATTTGTACAGTCATGTTCTGTGTTTAATCCCATTGTAGGCCAGTTGGGACATGTATATGATTATATTGCTTACAGTTCATTATCTCTTATTTGTTTGGAGTTTTTCTGCCAACAGAACACAAGACTAATATCTTGATGGTTCCTTGAAAAATGATGAGCACTTTAATACCTTCTGAATATTTTCAATCGCAATTCAAATGTGCATTGAATGTTATGCTTAAATTACCATGAATCCATGCCAGCTCCACAGAGGAGAGGAGGATGAGTATGAAATTATGTTATTCTGGTCAGGTTAGAGATTCGGGTGGATGTGTTTCCACGAGTGCTGATTGAAGTGGGGTGTTGCGACTGCTCAGAATACATAATGGCGGAAAAGGAAACACTTCCGCTCCTCTGATAGACAGCAAGGGGGAAAGCAGTTTTCCTGGGTGCCCCAGGGGACATTAAGGCAGAAAGGCATGAACGTTCCGGTGCACTATGAACTATGCAAAAGGATGGCCCTGTAGGCCAAAGAAGCAGCTAAATGAAAGAAAAGAGAGATCTGTTTTTCACCTCAACAGCTCTTTAGTGACTCACACACAAACACGCATCACCCTATTCACTTCACCGTTTCTACCCAAAGTAGAAGAAAACCTGGAAACATCAGGAGAATAGAAATGTCTGGTCATGGAAATGTCTGAACTAGTCATTGGAAAAATATGAATTTGTCAATTTGCTCAGCTGTAAAATGTTTTAAAATTGAATTTTTAGAATTGGGACACCTTTTGGACATTGAGATGAACGTTACAAAGGGTTCCAAGTTCAAACTACTTTTTAAGAAAAAATATTGAATAATCTATTTACTGCAAAATATACCTACACTGTAAAAAATCCCGCAATTTTACAGATGTTTTTAAGATTTTAACGAGCAATTTTATGTTTTAAACAGAGATGGCGATAGAGAGGCAAACATTAGAAAGAATAATTTGAAAACTTTCAATATGTTAAAAAAGTGTGCTCATAGATGTAAAATATCTGTTCGGCAGAAAAATTACCATGGTTCATTTTGGAGCATTGTGATCTTGTTGATCATTAAAACTTAAATGTCTTTTAAAAACAAACCCATCTGTGGTAAAACAAATTTTTGTGCTCTGTAAGTCGAGGGCTAAATTCCTGTCATCATTAATGGCCCTGAAGCTAACTAACTCCACCTGCGCAGATCCACACTCTTACATTCAATGTCAAGTGTAGTTGCCATGGAGATTTCTCTGGCAGGATGTTAAAGAACAAGTTGGCTGTCTTAAAGACAGGGTTGCATGTTCACCCCTGGAGTTGGCAGTCAGCGTGACGGACGCGGTGGTAATTAAATAGTAAAAGTCTGCATGCTGGCCAGCGAGAGGAGAGCCTGTCACGACTACGGCTGGCACCATCTCACAGAACCATTAAAAAAATACACACGGTCTTCTCAAACCGCAGGTGTAACTCTGTGATGTTCCCTGTGTAGTGAAGGGCTCAGACTGTGGCTCACTCCTTTAAATGAGCCCTCTTTAATATCTCAATTATTTCCAACAGACACCAATAAGAATGAAACTTTCCTCTAGCCTCCTGCTTTTAGTTTTCAAAGCTCAAACAGAGCAACGTCTGAACAAAAACAGTGAAAATGAAGGTGAAAATAAAGGTAAAAGAGCAAGACCCCCTGCATCACATAACATTACACCGTGATTTCCCCTCTCTCTCCCTTTTTCATTCTCTTTGTCTGTTTGTCTCTCAAAAGCAGCCCCAGTGGTAAGATGAGAGAGGTTTATAAAAAAACGACAGAAAAGCAGAATAACCACATGCTTTCCGCTCTTCAATGCTTCTCTGCCACTGGAGGAATTAAGGACTCACAGATCTTTGTCATATTCGTCAGGAAGTGGAGGAATAGAGAGGAGGGGAAGGAAACACAGACAGAGAAAAGGATGGAGGAGGGGTGATGCTCTACTATAACAGCTGTGCCACCACGCCGCATGAAACAAGAGGGCCAGCCATCCTGGGACGAGGCTGCCGTTTATACTCAAGTACTGAACCTCTGCTTTCATCAAACTTACACAACACATGGTGCGCTGCAAGGCCGTGTCAGCCTGTGACAGCTGCAGAATGAGATCTGTGTATGTGTGCGTTTGTTGCTATATAAAACCGAGACAGATATTTGAGTTTGATGCTTTTAATCCTGTTACTGTATAAATTATATACATTATTCATTGTATACGTCATTTCTCATTTGAATGCTGCGGCCACTCTCGAGAAACAAGAACAGACCTCTTTAATGTCTTAGTTAGGTCTCTTACTGTAGACATCAATGAGATTGAGAGCAAATCTTTGTTCTCATACAGTAAATTTCTCTGGAGAAAAAGATGCAGAAATCTCACATTCAGAAGGGTTTACACTGCAAAAAAATACTTTCGTACTTAGTCTTTTTTTCTTGTTTTCCAGTAAAAATGTCTACAAATTCTTGAATCAAGATGCATTTTCTTGATGAGCAAAATGAACTTAGAACATAAGTCTTGTTTTAAGCACAAATTTACTAAAATTTCATATTTTTTTACTTAAACAAGCATAAAAATCTGCCAATGGGGTAATAAAAATAATCTTGAATTAAGGTTTACCTTTTTCTTAGTCACTCAATTCAAGAATATTTTCTTACCTCATTGGCAGATTTTTTTTGCTTGTTTTAAGCACAAATTCACTGAAATTTCATATTTTTTACTTAAATTTTTTTTACTTTTTTACTTTTCTACGCTCAGTTTGCTCATCAAGAAAATGCTTCTTGATTCAAGAATGTTTATACATTTTTACTGGAAAACAAGAAAAGAAGATCAAGTAACAAAGTAATATTTTTGCGGTGTAGAAGAGATCTCAACAATGACACAATTTAAGCTCAAATCTGCCATGTCTGCAGTAAAAAGTCAATATTATTGAAGATTTCAATAAAAACTCAAACGTTTCACATCAATTTTAGGCGTGTCCAGATTATTTTGTCTTTACAGTCTACATTCATTTCACACCTCCATACTCTTCGTGGTTTTTAAAAATTGCCTAATTAGTATTTCTTCTAAGCAACTTAAGAAGAAACATCTAAGATTAGGTTGATACTTGTTGATATTCTTCTCAAGAGCAATCTGTGTACAACAAAATGTTACTCTGCAGTTGTTATTTTGTAATATTTTTTTCCTAGTTGTATATGTAAAACAAATAGGTAAGTTGTACATTGCTATATAATATATCTGTTCTGCTCTGTTCCGTGTTCCCCTGTTATTTTGGACTTTTAAGTTACTTCCTGTTTGCGTACGATGTTTGTAGTCTTTTGTAGTTTTTCTTGATAGTTAACACGTGAAAATTAATTGTTTCTTTGTTATCCCGGTGTATTTAAGCCCTAGTGTCTCCTTTATTTGTTGTTGGTCTTTGTTTTCACGTTCCCGTGTTGCTCACGTTGGTTTTTGTCTTTGTTTATGTCATTAAATGTTTTATAGGGAACGAGAGGCTGCGTTTCAAACGCTACGGGAGAACAGTCTTTGTTCGACCGGTTGTGAAGCACGTGTGTCAAACACGGCAAAAATAATTTTGGCTTTAAATAACCTCGGCAGGTGAAGTGGGTAATTACACCCGCACCTGCCGGTTAAAAGTACGTGTGAATTTTTTAGTGACACTATTGAACAAACACCTTAGAAACTGTAATGTCCTGGCAGCCAACCACATCAAGATTGCATCTGATTGACAAGTTCTGTCTGAGCAGACCGTATGATTTTGTATTTTTTTATACGATAAAATATCTAGATCTCTTTCAGTTAACTCCGTATGCTGTTGTTATTATTGCCTTTTAATTCAGACATGCCGGCCTATTTACAGGAACAGAGGATATGCTGACGTAAGCCTGAAACAAGTTTGACTACATACTCTGCTCTGCTCTGACAACATACCTTCAGCTTAGACAGGTGTTTGCGGTCAGGGGAGTTTGACAGGTGTAGTCTCAACCCACTTTTCTCTCTCTCTTTCTCATGCTCACTATCCCTTTCTTTCATTTCCCTCTGAGTTTTAGCCTCACTCATACAGGTGATGTGAGAAGTGTGCAGGAAGCTCCTTAAAACTTTTATCAGCCATGCCAGGGGCATACGGTACCCCTCAAACATCTGGATATATATATTAAAGCAACAGATCATGCAGGATTTTTTATTCGATTTTAGAGCTGAGATATTATGACCTCGACAGACCCTCTGACCCTCATTCGCCATGGCTGGGCGAGACACAAGGACACAGAAGGACCCATCAGGAGGGTGGTCTCCAACCTGCCGTTTGAAGATCTGAAGAAACGGGATCAGCCTAATCGCCAGTATGAGGGCAACAGCATTAAAACCAACAAATACAGACTTTGGTCTTTCATTCCCATGAACTTATTCGAGCAGTTCCACCGCATGGCCAACCTTTATTTCATGGGCCTCGCTATCCTGAACTTCGTCCCGATGGTGAACGCGTTCCAGCCAGGGGTAGCTCTCATTCCCATTTGTATTATCTTGGCACTAACCGCTGTTAAGGATGGCTGGGAAGACTTCCGGAGGTACCAAGCTGACCAGCAGCTCAACAACATGCCTTGCTTTATATTCAGCAGGTAAACACACAATGAGTTCTCAATGTTCAGAATACTGGACAATTTTAAAAGGGTTATATTAATCAGGATGTGTCAAGTTATGGATGACTGTACAATGACTAAGTAACGTCTCTCTTCTTTCTCTTCCGATTTTTTTCCCTTCTCTACCTCCCTCGCTCGTGCGCACGCTCTCTCTCCCCCATCTCTCTGCTTGCGTCTCTGTCGTGCAGGCTCGCTTGAATTTGTGTTTCACTTCATCTGTGTTTCGAAACCCCTTGGGAATTTTTGACCTAGAAATAAAATTTGTGTGGGAGATTTTTTCCTTCGTTTTGATGAGCTGCACCATGTCTTGCATCCAACGCATTGTGCGCATTTCGGTGAGATCCTCATCATTGTGTTGAATCAGAGGACAGACAGACAGACGTCCTTTAGATCTATTCTAGAACGATTGAATAGCTGGTGGGAAAAATGAGTAATTCACCACACTCGATACGGGTTATAGAAAGAGATGTCACAGGTACACTCTGATATATTTTTATTTCCTAAAGAGATTCCAAATCCATCACTTATTGCCATGGTTACTCTATTTCATTTTATTTTGAGCTAGGCTGCTGCTCCATTTTGTGATTCCTGGAGTGTTTTCAAACGGGGAGCCCAGGTGGGCCGGCAGCACGGGATTGAGAGATCTGCTCGGGTCAGTCCGCAAACAGATTCAGAGCTTGACTTTTGCTGTTCTGACGTGTTTGTCATACCCCTGGGGGAAGTTACAAAAACAAGCTCTTTGCCATTTTATTATTCTGAGTTTGTGTTTTTATTACGGCCATGTCTCAGTTTTGGACAGCTTTGGTATATAAGCAGGGCTGGAAATGGGGGAACTCGGGGAGGACGGAATCCAGGGAGTGAGAATTTCACATCACGATGTTGAGAATCTTTTTTTCACGAAACAACATCTAAATACTATGCAAATGTCATACAGTACATAAATACAGTAAAATGTCATGTATGTATGGTTTAAAAATATAATTTATGTCCCCCTGCTTGGTCCCCATCGGCTATTTACAGCACTGCATATATAATACATTAACCCTTTCACACGTAGTGGTTTACGTGCTTTTAAAAATCTCATTTTACAACAAAACCTGACTGAGGTTGTCATAAATTCATGCATGAAAACTGTCAGAATGCAAAGTTTCTAAATGTAGCAAACTGTCAAAGTTTTCTTTTAAATTGTATATTTCTGTCAGCAATGCATCATGTCATGGAAGTATTATTATTATGTTCAGTATGAAGAAACATTTATACTTTGTAGATTAATAGTAAGTGATATTATAAAGACAACATATTGTTCCCAAACGTTAATAGTTGGACTACACTTGGAAGAAAAGAAAAGAAGAAACATTTTCAATCCAATTGTTTTTTGCATTTTAGCAGCTTTCACCTTGAGTGCGAAAAGAGGAACTGCTGTGAGAAAAACTCACTATAAAGATACAAATAAACAGTTTTGGAGACTATGCATGTAGCGAAAAAGTATAATGTTCAGTAGACTTGGCCAATTGGACAATTTTGATTTGTCTTTTTTCTCTGAAATCTTCTAGGGACCCCTAACAACTTTCTGCCCCCCCCCCCGGGAGTCCCCGATCCCTAATTTGTAAGAAAGTAAGAAATGGTTCTTTTAAAGTGATCGTTCAAAATTTTGTCATTATTTACTCACCCTATATAGGAGTCATATATTCAGGAGTCATATAGGTTTGAAAATGACAAGAGGGTGAGTAAATGATGTCAGAATTTTTATGTTGGGGTGAACTATCACTTTAAGAACCTTTGAGTGAATGCCACAAACCCGAAATGAATTCTTTTATAAGTTCAGGAAGGTTAGTTTTAGTGTTGGTCCTGGTTAGGAGCCCTACAACCACTTAGTTTCATTCTCTTTCTTTAAAAGAACCGTCCTCTCTGTATGACAGAGTATCATGCTATATTTTAATGCCCTCGAGTAAGCTATCGAATTTCAAATTGTTCCCAGCAGTCATACAAAACCCTCTTTCCGTTGCTTTCATGAGGGGATCTTCAGTCTAAAAGCAACAAAATCATTACACTAATCTAATACTTCACACACTTCTGCATTGTACTGTATTGCTAATGCTTTTAATGTAGGTGTGTTTCCCTCGCATAGGTGAATTGAATCAGCCCCTGTGCTTTACTCCAGCGGTTATGATTGATTTGTTCCTATTCCACCCCAGAGGAAGAAAGTTTTATGATATTGTTCACACATTCAAAACCCCCTTTCATTTAAAGAGCTCAGGGCAGAAGAAATGCTTATGCCTATTCCATGTTGGCTGTTTAATTCACTCCTGCTGAGAATTTTCACAGTTGTTGAATATTGGAGAAAATATGTAGTTTGTTCTCAAATTCAAGCTAGCTTTGTGCTTGCCCATGCAAAACCTGTTGCCCTGATTGTGGGCATTGCCTGGGCATTGCCATGCGTTTGCTAAAGTTAACATTTTTTTACAGCTTGCATTTTGTGTAGTGTCGCTTTGTGGTGCGTAAAGTTAAAGATGCATTGAATGAAATTTAGCGGCACCTAGTGGTGAGGTTTGCTCACTCCATCCCTCCCTTTTGAAGCTCTACGGTGACACAGAACTAAGATCTTCACACTTTCGCTTCTTTGCAGAAGGAGATAACATATTTACGACACGCGCTCTGTTTGTCAGTTTAGAGCAGTGGTGCTCAAACTAAAAAAAAAAAAACCATTTTAAGAATATGACATATTAACGATCGAAAGTCCCGGGTGGGAAGATGAAGACTTAGCGTTTGGGAAGAATTTACTTTTTTCTGTTACTTTAAGGGGGAGGGGCATGGACATGACATCACCATATGGGGAAGTCACAGTTGAAGGGTGTTCTGTTTGAATGCTTCTAAAATTAAAAAAAAAAAAGTTGTGCAGTTTACTTTACTGATATATTCAACATGAAATCGTGACTGTCTTAAGACAGATAGATAGATAGTCAGACAGATAAAAGCTACAGAAAGGAAAGCAGACCAGGCGCTGTAATTCACAGAGACAACTGGAAGCTTATAACTGAAACCAGGATTTACAGTAAACTTTTTGTGTCATGTTAAGTCTTTCCATAAAACCATTCCCAATTTCATGCATCGCATTGACTACTCTGACTATTTTGTAACTGTAAAGTTTTTGTTAGTATTTATTAAAATGTATCTAGTCTATTGTGTCCATAAAAAGTCAGCTATATTCAGGTATGTGTGGTTTGTAGGTTTAGTTTTAACAGTATTGTTTTATTTTTTGGTAATACTTGGGATTTAAATTTTTAGTTTCCTATACCCCAGAATAACTTGTTTTGTAACGGGTTATCATGATTTTCACTTTATAATTGTTATAATACATCTGTTAGTTCTGGTTCATAAGTAATTACTTAAAGGGGTCATATGGCGTGAATATGTGTTTTATGTGTCTTTGGTAAGTTATAAGTTGCCCATGCATACAGTAGTCATGTTAAATTGCAAAAATGAAAGTGTCGGACCAAAAGATGCATTCTATCCAAAAGCGAATGCTTACCCAGACCTGCCTGTAACGCCTCGTGTAACAACACCCCGAGGAATCTACATCAGTTTGTGGTATGAGTTGATTAAGACCGCCCAATTGTATACGCAAGTAAGGTGCTGTACCAGTCAGTACAATTGCTTTGGAACCTGATGTTCCAAATAGGGTAACATTTGCCGTTACATTTACGTCACACGCTTGCAGTATTCGACCAATCAAGATTATATATAATTTGTTTATTGACATAATTATTTTAGCTGCTGTTAATAAGTAAATAGATACTTGTTTTAAATGTGTCTTAGTTATTATATAGTTCTGCAGGAGACATACAGCATTTAGTTGTTATTTGTGACTATTAAATAAGTAATAAGTAACTAATTGTTACTTCCCTTAAACATCTGGATGCTGTTACCTGCTGATTAGATCATCTTTCTTCCTTATTAGTTATCAGTAATACTTACAGTGTTAATGCAGCACTAACATTTGTTCTGCATTAGTTCCTAAAAGAAACAGTAGGCTAATATAAAGTGTTAACGCTCATTCTAAGGTAAAAAACATAACACTTCAAGGTTATTATACACCTCTTTAGACATTATGTATAGATTCTCTAAATAAATGACACACCACCTTTAAAAGATCCCCAAGATTCTATGAAATTGTGCACCGGTTCTTCCTCCGATTCAAGTATATGGGTCTCATTCTTGTTTGTTGTACAAACGCTAGTACAAGTTGTGCAACAATGTTTAATAGCCTGCTTAGGGTTTACTCAAATCCCTAATCTGTAATACACTAAGCCGTAGTTTTGGAGATGTTTACCTTAGCAAGCACAACTAATAAAAAGACCCTAGTAAACGGTAGAACGGTTTGGCTCGCTGTCTATAATCAAGTAGACATACAATATGTATGGAAAGAAAAGGGGCAGTTGGTGTGGAGGAGGGATGCTGAAAGAATTGTCAGAAGGATTGCAGCGAGCAGTTATTTATAGATCTTCATCCTTGCGATGGAACATGCTGCCCTCAAACTTTCATTAGGAAATACATCTGTCATAAACAATGCCACACTTTATCAAACAGAAGTGCAGCCAGGTGATCACTTGTGGGTCCGCTCTGTTGGGAAAGAGGAGGTGGTCCCAGTATCACCCAAAACTTTCTCTCTGTTCCGATGCACCTGCTGATGTGGCATGCATTAGCGTCACAGAAATGTGAATGGGATGCAGGGCTAACGCCTCACTTCGATGTTGAGTCAAGCTGACCGTGTTCAACTCATCTGATTCTGCTCTTGCGCCTGTCATCCAAAAAGAGAGCCATTCACTTCAATCCCCTGTCAGTGCTCCTGCATAAAACCTAAGGTGCTATTTCTGCTTTGGCACTCCTTCATGTTCTTTGAAAACACTTTAAAATACCCACAGGGAAATTCTGTCCAGGATGCTCATTCAGGAGTCTTTTGCAATTCTCCATTTGCTCTTCATTGAGGCCTACTCCTTTTTTGGAATGACTGAGATGTTACAGATGATTTTCTCGTAAAGCAGGAACACGCTCAGTGATACTCAGTGAGTACATCCTCTCCCACATCAGGACCGGTGATTATGATTGATAATTATTCATTATAATGCTAAACTTCCCGCTGCGCGTGTCCATATGTTACACAAACAAATGCAAAAGGCACCGCCGCTTTTCACTTTAACAGACGGACGTGGACGTCACAGAATGACTTGAATTCAGCGTGCAGCCGAATGCTGTGAAGAGATTCAAGAGCAGGTGTTTGTCTCTCACATCATCATTTTTTCACACTCGCACATTTTGACTGACAGATAAACGCCAGAAATAGACGTCTCGCTAATCACAGAACGCATATAGTCGAGTCCTTCTGGAGGAGCACTGCTCGCGAGATTTATCTCAAACCACTATCTGAAAAAGACATCAGACACTTCATTGAGAAAAGTGCCTACTTGGCAAAAAAGAAAATGGCATTATTCTTGTCTGATGGTGGGAAGCAATACTCTTTTGTCAGCCATTTCAATGCTAAAACACATCAAAACCTAGAAAGAATTGTCATCACTAGGCGCTATCTTGGAAATTCTTGTTGGTAAGCATAATGAAAAGCTTTTATAGGAATCATTTAGTTGACAATGGGAAATATTGTAAATGAATTAAGGCCATAAGTAGGAACAAAGGTGAAACATGTCAACAAGATAAAATAGTAATTTAAATTGTTTCGCCACCTCATAAAACTCGTGTTTTTAGTAAAATTAGCCTTTGCAGCTTTGATTTAGGGTTAGTGTGAAGCAAAGTGTTGGTAAGCCATATCCTAAAATATGTACGGCTTCTTTCGATGTCAAGTTATAAATATATAAATGTATATACACACGCAGTCTGTGTATTGAAAGTCTGGCTGAGTGACATTCAAAAAATATTGTGTTCACTGACACGAAAAAATTGGATATTCGTTTCCATGAACACGAATGAATAGATTCAAAATTTCGTGTCTATGCCACGAACTGCTGTGAGACTGGGTTCAGAATAAGATGTCATTATGTTTAAACATCTTTGCCTTAGGAGATAACCTATTTAGGAAACACGCTCTATAGAGCAGTTTGTCGGTTTAGGGCTAGGCCTACTGTAGAAACAACATGGTGAATTCCACGCAGGGGACCCGAGGTGTATTTAGATAGCTCATTCTAAGGTAATAAAAAACGTAACGCTTCATAATGTCATAATGTAAGGTCGTTTTGTACACTTCGAAAGACATAGTTGTCTTGTATTGAATTTCTGTCAATAGATAATAAAACTTGCACGCTGGACCTTTAAAGAAAGAATTTGAGTTGTGACAAATATACCATACATGTATCCGTGTGGTGTGATATATATAAAAATTAAAACAAACTGTTAATAATATATTGTTTTATATTATGAATATTACTCATTTAAAAATGTGAATATTTTTGCTTTCATAAAAGGACACATTTACGGTTTATTTGTCAACGACCTAGTTATAGTTTGGATTAAAGTAAATAAAGACATTTTTGCATTGTGACAAATATAGCCCCGAGGGATAAATAAATGAATAAGTTTGGTTAATAAAAATGCAAACAATATAACTTAAACTAAAAAAATGTTTTTACAACATAGTAGCATTACTGTACAATTGTTCTGTGATGAAATTTAGAATAAAAATTCATTCTATGTATACTTTTTTTAAAGACTTCTGCTTTAGAATCTCAATGATTCTCATGGAATACTTATTAGCATTAAATAAGAATCGTCAAGATTTATTGAGAATAATAGAAATTGCATAACATCTCAACAGTCTTTATTTTCTGCAATCAGAACATGCCCGTAAATGTCAAAATTCATCTTCTTTGTGTAACTTGCTATTTGTGTAACAGCTATTTAAAGAGTCCAACCAAAGGTTCTATTTAGTATGTTGTCATGTGCTTTGTGTGTTAGGTGTGGTAATGATATTTTGACGAATACTGTCAGTCAGCCTCCCGGGCCAGTCCTGCACGTAGAACTGCGTACCTGACATTCAAACTCGACTAGAATGCATTCCAACATTAACAACTGACATTAAGACATACCAGTTTAAAGATGCACATTCATGGTTTTATTCGATTGCCATTGACACACAACATTTACATTGTACGCAGCTTAAAGCTAGTTTACAGTATAATCTGTCAATGTATATACAGTATATGATAAAACTTACATTAGTCATAGACAAATCTGTCCTCGGTTTCTTTTCATCTTACTACTTATTCATTCACTTTTTAATACATAGACTTTTAGTTTTTCATGCATGTTAGTGTATTCCTATCCACATCCACTGTTTCCAAGTGTGCCTGTGCATTTATATGTAGGTACTAGACAGACAAGGTAAACCCTGCACCCCGCAGACATTAATTCTCACCTTCTCCCAGGAAACAGATGTGCTTTGTGGAGAGGAGATGGAAGGACGTTCGGGTGGGAGATTTTGTCAGAGTGCTCTCTAACCAGATCATCCCAGCTGACATCCTGCTTCTGCACACGTCAGACCCTAATGGAGTGTGCCACATGGAAACAGCCAACCTAGACGGAGAGACCAGCCTTAATCAGAGGAAGGTGTTGCCGGGCTTTTCTACTCTGGTGAGGATGATGGCGGAGAATATGATCCTGTAACTTAGTTAGTAAATCATGCAATAAAATGATTTGGGAACTGACAACTTTCTAAAATGTGTAACTTGAATGCACTTTTGGGATTCAACTTTGGAGAAGAGCATCTGCAAACAAATAATGATTAAAAAGTAAATATTAAAACTAAAATATAAGTAATAAAGTGGCATTAAATAAAATGCCACTTTATGAATGCATGCCATTGAATTACATAACAATATCAAACAAACTGGCATTTATATTTAAGAAATATAACACAAGCACACGTTAAAGTAAAACAATTAACAGCATGTTATTTGTTAGTTTTCAGTGTATGTACACTTATATACTTAATAATATATTTTTTATATACTTTTTAGTTGTTTACATTACATTGATTTCATTAGTGTAAGAAGACTGTGTGATGAACAAGCTGTCACTGTCTTCATATACAGTATCTATTAAAATCATATTGATACCAGTTTGAAAGTAACTGCATTTACACTACAAAAATAATATTTCTTTCTAGTGCAAATGTCTAAAACTTCTTAAATAAAGACACATTTTCAGGACTTGAGGGACAAATTGACCCAACATTTAAAAATCAAAAATTAAATCCCAAATTAAGTAGGTTCATCCTCAAAAGCTTTCCTGTAGCTCAGTGGTAGAGCATTGTGTTAACAACGCAAGGTTGTGGGTTTGAACACAGGAGATTGCAGACACTTAAGTATAAATGTAAAGGATATTGCAAAGTCCCTTTGGATAAAAGCGTCTGCCAAAAGCATAAATGTAAATGAAATAGGAAAACATTTCCGCAAATGGGGTAAAAAAAAAACGTGCTTGAATTTCAACTTAATTTGGTAAACATAATTTTCTTACCCCATTGACAATTTAATTTGAATAATTCTGGATGATATTCGGAAAACAAGACATTGTACTGCACTTTCCATCTTTATTTAAGATGCATTTTTACTGGAAAACAAAAGAAAAAAAGTACAGCAAGAAATTCTTTATTGGACTGTAAGAAAAGAGAAGATCCAAAATAAAGCTCCTCTGTTATTCGTTTACAAATATATAGCTATAAAACCATTTTCTCAGCCTGGCCTTAATAAATGGGCCGTCAAATCTTTAACAGAATGGATGCATACAGTAGATTAAATTTACTTATTTTGGATGTCAAATATACTACATTAGAAAAAAGTTTGATACAGTGCATACAGTATTTCATTTTCCATGTTTTATATCTTTATTTCTGAATGATATTTCTTCTTACTCTTTTATTAACTTAATCAGGTTTTAAGATTTATAACACACACTGTACCTCTTCGTTGTTTATTAAGTAATGTTTGTGCAAGATCAAATTTCCTGTAATAGTCAGAACAATGAAACCGATTGAGTGTGGTTGTCTATTTGACAAATAACAACTACCATAAACTGTACTGTGCATATACTGTACTGTACTTCGCATACAAATCTAATGACCACACAAAACACCATGTTTGACCACATGATTCACATGATTCATTGTCGCACAACATTTGAAAATGTATCTTTGCATGTTGTGTAGAATTTGTAGCAGCAGCAACGGAAATACCACGAGCTACAATAGATTATATATTATTAAAAATGTTTATTTTATAAATTACACTTTACATATGGTGTTGACATGCTATTAGACCTGTGTTATCTACCTCTTCATAGCTGATCTGTTTGCTCCACTTCAAAACAAGTGACTAGAAATGACTAAACCTTGCATTTTGTTTGTGTTTGCAGGGTGCACCATTTCAACCCCAAACATTTGACAGTACTGTAGTGTGTGAAAACCCACACAACAACCTCAACCTGTTCAAAGGTTACTTGTGAGTATCTCAATATCACAAACACACAATTTCATGCGCGATTAACCACGATACACCGCACCTTCATTCTTTTCTAAGATCCATAACATGAAACAGAATTTGTTTGCCTGCCACATTTGTCACCCACTAACAAGGAGAAACTGTTTAAGTCACTGTCACAAATTTCCCCTGCACTGCCAAGGCACGGAAGAGGCTGAAAACCAGATTTAGTCTCATTTTTGTCCTGTCGCAGCCATATTAACTAGGTTATCGCACAGTTGAGAGATGATTCTGATGTTCCCAAGTATTATAAAGTCCTTATCCCACTCCATTCCTCAAAGACGAGTTGCTCACGTGACACATGCTGAGGTAATTAGTCTGGATGACTGAGGGAGATGATGTGTTTGATGTCACAGGGAGAGACCTGATAAGAAGAGAACGGGCTTTTGCATAGATAGTCTTCTGCTGCGCGGGTGCATGGTGAGAAATACAGATGAGGCTGCTGGGATAGTGGTGTATGCAGGTACTTACAATTTACGGCCTTAATGAACATTGATCATGTTTCTGTATTAACATAGACTAAAAATGCTGAGCTGCTTCAAAGTGTGATGCTGGACAGAATCAGTCACTGGGTTAGACAACATAGCATTTTGGGTTGAAACAGCCTTGGTTAATTTATTACCCAACCATGGGTTAAAAATAACAGCAGAGTTATAGAGTGAAATAGGTTAATATGAATTTGTAAATCAGACCTTCTAAGAAAACTAATAAATTACTCATACTCTACACTATAAAGAACACATGGTTATTTTTAACCCATGCTTGGGTTAAAAGGGGGACAAACCCAACCGTTGGGTTAAATTACTGTAACCCAAAAAATGTACATATTTGAGCTAACCCTATATTAAAACAACCCAGAATACATTCATTTTTAATTTATACATTTAGCTTTGTCCTTTTTTTACGTGTAAATTCTTCAGACATTATTGTTCTTTCCAAACACATGTTTTTTCATAACTGTTAGAGAGTTCTTGTACTTGTAAGACAATATTTGAAATATAAAGAGTTAACTTGCATAATGTTAAATGTGCATTGCAAGTAGTATCAATAAAACTGCAGTTGGGTTGTTTTGATTAAGTAATGATAACTCAAAAAACAATGAAAAAACAAGATTTCTGAAAATAAAAAATACATTTTATTTTTAATAGAACAATTTTAATTCATGATTTTTTTTATTGAGCATGTTAAAGTCTAATGTAAGTGTAAAAAAAATGGACATACAATACTGTAGGGAAACTAACTTGTCAAAAATATTTGCTCAAAAATAAAATAAATATGAAGGTGAAAACTGGACAAACTGGTCAATATAACAAAAAGCTGCTATGTTTTCAGATTTTGATTACTGCAAAGAAAATAAGTAAATATTAATTTTAAAGCAACAAAATACTAATATTTCTACATGTTATTGAGAAGAATTAAAAAGAATTGATGTATATGGAATAACCCTGTTTTTTTTAATCACAGCTTCTATGTTATCCATTTTTAACATGGCTCTTGGATTATGTTGTCACTCCTAAACTTGGCTTTTGTTGAAATTCAAGTTCAGAAACTGAAGTAGTATAGAAACATTACATTTTATGTGGAGTGGTCTCTTGGAGCTGTCGGTACCATGCAAATATTTTCCAGACAATGACACAAATCTATTATCTTTTTTCATAAATGTGAGTGAAACAAAAAGCTGCTTTTCACTGGGCAAACAGTGTAAATTGGTACAATTTAATAAAAAATTGGAATGAACAAAAATCAAGAGCCTAAGGCCACTCAGAGCGTTTTCTGATGTTCTCTTGTATAAAAAACCTTTCCAACACAACCATATCCAATTACATGCTTCAAGCATATTCATTTAAATTACAACTCAAGCATATTCATTTTTCAGTTACAAAAGGTACAGCGTAAAAGGAATGACCCCACTATTCTTTTCCTTGATGAATTATAAACACGACATAGCTTATAAATGGTTATTTTTATTTTACAAATGTTTTGCTTTTAAATGATCATTTATTCATTGCAGGACATGAGACCAAATCCATGTTAAACAACAGCGGTCCCCGGTGCAAACGCAGCAAGATCGAGAGGAAGATGAACGCGGATGTTCTCTTCTGCGTCGTTCTTCTATTTTTCATGTGTTTGATAGCAGCTCTAGGTAAAGTGAAGGGGACATCTCCCATTGGAATTCACACACTACACACTGAGTAGAAAGTATATTACTGTTCGTCAGCGTACAGTACAAGCACCAGAATGACACTTTCACTCCACGCGCGAAACAAATGAAGTTTTTCATTACTCTGAGCTCCTTTAGTACACGAGCAGATCTAACAGCACTCTACAGAGATAAAGAAGAAACGCCGTTACGATCTCACACAATTCTCTTGTTCCCTTTTTGCTCCGTACGACTCAAGAGAGAGAAGGACACGCTACAGATGCCCAGAATAGCTCACTCATACACCAGTATCTTATGAAGGCAATGATTAATGTCTTTCTATATCTCTGGTTTAAGCTCATGGACGGTTTATTGGAATATCTGTATTAAAAAACAGTCTGCCAACGGCAAGGTCATTCATGTATATTTGACTGTGGAAAGAATAAAATATGACTCTCTCTCCATGTCAGGTCACACTATCTGGTTGGAAACGTTTGACAGCGAACCCCCGTACATCGTCCCTGACAGTAATGGCAATTACACCCCTTCAGTGCTGGCAGGATTTTACATGTTCTTAACAATGATTATCTTACTGCAGGTACCGGTGTCCAATCTGAATTTCCGTATTGCATTTATTTTGTACGGTAGTTTTTATCGCTTTACTATTCCTTTTAGATCATGATTCCTGTATCATTGTATATGTCGATTGAGCTGGTGAAGATGGGGCAGATCTACTTCATTTCTCAAGATGTTGAACTCTATGATGAGGAGCTGGACACCCGTGTCCAGTGTCGCTCTCTGAACATCACAGAGGACCTGGGACAGATCCAATACATCTTCTCGGATAAAACAGGGACCCTCACACAAAACAAGATGGTGTTCCGACGATGCACCATCATGGGGACAGAGTACTCTCATGCTGAGAATGGTGTGTTGAGAGTTTCTCTGTTCATATCTGTGTCTCTGTGTTCTCTGGTTGTGTTTACCTCAGACTGTGTTTGTCCCTGTCCTTATAGCTGTGTCTTTGTTCATCTATCTTTCTCTGTGTTTATTTCTCTGTCAATCTCCACGTTTTCTCACAAACGTAACTATTTTGGCTAATTTGTAGGAATTTGTAAGATTTTATTTGTATATTTTAGTCCGATTTGCTTTTGCGCCAGTGACGTTAGGGTTAAGAGTGGAGTAAGTGGTGGGGCTTAAACGTACGATTTCATACGAAATAGTCACTTTGTAAAATAGTTACAAATTCCTGTGAGATCAGGTTATTTTATCTTTGTGTATCTGTGTTCATTTAAGTTTTTGACTCTGTTTTTGTGTTGATTTCTTTGGCACTGTGTTCATCTCGGTGTTGATCTCTGTTTCTGTGTTTTTCTTTGTATGTGTTTACCTCAGACCGTGTTTGTCTCTGTGTTTATCCCTATGTCTCTGTGTTCATCTTTGTTTCTCTGTATTTATTTCTGTGCTCATTTCCATGTACATATGTGTTCTCTGTTTGTGTTTATCTCCGTCTCTGTGTTAATCGGTGTTTCTGTGTTAATCTCTGACATGTATTTGTCTATGTGTTAATCTCTGCTAATATCTCTGTCTCTGTGTTTCTTTAAGTGGCTGTTTTTCAGTGTGTTCATCATTGTGTTTCAGTGCTCATCTCAGTTTTTGTGTTGATCTCTGTGTTTCTGTGAATTAAGTACACTTATTTGTGCTTTGGGCTGGAATGAAACCTTAAATAGCGCAGTTTGTGAGGCGGTGTGTAGTAACTTTTCCCAGTCATGAAACATATACATCCATAGATACCTCTTGATAAATCAGACAAAAATACTATAGAATATAACAGTGAATAGTGAAAAATACTCTTGAGTGGGTTTGGTTTGGCCTGTAAGCAACCACATAGGAATCACCCAGAAGTGTCCTAGCAACAACCCAGTATAACCTAGCAACTACACAGCGATGCTCTAAAACACTCAGAACTTACATAGCAATGGACAGGCAACCACCCCCAAAACTCTTTTTTTATATTTGTATTATTGTATAGTTTTTTCAGCTTTAATTTGTTGTAGCTAACAATAGTAAAAAAATAATCAGGAATTCAATTATTTTTTGTATTCTACAGCTGCACGCTTGGCGGTTCTCAACGGGGCAAATGAAGAGGAGGAGGTCACCATCTACCAGCAAACAAAGCTTCCTCCACTCTTCCCTCTGGATGAATTACAGGACACACAAGACAAAAATCACACCAACCCTCAAGTCACAGCTGCCAATCTGCGCAGATCCAAAGCCGCAGCAGGTGCTCAAGGTGACATGGCCTTCAGCAGTCCTTTGGTGAGATATAGATCACAAGATGTTTTCATATGTTTCAGGCAGATTTTTTATTTAAGATGAGTCTTTCAGAAAGTGATACCTCTTCTAAGCTCTCCTTAAATTCATGTGACATTTTAACAATATTGCGATGTTGTACATAAATAAGATGACTGTTTTGATGGTATTTAAAGAATAATCTAAAATGACCAGTTATTTAAAAATAGCTGTTTCCCACAATAATGGAGAATGACTAAAATGAATGTATTAAATATAACTGATCGAATTGAAATACCACAAATTTTTCAATTCAAGTAAAATACGAAAACGATTTAACAAAATTTCATTATCAAACAAAACTTTTTGAACACAAGCATTTTGTTGTTTAGACACAAATAAATTGTGCAAGTAAAATATGAAATTTATGTTCTCTAAAATGGGAAAATCGATGTCTAGTCCCCCGTCTTATTTCCATTCTCCTGCACGCTCCCGGTCTGCCCTGCAGATGGCCGAGCAGTTTGGTGTCAGTTCAGAGCACAGCAATGTTGGCTCTGATCGCTCTGTTCCGATCTGTTGACATATGGGCCTGCTGGGGTGCATTAAACATGGACTACTGATACTGTACAGATTTTCTCGCCCCCCGCGACGTCGTCGTATGACACTGCACCTTTTGCCATCGTACGATCTTATCATTTTCCACCGATGGAAACATACCGCATGGTCTTGTTGTGGATGATGTCATCGTTTACTATACACCTGACCGTTCGTGTTTCCTAAAATAGGAAACAGTGGTGGTTCCAGACTGGAAGTTGAAGCTGGAAGTGTACCATCAGACCGGGCCATACCTGGACTTCTTCCTGTCCCTGGCCATCTGCAACACAGTGGTGGTTTCTACAGCAACATCCCAGAGACAAAGGGTAAGTGCACATGACTGCAGTGACCTTGCTGGACCCAAAAGGGTCGAGGGATATGACTCACAGTGCAAAAACTGCTCTCATGTCAAAATAATAACAATAATAGCCCGCCATGTAAATTATTTCTCTTGCCTGCTGAGTACCTGTGGCTGCGCACTCATTGCCCCAGGATATTTTATTACTGCCCCTGCATGACTAATTCTTCATTTGCTGGTGGTTAGCAGCCCAGTTGTACATTTTATAATTACTCTATTTTAATTCTTGGACAAGCAGCAATGGCTCACTTGGTCCAGGCAATTAGATTTTCCATCAGTTAGATGAACGTCTCCCCCATGTCCGCCCCACACATCTGTAATGAGTCCGGTCTTAAAGAAGTTTAGCGTTGCCGAGAATCCTTCACTGCTGGTCACCGCTAATTTCCCAAATTGCCTCTGAGGACCCCGAGCAAAGCACTTTGTCCGGGGTGGAAATTATATTTGGCCTCAGACCTGTAGCGCAGAGACATTCAAAGACATTGGGTCAACATTAATTAAGTTGATTACCAATGGAGCATGATTGTATCACCCTGGGTCTTTCAGAACTTGAGAGGCCGGTCACAATGTTTGCTGAAGAAGTGGATTATTAGAATTTCAGAGCAATATGCAAGAACATGGGCTCGATTTCAATATTTGTAACTCGAATGTGAAACTGTATAATAAAACCGATTTATTCCGGAACATGGCACACTTACCTAAAACCAAGGTTGCCAGGTCCATGCTTTACCCGTGGAATTAGGCTACTTTTAAATAGATCTCAAGGGTTGCTTTTTATTATGTGGGTTAAAGGTGAATAGATTTTGTTCATAGGCTAGCATTTTTAAGGTAAGATGTACACTACTGTAATTGATGAGTATGTCATTTGTTTGACTATGTTTAGGATTACTAATATACAGGATTTTTGAGAGGAAATTGTGTTTATTGCAGTGGTTGTAAAACCTAGTTTAGGTATGAGAGTGACATGTTTTGGGTTTTGTTATTTGTGAAGGGGTCATTGGGTTTTGATAGGTTGGTGGCCTTTTGTACGCATACCCTATCTAAAACCATCTGACAACTTAGATACGCATCACCTGAAAAGAAAACTGTCATCATTTATTCACCCTTATGTCTTTCAAAACCTGTATACCACTTTTTTCTGTGGAACACAAAAGATATTTTGAGACATGTCTCAGTGCTTTTGTGTCAATGAAATGGAGGCCAATGGGGGCCAATGTTGTTTGGTTACCAACGTTCTTTAAAACAGTGGTTCTTAAACTGGGGGCCTTGATGCCCTATATTGCCCCACGATTAATCAAGGGGGGTATTTGTGGCAATTTATGAAATATAGAAATTTATGAAACATTCTATTCAAACGAATGTTGGAAAATAAGACCACAAACCAAAATTATTTCTGTTCCAAAATTGTATAGTTAAATAAGTTTTTAGTTTGATTAAAATTCGTTTAAGATCATACGTCTTTATTTGGGGGGGACAAAGTGATAAACCCTACAACTAGGTCTCTGAAATTACCTGGAAATTAATTGTAATTACGTGAAATTAAGAGGTCATGAAACAACAATATAGCATGCTACCATTTCATTTTTTTAAGCAGTTTCTCTAAACAACATGGTATGGAGTATATACTGTAAAAACATGGTATTTTGTTTATGTTTTGTAGTATGCAGTAAGCAGTGTGCTAACATTCCTTTCTGAAGATACTGTAGCTCCTGTCAAGCAGATAATGCAAATAATATTTCAGGTCACAGGAAGACGAAACTCCTCATACTCATCAAGTTCGTTTTCTTCCATGCGGGAGTGGTTCAGAAAGAGGTCTATGCGGAAGGTGTTCATCAAGTTCTCCAAACGTAGAGATGAAAAACTTTCAGATCCATTTGTCATAGACGATGATGACCCCGACATACTGCACATCCCCAGAGTCTCAGACACCACAGAAGATCATCCATACTTCATCTCGAGAAAGGTCACATCAAATAAAGAAAAACACAGTCCAGGGAATTCAGAAGAGGTGTGTTATGAAGCACACAGTCCAGATGAGAATGCACTGATACATGCAGCGAAGGCTTATGGATTCACCATGGTGGAACGGACTCCTCATCACGTGACTGTCAATTTACCCAACGATGTGCTTATGAAGTTTGAGGTGCTGGATGTGTTGCCCTTTGACTATACTCGGAGGAGGATGTCTATAATAGTTCGCCAACCAGACACCAATGAAATCATCATGTACACTAAAGGAGCTGATTCAGCCATCATGGAGAGACTCAGGGATGTTTTTTCAGGTAAGAATCATTATGAAAGACTGATTTTTTTATTTTACCAAAAAGTATAGAATGTAATGTTTTTGAGTAAGACCATATACCACAAATATTCATAGAATTGAATGCAAATACTTAATAATGTTTGTGCTATTCTTTTTTAAAGGAAAATGATGTAAATTCATGCATGGGAATCAGCCATGAGTTTTAATGTTAGAAATTACTAGATAAAGTATGATGTAAACAGCTCAAACTAAATAAAATAAAAAATACTCCCTGTGTTAATTTTTCAATTAAAATGGAAAATAATTGGTTTATTATTTTATGTAATGTATTATAACATGGGCAGGAAAATATACTACATAACAGAAAACTCAAAAGCCAAACTGTCTTCCACAGACATGTCACAGCAGGATAAACAAATTGGAGTAAAAACCCAGAAAGACCTTGACATGTATGCCGTGGATGGATTACGAACGCTGTGTTTTGCCAAAAAGGTACCGGTTTCAGAGCAGTGAGTGCTCTGCTTTTAATGTATTACTTTGTCTCACTGAGTCCATTTCAAAACTGTCTCGCTTATGACAAGATCTCTCTCCTCAAGGTTATCAGTGAAGAAGAATACAGGGCCTGGTCTGCTATCAGACAGGAGGCACTTTCAGCCATTGATGAGAAAGAGGAGCGTCTTATGGACAGCGCAAACTGCATAGAAAACAACTTCAGCCTACTGGGTAAAACCTGTATTCCCTAAACATACAATTCCATTCCATTCCATTTTCTACCGCTTTATCCGAACTACCTCGGGTCACGGGGAGCCTGTGCCTATCTCAGGAGTCATCGGGCATCAAGGCAGGATACACCCTGGATGGAGTGCCAACCCATCGCAGGGCACACACACTCACTCATTCACTCACGCACTCACGCACTCACGCACTCACGCACTAAACATACAATTACAATAAGTTATTTATTACGTAAACATACAAATATATAATAAAAAAGTATAATATAATACTAAAATCATATGCTGCATAAGTATGCAAACGCCAACACAAATGTCCCATTAAAGGTCACCGTTCAAGAGAGCTACCAAATGTGTTTTATGTCAGTTCATACACTATAGTGGTCATCACATTGCATTATGAATTGCATTTTGCCACATTTCAGGACAAGAAGATTGAAATTAATCTTAAAGAGCATTGTTTGCGTCATACTTGATGTATTGCGTACTTCATATTTTGTCCTGGTTTTAATGAAATCACAATAATATTTTTGTATATTTACTTTCTGAAGCCTGATTAGTATACTGTTATTGTTTTCAGCAATTTTAACTTGTTTTTAAAAGTTTTAATAAGCAATGCACCACCAAAAACAAAAAAATATGAATATTAAGTTGAATTGACTTTTTACATTTATTGACATAATTTAAAGGTAGCAAAAAAGGTTTAGAAAAAAATAAGTGTAGATCATTGTGCAAAGCAAATGTCATGGGTCGACCACAAGCAACATACATATAAAAATAAACAAAATCGTAAAATAAATATTAACTTGTGAAAAATGGTGCTATGAGCACTCAAAGTGGTTCTTGGCTCGTACTCATAGGGGAACCACTTTTAGTGCTATATATAGCACCATATCTTGGTGCTTCAGCATTTCTTAACAGGTTTTTCTTCAGAGGTTTTTCCCCGGTTCTTTGGGATGACTGAGGTGCTATATAGAACTGACGAAGAACCATAACGGGGCTTAACAGGTTCTTTATAAGGAAACGGTTCTATATAGCACCTCGGTCACCCCAAAGAACTGATGAAAAACCTCTGAAGAGCCACTGAAGCACCAAGATATGGTGCTATATAGCATTAAACGTGGTTCCCCTATGATTACGACCCAAGAACCACTTTAAGTGCCATATAGCACCATATGAATGCATATGTATGGAAGAAAAAAAAAGGAGCATTTTTATTATTATAATTCATTTTTTTTTTACCAATTTTCATTTTCATTTTGCAAAATAAACCATTGTTAAATAGAAACAACAATTGTAAGTGAAATTTGGGAGACATATTGTTAGTCGTTTACAGAATTAAACAAAAATCACAATTTTACCTCACACTTACCTACAAATAGCAGATTTTAATACAAAATTTAAAACAATTTTAAAAACTGATTTTGAAATAGTCTCTTAATTTTTCCCGCAGCTGTATATGTACAGTTTAAATTGAATTCACTATTCATTTTAGCTGCTTTGGATAAAAGTGTCTGCAAAATTATGGAAAATGTTCCGTTTTGTGATGCTTTAAATGTCGCTTGACCATCCAAAATTGAAATCGCTTTATTAAATGTTCCCTCAGGGGCTACAGGGATTGAGGACCGCCTCCAAGAGAACGTTCCAGAATCCATCCAGGCTCTGAGACGGGCTGGCATGAAGGTGTGGATTCTGACAGGAGACAAACCCGAGACAGCCATCAACATCGCTTACTCCTGCAAGCTGCTAGACAATGAAGACCTGGTTGTCACCATCACCACAATGAAGAAGGTGACAAACTATTTTCTGTTCATCAGCGCTACTTGAATAATACATTATTACAAATCTGTTGATTGCGTGGAGAGTCATTTTCTGAAGAAATGTGTATTGGTCAGTAGCTTTGTTCTTAGAGATTTATTGGGGTTCTTTGTTATGCTTCATGGAAGTAGTTCAGATTGGTTTTGGATAAATTTGACCAAAAAACATTAAATTGCTTTCTTAGATTCACATTTATCCATTTGGCAGATTCTTTTAACCAAAGCGACTTGCAAATAGGAGAGCATTTAAACATTTGTCAACACGCTAACAGTACCGTTAGTTTACAAGGCCATGCTACTAGGAGGATTAAAGCTGGAGTAAGCAAAGGAGAGACTGAACAAACATTTTTATTTTAGACATACAGACAGACAGACAGTCAGACAGCAGAGGTCTTGAGCAGAGGTCACCATTTTTCCATTTTCTCTTCCATTCTCATTGTCGTCTTGGAGAAACAAACGATCTATTAACATTAATGCATTTGGTAGGCACTTTTAGCGATCTACTGTTCATTCAGGGGATATTTTTGTCACTATGTGTGTTTGTTGAATCGAAGCCATGACCTTTGCACTGCTAATGCAATGCTCTACCAGTTGAGCTACGGGAACAGCAGTCGAGATCTCATTTGTGATTCAGTGTTAACACATTATCATACCCCCAAGACTAAAGTTCTACATCTCATATTCAAACCGAAATGCATTTGCAACGATTTGTCAGATATGCTGTTTTTCATTCTATAGATGCTCGAGTGTATGTTTTAGAGAGCTGAGAAAACAAGCGCTTTCACCATTCTGAATGGCTCATATTGCTCCACTGTAATCCCATTTTCACACTTCTGAGGAGGGCAGGAAACCGTTCTAGTTTCATTTCAACATTAAATCCCTTCCAGAAGTCTTCTGTATATTGTTTTACACCCATTTCATGAAATTGCTCTTCTTAAATTATGCATCTGTTGTTGTTGTGGTCTTTCATAAGACCCAGGATTATTTATCATCATCTTTCATATCTTTTTTGTTCTCTAAATAGAAATGTGTTTGGAAACCGTAACATAAGCCTTTTATGTAACATAGTGAAATGGGCAAAAACTGAAAAATGTAATTTAGACATAACCCAGATATACTGACAAACCAGACACGTGAAGACATTTAAAGTGGCAGCAATAAAACATATTGAAGCGAGAGTTGTGATGTCTGTGGTGTGGAGATGTGTGAGCTCATGAATATTCATTAGCCCATTCACCTAAACTAATTAATGTTCATAAGCCAAACAGTGTAACCATATCTTGTTTATTTTTGCAGTCTGTGTGTAAAATGAGGTTAGAAGACACGCTGGGAGAGGCGAGACAGAGAGCCAGAACGAATCCGCAGTTCAGGGGTCATAACTCCACATTTACTGGGTCATCGGTGGAGCCCAGCATCGGGCTGGTGATAGATGGGCCGACCCTGAGCATGGCAATGTCAGACGAACTGTTGGACCATTTTGTGGAGCTTTGCAAACACTGCCGGGCGGTGCTTTGCTGCAGAGTGACTCCGCTTCAGAAGAGCGACGTGGTTAAACTGATACGACACAAATTGAGGGTCATGACCCTCGCCATAGGTAATGATAGCTCTGTTTTGAGGTGGAGAGGGTTTATCAAGGCATTTGTGTTTCAGTCACAATATTTCTCCGCAGGGAATTTCTGGTGTGTAATGATATTTATAATGATTTGTGTTCTAACAGGTGATGGAGCCAATGATGTGAACATGATTCAGGCTGCAGATGTCGGCATTGGAGTTTCTGGACAGGAAGGGATGCAGGTTTGTGTTTTGGTCTAAATTTTACAGAATCCCAATGGGAAGTATTTTCTTAGCAGATTTAAAGGGATATTTCACCCAAAAATAAATATTCTGTCATCATTTACTCACCTTTGAGTAGTTCTACATCTGTATAAATTTCTTTGTTCTGATGAACACAGAGAAAGATATTTGGAATAACGCTTATAACCAAAATGTTAGTGAACCCCATTGACTACCATAGTCGGAAAATGTTCTTTATAAATTTTGTTGTTCCGTTAAACACAAAAGTAGGTATTTTATGTAGGACAGACAGTTCTGGGGCACTTTTGACTCCCATTTACATTTTTCCTACTATTGTAGTCAATGGGGTCGAAGAATAGAATGGTTTCAAGCATTCGTCCAAATATCTCTCTCTGAGTTTAACCAAACAAAGACATTTATATAGGGTTGGAACAACTAGAGAGTGAGTAATTCATGACAGAATTTTCATTTTTGGTTGAACTATCCCTTTAACGCCTTCATCTCTGGAGCATTTTTGCATGAATTTAAAAGAGTGGCCCAACCACATACATTGGACTCAATTATAAAGAAAACGTTTGATAATTTGACAATAATTTGACAATTATTAGATGGTATATTGCTCTAAACTGTTAGATCGGTGAAATATACAGTGATGTTCTTGAGAGTGAGAGCTTTCAGTTGATAGCCTATGACTCATCTATGTTTTGTAAGAGGGGGTTTGAAAAGACATATTAAGACCTTATTATGTTATTTGTGCAACATAAATGCAAAATTGGCACTGGTAAGAAAACGGAAGTTCTAAGCTTTCAAAAGATACCATGTAGGTCTAGTTTTGTCCTCTGCAATTTACAAATGTGATAATGCAATATTGGACCAACTGAGTGGCAGAGTTTTAGAGTTCAAAGCACTGAAAATATCCCTAAATATAAAACTTTCATGTTGTTGACTTTATCAGCTGTGTTAACTCTTATGGTTATGTTTTATAGGCAGTTATGGCTTGTGATTTCGCCATCACTCGCTTTAAACACTTGCAGAGACTGCTGTTGGTTCACGGACACTGGTGCTACACAAGACTGGCCAATATGGTCATCTATTTCTTCTACAAGAATGTGGTATGTATCACCTTGGCAACCATAAAACACACTTCATCATAACCACAAGGTTATGAATTAAAACATACCCCTACCCAAAGTATTAAAAACAATAACAGAAATGTTGCAGCTTGAAGATAAGTCCTATTACTTCCTATTGTCCTATATTACTTTTCTATGAGATCAGACCTGCACCTGGTAGACAATAAATTTAGCAAGAAAAGTTATTTATACTTGGGGAAATATTCTTTTTTAGCAAGCGCCAAAATGCTAAGGGCAACAAGAGCATCTTAGCAACTACATACTATATAAATGCCCTGGTAACCACCCACAACATCTTAGTTCATGTGCAACGTGCAAATACCAGTAGACTTTTCTCTAGAAAATGGTCAAATCCACTGTTAGCTCTGTTTTCATGAAAAATCAATCAACTTTCTGACCGCCATGTCAAGAAATGAAGGATAAACTGTATTTTAATGCTAAATTACTCTACAACTACATTACAGCATGTCCTTTCTTTTTTCCTTTTGGGAGAATTTAAATGACATTCATTCTGTTTCATTATTTAGTTTGGCTTTAACAGGAAATGTCCAATTGACGTTCTGTTTGGTCCCACTCAGGCATATGTGAACCTTCTGTTCTGGTATCAGTTCTTCTGTGGCTTCTCCGCCACAGCCATGATTGACTACTGGCTCATGATTTTCTTCAACCTCTTCTTCACATCTGCCCCTCCCATTATGTTTGGTATTATGGACAAAGAGGTGTCAGACTCCACTTTACTCAGTCATCCTGAGTTGTATAGGATAGGACAGCACACAGAGGTGAGCCATCCCTTATGAAAATCGACTATTGTGAAATTGACTATTTTAACATAGTTGATCTGTAGTAATTTTAGTATTATAGATTATTATCCGTTTCACCTCTATTTCATTTTCATGACACCTGTGGTTAGTTATTGTTTCGAAATGTGTAAAGAATTTCTTATAACAAACGCCACAGTTTGCTTTATCGAAACCATGGTTACGTTTATCTTATTTTACTGAGAAGCCATCCATATAGACTTTACTATAAATACCCCTGTTAAACTGTGCTAGGAGAATGGTACATTGTCAAAAGGGATATCTGTGTCAGTGGCACGGTGTGGAGACAGAACCCAAATATAGACAGCGGTTACAAAGGGACTTTGTTACAATAAACAAGGGAAAAACAAAACCCACGAGGGGGTAAAACACCACAGAACTAGTGAAACAGACAAAAAAATTATTTGACTAGACAATACATTTGACAATAAACTTGACTTAAACTTGAATTAACTAGGCTCAACAAAACTAAACTTGACCAGAGTTGGAAAGTAGCACAATGCATAAACAGCAAAATTAACCAGCACAGGAGAGCAAACACTAGGGCAATAAATAGGGAGCAAATAATGAGGGCAACAAGAAGGGCATGAATCAAAAACAAGATAATAATGGGGAACCGAGCGGCCAGGGTCAAGACACAAGACAGGAGAGCACATGGCACACCAAAAACAAACAGTGGCCAAATGCTTCCACACAAAACACGTGGGTCTGTCACGATCCTGACACTAGACTAGAAAAGCAAGACTGAGAGAAGCAGGATTGTGACAATCTGCTCATTGTAAATAATATTATGATAAGTTTCTTTCTGACAGCAAAATCTCTCAACGGTCATTTCCTTTAATATTCAACTGTTTGTTTACAGGGCTACAGACGTTCAACTTTCTGGATTGCCATACTTGATGCTTTTTATCAGAGTCTGGTTTGCTTCTTTATTCCGTACTGGGTAAGAAGACTGTTAAATATGCCTCTCGGTTGCTTTTGTGTCATTTGTCACGTTTATTTAATATATTGGAGAGGATAGTATTATCTGATCCCTGCTTGTGCTTTCTCAAGACGTACAGCGGTTCCGACATCGGCATATTCTCATTCGGAACTCCTATGAATACAATTTCTCTCTTTACCATCATCCTGCATCTGGCCATTGAGATTAAGAGCTGGGTGAGTTTCCTCTGTACTGCCAGAAACCAAGAATACTACATTTTTCTTCTGAAATTCATAATTCATAACATTGACTTTATAGTAGAGCTACTTTTGTCTCTATACCGCACACAACATTGACAATGTATTAGTCAGTGTGAATAAAAAGCGGGACTTAAAGGGAGAGTTCATCCAATAATCAAAATCCTGTCATCATTTATTCACCTTCATGTGGTTGAAACCTGTATTTTAGGACTCCTACTTCTGCGGAACACAAAAGAAGATATTTGGAAAATGTTGGTAACCCAACAACGGTGGAACCAATTGACTTCTATTGTATTGACACAAAATCACAGAGAAGCCACCGTTTTGTTTCCCAACATTCTTCAAAATATCTTCTTTTGTTTTCTGGAGAAAGTCTTACAGGTTTGAAATTGAGGAAAAAGAAAGTCATACAGGTTTGAAATGACATAAGGATTAGTAGATGATGAAAAGATGTTCATTTTGGACGAACTATTAGGATTTGCATGGGAAGCAGTTATATGGTAATGTATTCACCTTAATGATGCTACAACCTTAAAGATTTCAAACCGTCCTCTAAATTCTGTAGTAAAGGACAGTATATTTTATAGTCTTAGGCTAGTACATCACATCACTTTTATTGTAAAATCTTCTTTTTCCCTATTTGACCCCTTTAATAGTTATTTACTGTTGTTGTTAGAATAGCTGTGTTCTCCAGTGTTCCTAATGGTAGGTCTGTTTGTTTGTTTGACTTACAGACAGTTGTACACTGGTTGACCATGATAGGCAGTGTGGTCATGTACTTCATCGTGACTCTGGCCTACAGCGCCATCTGCATCAGCTGCAACCCTCCGTCTGACCCCTATTGGATCATGCACAAACAAATGGCCGATCCAATGTTCTACCTTGTCTGCATTTTAACAACTGTTGTTGCTTTGCTGCCAAGGTATTTCTATTCAGACAACCTCTATTACAATATCATCTACTTCTTTGCTCACACAGCTCCTTCCGCATTGCCAATCGAATATGAAACCCTTTTGTTCATATGACAAAAGGCTCGGCTTCTCATGTTTGGTCTTTTCCAGGTACACCTTTCATGTCCTGAAGGGAACGCTGGCCCCCTCCTCTCACCTCCGTGCGCGGCAGCTCGAGCGCCTCCCTCCCTCCTACCGGGAGCACAGGAGCACAGAGGGGCGTGGCCTCGGAGACACGTGCGCGTCCTCTTGACACGGGTCCCAGAAACGCACAAGTACTCGGCTCCGTGACCCAGCGCGTAAACTAGACACGAAAAGAATGACAAAGCTTGAATATTTCAATGTAGAAACCTGTATAAAAGTGATATGTATGTTTTGCACACATTGATGCAGCACAGGAGCATTTCGATGTCAGGTTGCTTATAACCCAGCCGATGAATAATCGGAGTGCCTCGAAGCTGTGCATTTCAATTTTCAATGCGCTCTCTGCACAAGCGAACTATTAGCATAAACATCGCACGTTGCCTTCTGTGTTTCCGAGGCTTAGAATGATTTCCGTTTACACTCCACACTCGATCGATACACCTGAATAATTTCTCCTCAGCACCTGAATCTCATCTGCCGCGCTCTCTGGATGCAGCTGAGCCTTTTTTCCTCCTGCCAGATCGACTTCCTCTTGTCATGTGGACCACATTTGTATGCATTCGCGCGTTGAGCAGCGATCATGTAATAATTGAGGTTTGCAGATGTTACATAATACCTTCGTTCATATTCAGGGTTTGTGCGTGGTGACAGAAATACAAGCACCACTGTGATCATAAGGAGGCTGGATCTTCCTGTCGTTTTTAAATAACTGTAATGGTTGTCATATTAGAAGAAAAGCAAGTTTGCGTCTGTCTGTATGTTTGTGAGCGTGTAACATGCTAAGACAGAACGCACGTCCGTGCGTCTGCATTTGACTATTTAACATTTAATTGCCTCACTGACGTGTGTGTGACGCTCTCCACCCTTGGTGGGGTCAATGATGACCTCATAGACAGATAGAGAGAGCGAGGATGTCTTTGTATCCTGATATAGCATGTGTGTAACATATACTGCAGTCATAGCTCAGTTTTTTAGACGTGTGTTGAGTGTTTGTGTAGACAGGAGAAGGCGTCTTTATGTAATGATGTCATATGTGCTTTTGACGGATTGCTTCTGCGATCTAGTGGTGGTGTGATGAGCTGCAAGTGAGACCCGTTAAGGTTGAGAATAATATAAGATGGTTGAAGTGAATGTTTTAAGAACAGACCCTTTATTTAAAGCGTTAAATATATATTTAATTGGAGGTGTTACACGTGAATAGGACCACATTTCTCCTTTGACTTTATTTAAAAGAAACTTTTTTTAACATTAAAGAATATTAATTTGTGTCGGGACTTCATTTGTTTGTAGGTTAACAATATGCAAATTGAAGATAATACAATTTTGTGAAGTTAATGACAATGTTTTTTTTGTTGTTTTAGTGTTAATGTGATTAACCATTACCCTCAGTAGTTAATTTAAATTATTTAAATATATATTTAATTGATTCATGTTAGCTTTATTTGTTCCTTTTAAAGCAAATGTTTTTTTGTTTGTTTGAGATATTAAAAGACATACATCAAGTCAATAATGTAGGACTGTACCTCCCCTAAAGCATTTAAGTCAGTGTTTAAATAAACACAAATTACCGCAAAAAAAGAAACTCCACTAAAACACTCAATATTTAGTATAGTATTTCATACTTCGTATTTTGGAAGAGTATTTAGTTTAGTATTTAGTAAATCCAATGAAGAGACAAACACCTGAACTTCGGGAACATATGCTCTCTCTCTCTCCTGCACGCAAGTGAAAGTGATGCTGCGTATGATCCTTCTCCTGGCTGCTCTCCATGCTGCCACATGGGGGTGCCGCGTGCTTTTCCGGGAGAATTGTACTATAAGGGACTAAGATTTTTTGTATGTTCGAAAAAAACTTTCCGAAACATGTACGATCGCCGATGGAGTTTATCGAGCACAGAAATACAACGTAATGCGCCAAACTAGATTTTTGACAGGTCGACAATGTTAAGCATGAGAAGACAGCACGTTTAACATGGTAAAGAAGTCAAAATGCATGAAACACAGTTGCAGGGCCCCTTTAAGATTAATGACAGTTGTTTTGTGAATTACAGAATATCACAAATTATAGCATTGGTTTGTTTTATCCATGATGCATTTACACAAAATACAGATTGTTCACATGTCTCAAAGATATACAGTATTTTTGAATGATTCAGAATTAAAAGATTATACATTGAGTATAAATTAATCTGCAAATTTTTATATAAAGTATACAAATATATAATAAATGTCAAAACATTACATATGTGTGTGCATATATTAAATACAAAAATAAACTTCTAAATATATAAAATAGCTTTTAAAGAATTACAAGGACAACAAAACTGCTTGAACTGTTTAAAGGCATGTCCAAATAACAAAAAATGAATGAATACATTTACAAAAAATAAAAAATAAACTATACAACAATTGTTTTACTCAAGTAAGACTTAATAAATTGACTCTTATCATAGAATATTGGTTTGGGATTACTGATGATTGTAGCTCTTTAGTTTTTATCTCAATTCCATTAAAGTAATTAAAAGCTAAAAACATACATTTGTTGAATTTATTTGAGATTATTTTTAGATAGGTTAGGCCATAAATTACAAGCAACATGTCTCAGAGGACAATTATCATGAGTGAATGAGTTTTATAAAAAGAGATGCCTTCGTGTGCACACTCGTGTGTGGATTTGTAAACAGCTGGCATGAAAATCCCATCTCATGTGAGATCCAATCACAAATCGTGTTTCTACTACAGCGGCTCGAAGCATTTTTACACCTAATGATTTTCCAGATGTAAAGTCAGATGTTTTCTTTCCCATGATATATTTTAATTACCCAATTCTGTTTAATGGTTACCATGCCTGCCAAATGGAAGCAGCTTGTCTGAATAATGAATAGACTAGAGTTGCTATCTAAAAATTTTAATGACAAGTGCATCTCTGTAAATGTGTCTACGCTGTCTGTTTTTTCATAAGGTAGCGACAGGGCAAGTTGGCAGAACTACCATGTGGGCACCATATCTGGGAACCAAATGTGGCCCAGATGTTTGGAGACCTCGCTGTGGGTTTGCTCAATGTTCAATGTGTTGTCAAGAATAAGCACTTCCTCCATGATGGACAGCTGGCTCAGACGACCGCCACACATCTTTACAAACTCCATGAATCCACTGCAAGTGATCCCACACTCGCCCAGACCAATGACAGTGAGGCTCTCGCATCATTCTGCGATATGGGTCAGCTCTTCGTCCAGCGGATCCAGCCCGTTGGTATACCACCAGTTCCAGGAATGCAGTAAGTTATGCCTGATGCGGCCGACATGTTTTGCTGACCGCCCGGTGGTGACGAGCATCTCCTCGCAAAGGTAGGGCTCAAACTCTGCCGCGTAAAGGAAAAAGTATATGACAACGTTGACCTGATTGCAAGTGGCGGATGATGGCGTCTCAGCGGTTCTTCTTGATGGTGTGGAACTGGGTTTTTCGCCTGGGTTCTCACTCACCATGTCGATTCGCAGGTGCTCCAGATGAACGTGCTTCTCAGAGGACAGGGCCAGAAGATGCTCAGCGCTCAGCAGGTGGTTGTTAAGAGCCAATTCCCGCAGGCCCTGGCATTGGTCAGCAACACAGAGGATGCCTGGATGGGCCGGAAACCAAATGATGATTTCATAAATAAGGGCTAAACTGATTACAGTAGCAAAACTGTGTGTTCTGTGTATGTGCGTTTATGATATTGACAAAACAAGGCACGGAAGGGTTGAACTGGCGCTTGTCAACAGACAGGAGCACATTCAAATATATAAAATTTAGAGATACTTTTGTAGGGATAAAATGATATTTTGATAGCCATAAATTGGATGTTGACTGTAGAGGATGTAAGTTTATATTCTCTCTACATCCTAACCTGTTTATTTTTTCATGACTCATATGACAGCTGCTCATCTTCAGAAGCTTGAGGGTGTCACTGTTGTTGGCCACCAGCACCTTTAAGGAAGGGTCATCGATGGGTGTGTGATTTTTAAAGAGGACAGCGACTTTGAATTCAAGAAAAACACTGTCAGCGCTGACACAAAGTGCGACTTAGAACAGACCAGACAAGACGGACAAAGTTAGTGCCGTTGGATATTTGATATTTTAGAAATCTGGTTCATTTCTGGTTCACACAAAACACATGAACTGGTCAAGCCACTGATTCACCACTAAAGTGTCATTTGGTATTCTTTTGTTTTGTTTTATGGACACCAGAACAACAGACCAATAACAGCCTCAGTAAACAGAATAAATGAAATATGGTCGGGAGTATTGTGCAAAAAAGTGCTTAAGTACTTTAAATATTTGTTTAAGGAGATTTTATGTGTGATTTTATGCACCACTTCCCAACAAAAACATGTTTACTGAAGGGCTAGTATTTCCTGAGTTGTGGTGCTGCCAAGGTTTCCATTTGCTCTCTATTTATTACATAAAAAACCTTAACAGATTCCTTCAGCATCCACTTATATAAAGGCTCATACTTCTTTGTGAATAGATGTTTTGATACCAGGAAACAACAAGCCTTATTATCTTATTACCTACCTAACTGGTTATGATGCACTGCTTTAAAGAGTCAGGTTAACTTTTTATGCAATCGTGCATTTTCATAATTCTAATTACTTTCCATGAATTAAGCGATTAACCGTCCTGTTGTGTTAAAGGCAGAATGCATCATAAGGTTAGGTGTTAACTTTAGCATGCCAGCACAGAAATTGTGATCCCACCCTCCATGCGAATAGCAGTCCGAAGCCATGACTCCTCCAAAGCACATGAACGCGCACAGATCAGAAGCTGTTGAAGGGCGCAGCAGCATTATTCAGTGAGAGAAAAACACAATAACATAATAAAAAACGTGATTACATTTTTTTTTTAAATAAAAACTCTTTATTTGGTTAGCAATGTGAACTTTGTATTGTAGATTACATTATATTTTCCCCAAATTTTGCGTTTTAAGATGTGACCTGAGGTCAGTGGCGAATAAACGCATACACAGCTAAGAAAAAGTAGGTCAGTGTGTCAAAGAGAAAGGACACCCTGGGTTAAGCCTTTCACAAGCTAAATGTAATGAGAACCCAGCCTCTCACCTTTGTTTGTCTGTCTGTGTCAGTAGAACATAAGTGTTCTCATCCATTATGCTTTTGTGCATTGTTGACCTAAGCATGACTGAAACTATTAAATATGTTTCTCATAGCCTATTCAAATGTTACTCTGAGGTTGCAACTGCGGACCCCAAAACAAGATTAAGTGGCGACTGGCGAGTTAAATTTCATAAAGCAACTGTAACATACGCTTCTTATCTTCTTTATCTCAGATCACAAGCACATATTGAGCAAGCTGACACTTCTGTGATGCAACACACTCAGTCCTGCATGAGAAATAAATGTGTTTTCATTTTCATCGATTGCAGTGGAATTTCATTTGAAAACCATATACTGCAACCATTTTTTTGTGTTGTTCTGGTTCCTTAATAAAGTTTTGGTTCCTGTAATTTAACTATGCTACTAACCTAGTTGTGTTCTTTTAAAGGGTATTAAAACCAGGCAGTAAGGTAAAACAGATCCTGCCCCAAAATAAGCCCCAACCCCTCTTCAATATTATCCTGTCTTTTGTAGCATGTAGTGTGTGTGGCCTTGACATTTTAGCATGTCTATGACTGAGAATTTTGCTCTCTGAGACCGCTCCTTCTATGTTCCATGAGACACAGAGCTCATAAGTGTCTCACATTAAAATTGCTGACTTGTAAAACCACAAAAAGTAGGTTCTCAAAGTTGATTATATTATTAAGTTTTTCAATCAAACGTCAGAATGTATAATGATAGCAAAAAATGTTGACGTCAGATGATGTTCCCCTATGTCAAACCAAACAACAGCTCCTCATAACACCAAAACACAAACCACTACACCACTGGGGCTTTTGGGTAAAGATTGGTAAAGAATAATTGCTTCATGTGACATACAGTGTTACATATGTGCATGCAGACTAGCTGTTTTGGACTATCTGTGAATCCGTGCATAAGTTTAAAGGGGGTAATACAGATCCTGGCCCCAAATTAGCCCCCACCCCCTTGAAATATTATCCTGTTGTGTGTATCATGTGTATGTCGTCTTGAAATTTTAGCATGTCTATGTAAATATGAATTAATGCTTCATGAAACAAACAGTGTTGCTTATGGGCATGCATAAAACTAAATGTTTTTGGCAGTATATGCATCCATGCATAAGTTTAAAGGGGGGAAGAAACGTGGCAGTAAGGTCAGATCCTGCCCGAAAATTACCCACAACCAATATATATAATAACGACTACATAATAATTATATTTCTCCAAAGATGTTTTTATCACATTGATGTATGTCCAAGTGTTCATTTTCTTAATAAGTTTGTGCCGTTGGATATTTGATATTTTAGAAATCTGGTTCATTTCTGGGGCACATAAAAAAACACATGAACTGGTCAAGCCACTGATTCACCACTAAAGTGTCATTTGGTATTCTTTTGTTTTGTTTTATGGACACCAGAACAACAGACCAATATAGTATCTGCTTATTGAACATTTCCTTTCATTGAACATCCCAGGATTAATATGTGGAGGTTTTCCAATTGATACAAGATATCTATACTGCGTCTGACATCTAGCTAAATGTATTAAGACAATATATGAAAGACATGTAACCACATCCATAGTTGTTTTGAGGTTCAGGTCCAGGCTTTGTGCAACCCTGTCAAGTTAAGTTTCATTACACCCTCAGTAAACAGAATAAATGAAATATGGTCGGGAGTATTGTGCAAAAAAGTGCTTGAGTACTTTAAATATTTGTTTAAGGAGATTTTATGTGTGATTTTATGCACCTCTTCGCAACAAAAACATGTTTACTGAAGGGCTAGTATTTCCAGAGTTGTGGTGCTGCCAAGGTTTCCATTTGCACTCTATTTATTACATAAAAAACCTTAACAGATTCCTTCAGAATACACTTATATAAAGGCTCATACTTCTTTGTGAATAGATGTTTTATACTAGGAAACAACAAGCCTTATTATGTTATTACCTACCTAACTGGTTATGATGCACTGCTTTAAAGAGTCAGGTTAACTTTTTATGCAATCGTGCATTTTCATAATTCTAATTACTTACCTTGAATTAAGCGATTAACCTTCCTGTTGTGTTAAAGGCAGAATGCATCATAAGATTAGGTGTTAACTTTAGCCTGCCAGCACAGAAATTGTGATCCCACCTTCCATGCGAATCGCCGTCCGAAGCCACGACTCCTCCAAAGCACATGAACGCGCACAGATCAGAAGCTGTTGAAGGGCGCAGCAGCATTATACAGTGAGAGAGCAAGACAGCTCCGCTGTGCTGCATTGGGAGACCGCAGGCACGTGAACGTGAGAAAACATGTTTTCAAAAAAACATATCTCCGTTTTTTTAAATATAAAAAAATCTTGTTTTTTATTGTGCCAAGTAATATCAATCAAACTGCAGTTGCTTTGTTTTGATTTAAGCCATAATAACTAAACAAATACAGCTAACTAACACAATAAAGTGGGGGCTGGCGAGGTAAATTTTAATATAGCAACTAATAAGTTTGGTTTTAGTTAGTTTAGAGATGTTGTAAAAAAGGGGTGCTGCTATAGGATTTCTTCGTTTACAATTGAGCGAAACGAAAGTTTCTGCGTAACATGTCAGCGCCAATAGTAAGACGTTTTATATCAGTTTTCTACAATGGAAGGACACAGTCTCACGCCATTCATCTTATATATAGTCTATTGTCACAGCAGAGAATTCTTCTGTCACATACTGTTCCCCCTGTGTTCCATGAGATAGAAAGGTCATACTTGTCTCATATTTGCACTGCTGATTTTCAAAACCACAAGAAGTGGTTATCAGAGTTTCAGGCTAATGCCAAAATCTTTCAAAGAAGGAAAACTTATTATGTCACCTAACAATGTTGCAATGTTACATATTCTTGTGGGTTGTAAAAAAGCTTGATACAGGGGAGATACACATGGCGCAACAATAAAGTACTAAAGTTCTGCAGCAGTAGAGACCAAGAGAGTGGAAGCAAATGCCATCCCCCAAAACGGCAAGACTAACTTGCTAAAATCAACGTGATAAAATGTGGTTGTGTGTTGCATTGTTAGCCATATAGGACAGGGGGAACTGAGCTTGCATTAACGGAGCCAGTGGGGCTATTACAGCCTTAGCCAACTGGTTGGCGCGTATGGTTGCGTTGATATTTTTGGTAATATTTTGTGATGTTATGCCATATGGGACCGGGGGCACTGAGCTTGGAGCCAGTGGGGCTATAACAGCCTTAGCCAACGGGTTGGCGCATGTGGTTGTGTTGATTTTGGTTATGTGTTGTAATGGTATTCGATGTGAGGTGCACAACTGACGATGTGTTGCATTGATGGGAACCAAAGGGCATTATCAGCAGTACCTCATCAAAAGGCATCCTTCTCTCATGATAATGAAATTGCGACACACAACTAATGGCAAGGAAAGGCAAGTATTCTATGTAATTCTATAATCATTTATGCCCAAACACCGAGGATGCCTACCCGATGAACCAGTAAAATCATATTCTTGACTACTTCCCCCTGCTTAAGGAGTGGGAAATGTCCTATTGGGCAATTCAACTGTGCTGAAGTTGTGGGATTATAAAATCTTGACCTATTAAGCGATTGTGTCAGATAGGGTTCCCTTGTGTTAAATAAGAAAAAAAGAAGGGGACCAGGGCTTCAAACCACCAACCTGCCCAGCTCAAACCAATTATCTTAGTGGGTAAACCAGCTCGAAAGTGAAACCCATCCATAATTTGCCAGCTGCTGCAGCAGGAACGATATATGACAGCTGTTAATTCTGTTGTCACATAGGGGTTCCCCAGTGTTCAATGAGAAATAAGAAGGGGGTCCAGGGCTTCAAACCAACATCCTGCCTATACCAAACTCAAAGCAAAGCGAAGTGTAGGCAGGCAAGTTAGCCAGGTGGCAGTTAGGTAAAACAGTGCTTTAAAATGACCCCCAACCCCAACATGTAGTGTGTGTGTGGCCTTGACATTTTAGCATGTCTATTTGATTATGAATAAATGCTTGATGAGACAAACAGTGTTGCTTGTGTGCAGGCATCAAACTAATTTGTTCTGGCTATATAAACATCCATATAAACTATCCAGGTAATACCATGTCAATGCTCAATTTAAATTATTATGTGTTAATTTACATGTAAGGAACTAAACAATATTTTTAAGCAGCTGTCTCCCAGTAAGCAAGCCATTGGGACAATGGCAAGGAACAAAAAAAAAAAATCTGGGAAAACAGACTCAACTGGGAGGCTCAATTATAATCTGAGATTTCAGATTATACAGACAGCAGGCAATTACAGTACAAACTAAGATTATGTGGTTGCTTTATATCATTTGTGCATTTAAGCAGAAACAGTAAACACGACAGATCAAGGATGCATGCTGTAATTGTAATGACTACAATAGTCTATATGTAAGTGTGACAGCATAGCCTACATTCATGGGAACAGTCAACATTTTAAATCAAATCTATTGTAAATACTTGTAGTAAAATTCCTATTGTTGTATTACCAGGCCAGTGAAGACGTACTATATAGTAAATATAAAAGTGTACTACATGATTTACTATCAATTCACTATAGTTAGCTTGTCTGGTCTAGGTTATTACTAAAATATACGCAATATAGGTATTTAATTACATTTACTACATTTTACAATAATAAATACCAAAGTATTCGGTTGTTAGGTGGTAATATAAGGAATACCGTTAAAGGGGCCAAGCATATTTTCATTTCAAGTGGAACTACATTTTTTTATTAAACAATTTTTTGTAAACAAACAACATGGCATACTACGACGGCGTTTTAGTGCCACGTTAAAAATAAAAAAGATTTCGAGAATAAAGTCGAAATCTAACGAGAATATAGTCCAAATGTTACGAGAATAAAGTAGAAATGTTTCGAAAATAAAGTCGAAATGTTACGAGAATAAATTCGTAGTAATACGAGAATAAACTCGTTATATTTTGAGAAAAATAACAGAATTGCTAGAAACAATGGCTGTGTAGGATTTGGTTAAATATCCTACTTCAGCCGGGGTCCCAACGCGTTGTGGCATATGGATTCATATGACAAACTGAAGCAAACATTGAAATATAGAAATAGAATACAAACATTGAAATATTAAAACTTGACTACATAATGTACAAAAAGCTGGTTGCATCAAGCATATAAAAGCCACAATTCTTAAGGATTTATAAAAATGTACAAATGTGAACTAAAGAGGTTCTTAAAATGAATGCTGGTGTTTGCAAGGCCTTCCATAGAACTAAGAACTAACTCACTGGTTCAGATGACGTTACATAACTTAAACTCTTAAAATACAACATTCACGTATACAAAATACGTTTTACGACGAGTTTATTCTCGAAACATTTAGATTTTATTCTCGTAACATTTCGACTTTATTCTCGTGACATTTCGACTTTAATCTCGAAATCTTTTTTTCTTTTAAGTGGCACTAAAACGCCGTCGTACATTACAAACCATCTTTGTAATAGAAAATACATACCAGGTGCACAAAATAAATACAATCACCATAACAAATAAAAGCAATAAGCAAATGATAATTCATTATACAAGGGTATGGTTTCTCTTTTAAGTCATATTCTAGAATCTTGGAAAAAAGCTTTCTTGAAATTTTATATTCATCATCACTTTGAGATCGGGGCTACGGTTTAAACAGCTGTTACAGCACTGTTGACATCGCATGAGCGGAGCATTTATTAACTCATCCTCCAGCCATACGGTATCTCTGACATCAATATTTGAATAAATTATGAAAAATGAATCTCTCACTGGCCAAGTGTGATTTTTATGAAAATAAAGGTTAGAATCGTGGTTTTCCGGTAATTTTACAGCTCGCCATGAACGTATATTAGCATTTTTTTGTTTGCCAATATTATTGAGAGTCTGGACCCGGAAACAGTATATGACCTTCCCAATATGGTGTTGCGTGACGTCAGACTTAAAGTGATACTTCACCAAAAAATGAAAATTCTGTCAACATTTACTCATCTTCGAGTTGTTCCATTTGTGTATATATTTCTTTGTTCTGATGAGCACAGAGAAAGATATTTGGAATGATGCTTACAACCAAACAGATCGCTTGACTCTCACAGTAGGAAAAATTATATAATATATTTTTGTATTGTTGAAAAAAAAATAAGACATTTTGAAGAATGTTTGACACTAGTCCTGATGCACTCTTTCCTACCACGGTAGTCAATGGGTGTTGAGATCTGTTTGGTTATAAGCATTATTTCAGATCTTTCTCTGTATTCATCAGAACAAATACATTTATACACATTTGGAACAACTCGAATGTGAGTAAATGATGACAGAATTTTTATTTTTAGGTGAAGTATCCCTTTAACCGAATAGCCTACTCAATGCAGTACTTTTTCATTTGGGTGATGTGTTCACTTGTTTAACAAATATCTTAAAGACATCTTCAGTAACTAACATCAAATTACTTCAAGACATGTTGATGTATATGAACCAACATGTTAATCCACCAGATTAAATATTTTTTAAACCAGACATAAACTTCAAACATATAATAAATGATTATGAAAAAGAAAACAACAGTTCTTAGTGTGTTAATTACATGTTTGACTTTGTATTGTAATGTATTAGCTACAATATCCGCATTTTTTATAATTAACTTGTGATCATTATTTTACAGAATCAGAAAGAGCTTTACTGCCAAGTATGTTTACAAACACAAGGAATTAAGCAAACATATGTGCAAGCATACATGGTCCAAACATAGTGCAAATATACATTTAGATATAAAAATGAGAAATAAAATCACTATATATAAAAAGGGAAAAAATATAGACAAAGAATCTACATTTTATTTTGTATTATATGTAAACAGTGTACAGATGCGATATTAACAGGTTTAACCTTTTGTTTACAATGTACAGTTTCCAGATGCTTTGTGCAAGCGTCCAATGCGATGGACACTGTGTAGTAAGAGCTTTAAATTGTCCAGGCTGAGTATAGCCTGCGGGAAAAACTGTTCTTGTGTCTGGCTGTTCTGGTGGTCAGTGCTCTGTAGGGCTGGCCAGATGGCAAAAGTTCGAAGAGGGAGCAAGCTGGGTGAGTGGGGCCATAAATAATTTTTTTGCCCATTTTCTCTTTCTGGAGTCGTAGAGATCTTTGAGGTTGGGCAGACGGGCACCAATAATTCTCTCAGCAGTCCTGATTGTTTTTCAAAGTACTGTTTTCCTGACTCATTTTCAAAGTATCGCGCAGGTTACGCATTGCTGAGGTCATTGAATCTGCCACGACGTCGCTTACGCCTGCGCATGTACCGGCAGTGGTTGATGTTCTCGAGTACTCCATGGAAAGCTGTACGTCGTTTGTGTAAAATCCGAACATTCCGCATGGATTTAACTATCTCCAGGGTGACTTTTGTAAGAATCCGCTCTCCTGCTGTGTGTAGATATTACACACACGTGTGGTTTGATCGATTTAGGGATATTTGTTGTAATTAAGAACGTAAAACCTACCTAAAACTGGGAAAATATATGTTAGCCAGCTAACGCTGTCGGCGTGAAAAGTGACAGTGAAACTGCCCGAAAACAAGTGAAGGTAACGGTGTGAGGCTGGATCGCCACATCGCATGAAAGGTAAAGAACATATATCACAGTTTCATGCTCCGTGAGTATCTAACGTTATAACGTAAATGTTTGCGTTAGTTTCGGGGTAGACGGGTCAGATTTGGAGACGTGTCGTATAACGTAACGTTAACATTTGCAAAAGACTGAAAAACGTTTTCCGAATTGGCGTTGTAAAAGAAAGACTTTCTCTTTGTAAAAACACTTTACTACTAACTTGAAGTGATGTATACATATATCTTACAGTAATGAAAATAACGTCGTGCGAGTCTATGTTTTTAGTTGACAGTAATTGATTAATATTCGTGTTAATAATAATAATATTAATATGACACGTTATAAGTTTAATTGTTACGAATCTCAATCGTTTAAATCTTTCATCATTATGTGACAAAAACTATTTAACACTAAAGAAAAGCAATTAAATATATAATATAAATAGATCAACAGGCTTGTGATGTAAATATCTTTAAATATTGATTTATTGCAGTGTACGTTGCCTTAGTCACGTATTGTTTCGATTTCAATGTAAACTCCACGGCATATAAATATACAGGGCAAAAACTTTGATCTCACAGGTCACAAAACCTTGTACATCCTGTATGACAATTTCTTAATCAACTTGCTGGCTTTTGGTGGTAGTCTCATGTCACTTCAGAATAAAGTTGTGTTTGTTTATTCTACAATAAGGCTGTTAACCACATGTGTTTGTTGTCTTGATGGGTAAAAGATGTTGTTTATTCATGTTATAACATGTGCATCTGTGTGCCTTAATCTTTCAGAGAAGTCATGGCACTGAATTTATGTCGTGTTAGTCTGGGGGTTGAGGGTATGACCTGTGGCTCTTGTGTCCAGTCCATTGAGGGACGAATCGGGGGTCTGCCAGGTGTCATTCATATACAGGTGAGGATTTACATTATACCAGTCCCACCAGACACAAAGTCATAATACTTTTAGATCTATATACAAGTTAACTGAAAGGGAATTATTCTGTAGGCCTTTGTTGTATGTCTCGCTGCACTTGTTCCGGTTTCGTCCATATGTTCTTTTTCATTATTTACACGTTTTATGGACAAATCGGTGCAAATTTCAGCATTTGTGCTAAATAAACAAATATAAACCCTGCCGGGCTAGAGATTACATTTCCAGGTGTCTTTTTTCCATGAATCATTGTTAAATACTAGGGCTGGGTGTAAACGATTATTTATTAAACGATTATTTTATTGATTATTCGACTAATCTAACAACTAATTTTGCGGTTAATCTAACGATTATTTTTCTGCTGCCCGATTAATAAAAAACATAATGTATCAAATAAATACCAAAAATATCTTAATAATATACTTTATTGAACAACAGTTTTGCACAGCAAAAAATATTATGCTTTACACAAATTAAAATAAATACAATTATTTTACTGTTATACAAAATGAAAGACCAGCCTGTTTACTCTTTACAGTACCAGCATAACTCTCTTGTTCAAAAAATTAAAAAAAACACTGTGCTGTTTTAAACACAATATAAAATTCAGTTTTTTGCGTATATTTTGAATGAATTGCATCTCCTTCCCAAGATAGGAAGCCAAGGTTCGTTTCTTTGTCCTAGAAAACACGAAAGCAATGCATATAAAAACAACAGCTATGACTGTGGGGTACTTTAGGAAATTTTGACCTATTATTTTGACGTCGCTCCAGGCCTATTAAATACTAAACACCAGTGGGCCTGTACCATGAAGCCGGTTTAGGTGGCTAGCTAGGTACGTTAAGGATTAGTTTGCGCCAACCCTGGGTTTTGGGTACAATGATAGTAGCTCAGCTTTGATCACTTGCTTTAGATGTAATGCACTGTGTATAAATGATTTAAGGTTAAAAAACTGTATTTTATACATACCGTTCATGTATGCATCTCCTCTCTCTGAAACTAAAACTCATCGCTCTGAAAAGCGAGGTGCGCTATGATTGGCCAGTTAACCAGTGCGTAGTGATTGGTCTGCAAAACTTCAGGCGTGTGACGGAAATGTAACGCTTCTTACAATATTTGGAACATCAGGTTCCAAAGCAATTGTACTGACAGCTACACCCACCTTACTTGCGTATACATTTGGGTGGTCTTGGTGAAATCATACCACGAACTGATGCAGATTTGCGGGGGTGCGGTTACAAGAGGCATTTCAGGCAGGTCTGGGTGAGCATTTGTTTTAGATAAGAGTTAATCTTTTGTTCCAACTCTTTCATTATTGCAATTTTACGTGTCTAATACATCTATAGGCAACTTATAACACACCAAAGACACATAAAAACACGTATTCGTGCCATATGACCCCTTTAATCTGTGTTCATCACCATGGTAATTTACGCTGCACGACTAACCTGCTCCGGAGCAGGTTATGATCTAGATTAGAGATCTCCCACCAAAACTGAACCAATCAGCTTGCGAGCAAATTCACATTTAAATGGCACAACTAATTCACAGTGCATGTAATAATGGCTAGTTCTTTTTTATAATGTGTAATAAAATCAAATACTTATCCATGGCTGAAATTAGTTTTTGTGTTACTATAAGTGCTCATAATTATTTTCTAAGAAACTTACCGGAACTCCTCCTGTCCATGTTGAATGTGATTAGTTTTGCGATGCCGACATCACTCGTTCATGTGAACTAATATTAGCTTCAGGATCAAAGCGTTAGTTGACACAAAAGAAGCTCTTTGAGCTGCTTCATGATCACACAGAGCTTGATCACGTTGGTTTGGCTTTGTCAACTTAAAACCAATCCTTTAACCCTGAGATTGTTCAGCTACATTCATGGTACAGGCCCCAGTGCCCTTTGGGTTGCTGAGAAAGCATTTCGACAGCAATATAAACTAGTAATAACATTAACCAGAGAGCTTCCCCTCCAGCCACTGGGACATAATTGAAGAAAGCCTCTCGTATGTTGAACTTCAAGTCACAATCTAATTTTTCCTAATTCATCCTGCCCTTTCCCTTAAAAACACAGTTACCCTGCAGACACGAGTCAAATTAGCGCAAAATTTAATCATTTGTGTAAGATGTTGTTTTAACCTTTTAAAAACAAGGACTGGCGATATTACTATTGACCAGTGCCGTCTAATACCAAAAACTGAACACAGAAACATTCACTGAGCCAAAACGGACAAGTCAGTCAAGAATTGTGCTTATTGTGTGGAAACAGACTTCCTGCTGTATCTTTATGTGGAAGTCAGGGTTTAAGGGTCACATGATAATGTGACTCAACATTGTGAGCTGCCTGAGGATTCACGTTAGGTTCACCATAAGACTTAATTTTCTTCACAGCACAAAGTGTTACTCTGTATAATGATGTTATTATGCAAGGTACCAGAGGCCATTGTTACCACGTTTGTCCACAACCCTTAAGCTGTTTCAATATTCACAATATAGCATGGCCTTAAAGGGATATTTCACCCCAAAATAACAATTCTGTCATCATTTATTCACCCTGATGTGGTTCAAGACCTATTATTCTATGGAACACTAAAGAAGATATTTTGAGAATAGTCTCTGTGGATTTGTGTTCACACAATTGAGGGGTCAATGTTGTTTGGTTCTTCCAAATATTTCTTTCGTGTTCTGTAGAAGAAAGAAGGCCATACAGGTTTGAAATGATGTAAGTGTGACTAAATGATAATGTGTTTTACCTTTTCTTATTTTCTCCTGGAAAACTGCTTTGGAACAATGCACATTGTGAAATAAAATTGATTTGAATTAAATTAATTAAATGATAAAAGAATATTCATTTATGAGTGAAGTATCCTGAAATTGGTTAGGTTTGCATGAGAAAGGTTCTTATGGGCTTTTCAATGTAAAAATGTATGCAAGCACGTATGCCATTGTGTTTCTGTGTTTTCTGCATAACCATGTGCCTTTTATGGGTCTTTATAACTTTCTTTACTATATTCGACGCCACACATCAGCACATTTTGATCTCTTTTCAATCCACAGGTTTCCTTGGAGCTGAACAATGCAACTGTCATATATGATCAAAATTGCCACACTCCAGAATCCTTAGCTGAGGCCATTGATGATATGGGCTTTGAGTCCAGTCTGACAGACACCGCACCAATGGCAGTTCCAACAGAAACCAAGGTCTTCACTAAGGCTGGTTGCACCATAGACTCTGTCCAGCAGGCTCTGAGCAAACTAGCCCAGATGAAAGGGGCGGTTGTGACTGAGATGAGTGCTGATAACAACAGCCTGGCTGTCACGTTTATCCCATCTTTGGTCGATGTGGAACAGCTAAGGGAGGCGATGAGCTGTCTGGTTCCTGATGGGATTCGCAGCCCAGCGGCCGGTTTACTGGAAGGGTCTCCCTCAAGCAGCAACTGTAGGGTGGAACAAGTCAAAATGCGCATTGAGGGAATGGTCTGTCTGTCCTGCACCACTACCATTGAGGGCAAGATTGGGAAGTTGAAAGGGGTCGAGAAGATTAAAGGTATCACGTTTTGATGAGGCTTGTGACATTTATCCGAGTTTGAGTAACAGTGTCATCCAGTTAAACTTTCACATTTTCTGGTAAATGGTATTTTGCATTGAGAAGTTTATATATGTTATTACTCATTGACACTGTACTGTCAGGAGTTCTAGATAAGGGATGTTACACAATCTGTACACTTCCTACATGTGATCACGATGAACTGCCCGTTTCTGCAGTCTTGCATAAAGCCAGGGATAGCTCAGCCCAAAAGGAAAATATTCATTTTGTCACACTCCTGTCATTCCAAACCTGTACTACTTCTGTAAAACAAAAAGATATTTTGAAGGATGTTGGTAACCGAACTTTAGCGGAATCAATTCACTTCTGAATGGATACAAAACCACCAAGGCATTTCTCAAAATATCTTTTGTGTTCCACAGAAAAATATAGTCATATAGAATTTGAATGACATGAGTGTGAATAAATGATAGAATTTTTATTAGATCTTTCCAACGTAAATATAATAAATCCTATACATTTCAGCTTTTGGCATCATTAAGTGCAAACCTGCCATATTGTATTTTTAATAACACGCCTTCAAGATTCATAATTGTTTTGATTCTATTTTTACAGTCTCTCTAGACTCCCAAGAAGCCACAGTTTTTTACCTGCCTTACATCATAAAAGTGGAGGAGATTGTGGACCAGATTGAAGTGACTGGTTTTAAGGCCATTGTTAGGTCAAAACCTCGTCAATTAAAGCTTTCTGCCAGCGAAGTGGAGCGCTTGCGCAATGCTCCCAAAGAGACCGTCTCCTCGACGGAGGAGAAGCTTTCAGAGCTGATCACGGACTCCACTATCACTACACTGCTTCAGGTTACAGGAATGCACTGCAACTCTTGCGTAGTAAATATTCAGGACAATATATCTAAGCTGGCAGGAGTGAGTTCGGTGGTTGTGTCCTTGGAGAACAGACAAGCTTCGATTCAACACAACCCAAAACAAGTTTCAACAGCAGAACTACAGAAGTCCATTGAGTCTCTGCCTCCAGGAAAATTTAAGGTTCAGTTTGTCACTCCACAGAACATTTTACCGTCTCCAGAGCCAAGCTTCCTCCAGCCGCTGGTGTCGGTGGCAGAGGTTCACATTGAGGGTATGACCTGTGGATCTTGCGTTCAGTCCATCGAGGGTGTGTTGTCGCAGAAGAAAGGAGTCAGATCAGCCCGAGTGTCATTGGCCAATCATCAGGGAACCTTTGAGTATGACCCTTTGGTGACTACACCCGAGGAACTGAGGGCCGCCATTGAGGACATGGGCTTTGATGCTTCTCTGCCTGGTGAGTTTGTTTTATTCCACATCTTGTAGTTATTTCACATCCTGGACAATGTCTGCCCACTTATACTACCAGTCAAATGTTTATGCCGCCTTGATAGGTTTGTTTCTCATGATAAGGTTTGTGACCGTATATAAATTTTGAACTTTTATCAAGGTATTGGAATTTGCAACAGATTAGAAACGTCAGCGTTGTCCTCTTTATAACAAGTTTGACAACTTAAAATATCAAAAAGAATTAAAATATTTTAAATTAAAATTAAAAACACATAATAGAGAAAGAATAATAATAAAAAAATTCCTGCCATGTTTTATTCCAGATAAAAATGTATAATATTTGACTTTATATTCTTTTAATATGCTTTGGTCACTCTGGGCATTTTGGAAATCAGCTTTGAAAATAAAGTACTTCTAATAATTCACAATATTGAAGTGTGATAACAATATTGAAGTAACATTCGTAATTGCGATATGTCTAAGACCATTAAAAAAAATCTGACTAAAGGTTTATTATTTGTCCTACAGAAATTTCCGTAACTATATTACGACATTGCTATGGGCTAAAATTTGAAATAATATTTTAATAAATCGATGATTTGAATTTGTTATAAGTACATTCGATAAATCGTTGAGGTTTATACTGCCTAGATGTCATTCTAGGAAGTTCCAGGTTATGAAAATATAATGACGATGTACATAACTGTACATAAGCAGCAATACACATCAATCAAGCTATACCTGCTCTCTTCACTTGACTTGTCTTGTGTTTACTGTCATTTTATAATTTGAGATGTGTTCTAAATAATCCACTCAAACCATCTGTTAACTTTTACCTTTTCGTACACTAGAGACGAATTCATTGGTGCCTTCAGTGGTCAAAAGCCCAGCGCAGTCAGCTCTGTCTGTCCGCAGTACGTCCATATCTCCAGTCTGGTCAGCTGCGAAAGAGAACGAAGTGGACAGTGATGCTGAGGCTTCAACAAACAACATTGCTAAATGTTTTATTCAGGTCGGAGGGATGACTTGTGCCTCCTGCGTGGCCAACATTGAGAGGAACCTGAAGAACGAGCAAGGTAATGGACATTTTTCACAAGCCTGTGGTGACGTGTATAAAGAATTGGAAATCTTCAAGTTTTTTATATTTTAATAAAAAAAATGTATGCACGTTTATAACACCATACCTTAGATTATATTACATTAGCATCAAATTTAACGATAATGCCAGTGTGTTTCTTAAACGGGGTCTATGGAAGTCCAGTTAAATTTGAAATCCTTTTCTCTTTTGACTGCTGTTATCAGACTCTCTATTTTATTTTTATTTTGTTGAAAGTAGTCAAAACACTATCGTTGAGTTTTTACTTTGCTGTTTGAGTAAATGAGAATGCAAAAATATATATTTGTGATAGTCTCCCGTTCACCACTAAAGAAGTTTTCCCAGCTATGACGACTTCAGCTGCTAAAAAACCCTTAAACATGAAAGGTCCATCCCAGATCTTTCAACATAGGCTGTGATACAAATAGGGGTTATAGAAACATTGAAAGTGATACAATTTTGGTCAAATTGTTATCAGAAGATAAAGATTAGGTGAAATTCGATCAAATATTCTGTTTATTATTAATCGAAATATTATTGTTGACATTTTCTCAGCCCAACATCTTCATTGACCTTATTGCTTTAGAGCAGATTGTAAATAAATAAAGGATTTTTTACATGAATTAATTTGACGTCATTGCTTATTTCCTCAGGGATTCATTCTGTTTTGGTAGCACTGATGGCCAGTAAAGCTGAGGTTCGGTACAGTCCCTCCATCACTGATCCTCCGAGCATAGCGGAATGTATCAGAGAGCTTGGTTTTACTGCCACAGTCATGGAGGATTACGATGGCTCGGATGGAGTCTTGGAGCTTGTGGTTAGTATGTCAGCAGGTCGTCACATTGATTTTTGACCCAGCTTCTATCAAAAAAGTAGTGTGGACAGCGTGTGTTTTTTCTACTAGGTTAGAGGGATGACATGTGCCTCCTGTGTTCACAAAATTGAGTCCAACTTGATGAAACAGAAAGGTGTTGTCTATGCTTCTGTTGCCCTGGCAACTAATAAAGCACACATCAAGTATGACCCAGAGGTGACCGGGCCCCGAGATGTAATCCGATGGATTGAGGTAAATTTACAAACATCCAACAAACTGAAATGAATCAAATCTGGTGAGCTGTTTTGTGGATATAGCTTTCCTGTTGCTCAGTGGTTAGAGCGTAGCATTATCAACACCAAGGTCATGGGTTCAATCCCAGGGTTTGCGCATACTACGAAACAAAATGTATAGTATAATGCAATGTAAGTCGCTTTGGATAAAAGCATCTGCCAAATGGTTAAATGTAAATTTAAGGCATATCCACAGTGGATAGTAAAGAAGTAGAAAGAATTGCTGTTATTTTATCTCACCCTTGTAATGAATCACAAGACAACTAGTTGCAATTCAGGTAAGTTATGTACCATGGGGTGTGTTCTTACATAAAATATATAAAACTTTGATTTTTGATGAATAGAATATGGGATTCGAGGCCTATCTGGTGAAGAAAGATCGCACAGGAAGTCACTTGGATCACAGTCAAGAGATTCATCAGTATGTACATGAGGAAAAAATGCATGAGGAAATGATCTGTTGGTTTAGTACCAGAAAAAATATGACTTCTGATGTCTTCAAGTATTTTTAAAACTTTCTTTGGGTATTCGTACGTAAGTAGTCTTTCCCCTCTTTTCTCAGGTGGAGAAGGTCGTTCCTCATCAGTTTGTTTTTCTGCGTGCCTGTTATGGGCATGATGACGTACATGATTATAGTCGATCACAAGATCGAAACGTCCCATGAACACAACGCCACAGCAGAGGACAGAGAAAAGTACCACTCCTCAATGTTCCTGGAGAGACAGCTTTTGCCGGGCCTCTCCATCATGAATCTGATCTCCTTCCTTTTCTGTGTCCCTGTACAGGTCTGTTTCACTTCTATTCTAACACACTGTTGGAGGAAATGCCTTCTTAACGTTCATGTAATATGCAAATTCAAAAGTTTCTAGAATATCTATGTATATTTCTTTTTTTAATTGCAGTTTATTGGTGGACGTTACTTCTATGTTCAAGCCTACAAGGCTCTCAAGCACCGGACTGCCAATATGGATGTGCTTATAGTACTGGCCACCACCATAGCCTTCACGTACTCAGTAGTGATTCTTCTGGTTGCCATGATAGAGAAGGCAAAAGTAAATCCCATCACCTTCTTCGACACGCCGCCTATGCTGTTTGTGTTCATCTCGCTGGGCAGATGGCTGGAGCAAATTGCCAAGGTACTTGTCACATCTCACGACCGTAAAGAGTGTGAGCAAGCATTTCTAGTTAAACAAGTTCTTCATCTGCCTGCATGTAAAGTAAACTTAGTTTCCTCGATTGTTCTATTGTACGGAAATGCGGTTTTGTTGCTTTGTTTTTAATCACAGAGTAAGACCTCGGAGGCTCTGTCTAAGCTGATGTCTTTACAAGCAACAGAGGCCACAATTGTTACCCTGAATGCTGATATGTCTCTGTTAAGGTTTGAATTGGTTTCCTGTTTCATGTAAACACAGTGCTTGCAAGACATTTTTGATTTCTTTCTTCCTCATGTTCAAAAATGAGGAGAATGAAGAACAGGAAGACAATTAAGACTGAAGATTCCATCCTTTAATTATTCAGCAGTGATGACATCATTATACTATTTTCATACTAAATCGTGATTGATCAATGATCTATCTATCGATCGATCGATCGTTAGTTGCCAGTTCACTACAAAGGGGCTTTATTTGTTGATTCTCATTTACATCCGACAGAAAACAAACTCCTACTGTTCTCATGGCAACAGCAGAGCCTCTCTTATTTCATTTACATAAAACCAAAGCCTTGGCACCGTAACGCTACTCACTTACTGGATTGCAAGCACTGGTGCTTCCTTGTAGAAATGCAAATATGTGGTTTGCTTCCTTTGAAACGAAAACACATGATGTCTATTTCTCTTCCTCATGTAAGTGAGGAGCAGGTGGATGTGGAGCTGGTACAGAGGGGAGATGTTGTGAAGGTTGTGCCTGGAGGGAAATTTCCAGTAGATGGTCGAGTTATTGAAGGGCACTCCATGGCAGACGAGTCTCTCATTACGGGTTAGAAAAGACAATTTTCTATCCAGCAGCACAAATGCTTTGAATGAAGACTAATCCATAATTGTTGTTTTTGTAATGCTTGTGTGAAACTTCATCGCCAAAATTAAACACATCCCTGAATCCTAATCTTTCTTGTCGAACATGTTCAAATGGTTACAATCATCTGTTTTTTATGTGGTGTAGGTGAAGCCATGCCTGTGACGAAGAAGGTGGGTTGCACGGTCATCGCAGGCTCTATAAATCAGAATGGCTCTCTGCTGATCAAAGCCACTCATGTTGGCATGGACACCACCCTCTCTCAGATCGTCAAACTCGTAGAGGAAGCTCAGACCTCAAAGGTGTGTCTGTTTACCAAGCATCTGAATGTGTTTCATTTCATTTAACAGGAAGAGAATGTTTAAATTAACAGAGGTTCATGTTGAAATGATCAGTGATCTATTCACTTGTACTTCTCTATGTCAGGGAAATTATAGGTTTAATACCATAAAAACGTTTAAATTACAATAAATTCAATAACAAGTAAAAGTATAAGTTAAGATAAAAAATAAAGCCTGTATATATTCTCACCAGCACTTCAGACCGATCTTACCATAATACTACAAAAAAATGAATGACTTGTTTATTAAAAACAATCAACAACAACACGGCTTTTACTACTTTTAACTTTTTAAAGTACCTAATTCAAGTTTATTTTTCTTAATCCTCAGACACATGTTTTGCTTGTTTCAAACATAAGCTTAATTAATTAATTACATTTTTTTTATTAAACAAGACAATATATCTTTGGTTACATTCTTTGTCAAGTAAACATAGCCTATTTTGTTTAAGAATTTTGATATTTGTACTAGAGAACAAGACAAAAATGCTTTAATTTGTTTTAAAGTAAACCATTTTTTAAATCCGTCCAAATTCAGGCTCCCATTCAGCAATATGCAGATAAGATCAGCGGCTACTTTGTTCCCTTCATTGTCGTAATCTCCTTCATCACTCTGATAGCCTGGATCCTGATCGGCTTTGTCGACTTTCCACTGGTGGAGAAATATTTCCCTGTAAGTGCACCCTGTTTCTTTAGAGCAATGTTTAGATTTTTGTTTGTCTTATTTATTCATGTATAAATGCTTGATGCCAGGTCCATGTATTATAACGTTTAATTTACATTTACATTACATTTTTATGCCGATGACATCAGTGCTGTTGCTCTATCATATAATGCAATGCAATACTTGTATTATAATACGTATAGGCCTAGAATCACATTAAGAAATAAATTATATATCTTTTTTCAAAATTTTTACAAATTCGTTTTTTTTCAAGAAATGGAAAACAAAGCAGTTCTTTTTGATGATTAAACACTTGTCACAGTTGACCAGCACTTTTTACTGGTTAGATATTTGCAAAACCCAGTGACAAACAAAGGGTGACTAATAATAATGATTTATGGCAAAAACACCATGAAATATGAAGATACAAGGTTTTCGAAGGACAGCAACGATATTCTCTTAAAATATTGAATGCTTGTCTTTACAGGGTTATGATAAAAGCATATCTGAGACCGAGGCAGTGATCCGCTTCGCCTTCCAGGCCTCAATCACCGTGCTGTGTATCGCCTGCCCTTGCTCACTGGGTCTCGCCACCCCGACAGCGGTGATGGTGGGAACTGGAGTGGGGGCCCAGAATGGAATTCTTATCAAGGGTGGAGAACCATTAGAAATGGCACACAAGGTTAGGGCAGATTTTTGTATAGCTTGAACTTTGATGATCGTGAAGAGGAAGGGCATGTCATAAATTTGTTTGTGCTTTCAGATCCAGACGGTGGTCTTCGATAAAACTGGCACCATCACGTATGGAGCACCCAAAGTGGTCCAGGTGAAGATGCTGGCGGAGGGGAATCGGATCCCACGCTCGAAATTGCTGGCGATCATGGGCACAGCGGAGAATAACAGCGAACATCCGTTGGGGGCTGCGATTACCAAATACTGCAAACAGGTTTTACTGTGTTTTAATGATTCTTTAAGTAAATAAAGAATAATTCATTCTACCTATAAAGTTAAGTTCAAAATGAACTGTTCTATTTATTGGTGATGTTCAATTTTAAGTATTGTTTACACAGTAACACTGAAGACAGTATATAGAAATACAGTATTTAAAAAAAAAACTTTGCAAGCATTAACAAAATTATATGGCGTTGACAGGGTAGCTGTTTGAAATGGTAGTGATCAGCATTCACTGTCCACTTTTGATTTGCATGAAAGACTGTATTTGGCATTTAAATTAACAACGGTCCTCTGTGTTCAGGAGTTGGGCACAGACTCTCTTGGCACCTGTACAGATTTTCAAGCGGTGCCAGGTTGTGGGATCAGGTGTTTGATCTGTAACACAGAGAACTTGCTCAGGAGAGAAGACAGTGACAGTGAGACGAACCTGCAGGATGCTCTGTTGATCCAGATCAGCGATACAAGAAACCACACCGATGAACACCCGCTCATCGTGGACCCACAGCCACTCAGTAAGTGTCACCCCATCTCTGGGGTTTGATTTTTGTAAATATGCGTCATATTCCAGTATAATCAAAGTTATTCTGATAGCAATATTAAAGAAGATATTTAGACAAAGTTGGCAACCAAACAGTGCCGGCTCCAATTGTATGGACACAAACTAATGAAAGTGAATGGGTGCCAGTTAACAAAGTTTTCAACATAAGGGATGCACGATAAATTATTGGCCATATCGGTATTGGCCGATATCAATAACATTAAAAATGACCGTTTATCAGCTAATACCAATAAGGCTTGTAATTTATTGTATAATAAAATGCAGATATATAACGCTTACGCTTTACCTCATTGATGAGTCTTTGTTGTGCTCTTGGTGTCATTTTGACTGGGCGCCCAATTCTTGGTAGAGTAGCAACAGTCCCAAAGTGTCTCTATTTGTAGATTGTTTTCCTAACTGTAGACTGGTGAATTTCTAAAGTCTTTGAGATAACTTTGTAACCCTTGCCAGATTTATGTAAATTAACAATTCTTGATTGTCGCTCTTCTGAAAGCTCTTTTTGGCGAGGCATGGCTCACATAAGCGTGTTCTGCATGTGCAGAGCAAACTCCAAAAGTTTGAGGGGTTCTTATCAGTTTATGAGGCTGTAGTCCACACCTCCAAACTTATTATCTTAACAAGACTCCAGGTGTGCTTAAACCGGACTCCTAACCCTAATTAGGTCATTAACTCAAGGGTTCACATACTTTTTCCACAAGCACTGAGTATTTTTTGGTTGTTCTCAATGAAGACATGAAAGATCCAAAAAATGTTGTGTTATTATTTAAGACATATTTTATTTGTCAATACCCTTGACTAGGATGAAGATCAGATCACATTTTTTGACAAATTTATTCTGAGAACCATGAAATTCCAAAAGGTTCACACACTTTTTCTTCCCACTGTATAGGAGCAGAAGCATATTGTTTGAATCCGATTCCTGTCTGAATGCTTTCTGTCTTGAGACCTGTTAGACAAATGGCTATTGAAAAAAAAATCTGGAAGAACATCTATCATTTGTTTATTAAATATTCCAGAATAGTTTGAAGGTTAAGGAATAGTTAACTAGTTTAAAGTAGGCTTGGCAACATTATTTTTTGTCTGTGGAAACGTTTTCCGCGGAGAATGTTTTTAAATAAAAGCAGTTGTCCACTTTTTGCCTTTTGTTTCAGCCTATGGGGATTTTGGATACTGTATATCGGTTATCGGCTTCTAATGTTAAAAAATTACCGGTTATCGACCAAAATTTACATATAAGTGCATCCCTATTCAAAATAAAATGAATGTTAGAGCTGTCTTAACAGAGAAGATCTTAAAATACGTCATTGCCACTGTTTTGTCTCAAGAAGCACACCAGTAATGTTTTTTCTAATGCATTCTTATAAAAGCAACTTAAATATCCGAATTTGACCAAGGCATAGTCCTGGCTTAAGTTTAAGCATTGTCTTGGAAATCGCGCCTAACACTGTGTCTACACCTGATTTGGCCAGCGGGACACGACCCATCCAGTGTGGACAAAATTATAATAGGTTCTAATGGTTACATTGTCATTTTGTGTCGGTGTAGACACGGTGTGGAGCTCACAAGGCTTGGAGAGGTCTGGTAAACTAGTTTGTCTGTTTCAGCTGTTGTCCAGTCGGCCTCATACACGGTGCTGATAGGGAACAGAGAGTGGATGAAGAGAAACGCGCTTCAGGTGCAAGAAGATGTAGATGAAGCCATGATGGAACATGAAAAAAGAGGACGCACCGCTGTACTGGTAGCTGTGGACGGTGAGTGCAGGGACAATTCTGTCTTTTCTGCCACACAATTTGAGGAAACATCGAGAGTTACTGAGACTCATCCATGTATGCAAATACTGCAGTGACATCATCACTGGTAAAAGTGGTGCCCCAACTTCCAGTTTGAACAGGGAACGTTTTAAATCAGTTGAAGTTCAAAAAATTGTAGATAAATGTGTTAATTAAGTCAAATACGATCAAAGTAAAGTGTTCAAAACAACATAATTCATTCTGTGAACGTGTTTTATTTTCAGGTGAGCTTTGTGCGATGGTGGCTATAGCGGATACAGTGAAGCCTGAAGCTGAGTTGGCCGTGCACACTCTGACAGCGATGGGGATAGAAGTTGTATTAATGACCGGGGACAACAGCAAAACAGCCAGAGCCATCGCTGCTCAGGTACAGCATCCCTTAATCTCCCAGTAAATGTGACACTGTATGTGAAATCCAGGTTAAAGTCTCATAATCTAGTTTTAATATTCTTAGTCTAATGTGTAATTTTTTGGAGGATATTTGGACAGAAATGCAATATAATATACATCACAATCTGTTCAGAGGTGTATAAAGACCTTACATAACGAAGCGTTGTGTTTTTATAGTCCTTAGAATGACTTATTTCTATCTAAATACACCGTGGGTCCCCTTACATGGAATTCGCCATTTTGTTTCTACAGTAGCCCTAAACGGATAAACTCCTCGATAGAGCAAGTCTCGTAAATTCTTTATCTCCTTCTGCAAAGAAGCGAAAACGTAACAACATCTTAATCCTCTCTTAGCCACCATAGTGCTTCGATGGGGAACGGGAGGATTGGAGTGAGCCATTGGTTGCTGTTTGCTACCATATCAGTAGATGCCGCTAAATTACATACACTGGACCTTTAAACTGGGTTTTCACAAGCCGGGTCAAATGTTAATGGCCCTCATGGCAGAAGTAAATCGTCACTGGGGTTGTGTTGTGGTGTTGTGTCCAGGTGGGTATCAGGAAGGTGTTTGCTGAAGTCTTGCCATCACACAAGGTGGCGAAGGTGGAGCAACTCCAGCTAGCAGGAAAGCGTGTGGCCATGGTGGGCGACGGAGTGAACGACTCTCCTGCGTTGGCTATGGCAGATGTCGGCATCGCCATTGGCACAGGCACTGATGTAGCTATCGAGGCTGCTGATGTGGTGCTTATTAGGGTATGGACACTAACGGCTGGGTTAGATATGTTGAATACATTTGTGGTTAAAGCTTATCACAGTCAGAACAGCCACACACAGTAGTGTACACAAGATTAAAGCAAGTTTTTAATGCTTTAATTGTTTTAAGGAAAATGATCTTTGTAGATGTGCCTTGTTTTGATTGTATACCTGTATATTCTTTTGTGTTTAAAAAAAGTTTTTTGGACAGTTACTGTACATGTTGTTTAAGGCATTTAGTTCAACATGACCCAGTCTTTTTGATTAACTTTTTCTTTTTTTCTAACTCTTCTCAGAACGATCTTCTTGATGTTGTTGGGAGTATTGATCTTTCCAAGAAAACAGTAAAGAGAATCAGAATCAACTTTGTATTTGCACTAATCTATAATCTTGTGGGAATTCCCATCGCTGCAGGTAAAATCTATTAAAAGCCATAGTTCATCCAAAAATAATAATTTACTCATTTACTCTTGTCATTTCAAACCTGTATGACTTTCTTCCTTCCGCAAAACACGAAAGATGATATTTCGAAGAATGTTGAACTTGCATTGGTCTTGTGTCCATATCATAGAAGTCAATAGGTATCTGTTCTCTTCCTTAACAACATTTTTCAAAATGTCGTCTTTCTTGTTCTGCGGAAGAAAGTCATACAGGTCTGAAATAACAAGAGGGTGAGTAAATGATGACAGAATCTTCCGTTTAGGGGTTTACAATACCTTTAGCCCAAATCAAGCTAGCAGACATTACAGTTTATTATTGGTTGAGTTGCATTAACAGGTTTTTTTACTATATGTGCAGGTGTGTTTATGCCTGTTGGGTTGGTACTGCAACCATGGATGGGATCTGCTGCTATGGCTGCTTCCTCAGTCTCTGTGGTGGTCTCCTCCCTCATGCTAAAATGGTGAGCGATTATTCTGACAAAAACATTAGACCATACAAATCTTAATTCCTTAATAATAAAAGATTTTAATAAACATTGGCAGCTGGTGTGGATTCTTCTATTTTTAAAGTAGAAGGCTGACTAGGCTGTGCTTTCACACTCATTTTCTGTGTCTTCAGTTACACTAAACCCAGCGCTGAGGAACTGGAAAGGCGAATGGGTCAGGCGAAACGACAAGGCAGCCTTTCAGATGTCAGCGTTCATATCGGCATGGGAGAGCTGCGTCGCCCTTCGCCCGAACTCAGCCTGCTCGACCGTTTGGTCAACTACAGCAGAGCCTCCATCAACTCTCTGCGCTCAGACAAACACTCTCTCAACAGCATGGTCTTCAGTGAACCGGCCAAGCACTCTCTGTTGGTGGGGGATGATCATGAGATGGTATAGTCATGAGCGTCATGGGGTCCCACTTTACCTCAGTGCCTATAGGGGGGCAACTACATGGAAGTCCAAAAGTTGTTTCGCAAATGTGTACAAGGTTGCCTTTTTTCTATGTTGCTGCTTAGCTCGAGCAGCTTTGGTCGTCCCTTTGAAGTCTGTTTCTGTTATATTGAAAGAGGCTTTCTGATTTTACTTTAAGTACTTTGAGATCTACTTGGTGGCCAACTGAATATGACAATCTTGTAGAGGAAAATCATAAGATTGACCAAGAAAAGTGAAATCAGTTTTATTTTTGTGATAATTTACAAGTGATTTGTTTTTTTATCATAATAATTTGACAAATATTTATAGCATCATTTATTTATATTGTATAAACACACTTGTGACACGTATAAGAATGTGATTTATCAGTGAAAAAATGAACTCTACTTTTCTAATGCCGTTATGGCTTCATATTTTGTATGAGTACTGTGACACAGCACATTCCAAAGAAAGCAGTTTGCTTGCTGTTTGTGCTCTTCATTTATAATCCGCAATGACGTAAGTTTTCAATCATACAAGATGTTAAACCATTATAAGTCAATAAGGTATTCAGTATATCCATTATGTTGTTAAACTATGTTGTTAAAAATGATTAGCTTTATTTAAATGTGCACTTGCTCAGCTTTTAAATGTATTTGTTTGTTTTGTTTCAAAAACACAGTGCTTTTGTGCAAACTGAGTCTGTACCTCACAGTTTATGGCCGTTTGTATCAGCGGTATGTTTGTTTGTTATTACTGGCCTTAATAGAGAAATAAGTATTGAATACGTCATGGCAAAGCCTAAATCAGGTTACTGAAATGAATTGCTGGGCTCAATAACATTCTGAGCTTTTGACAAATGTTGCTTTTTCATGTTGAGAATTAAATATCTGCAACTTGTAAAATAAACATGTCTGTCAGAGGAAGTTTTTACTGTACAATGGTTCCAAACAAGTGTAAGTAATTGTGGTTTGCTCACTAAAAGGAATGATCATTTTTGCAATATTTGTTGCATTGCATTTAAATTTAGCAGATGCTTTTATCCAAAGCAACTTACAGTGCACTTATTACACGGACAATCCCCCTGGAGCAACATGGAATAAAGTGTCTTGCTCAAGGACACACTGGTGGTGGCTGCTGGGATCGAACCAGCAACCTTTGATTTACCAGTTCAGTGGTTTAACCCACTAGACCACCATTGTTTGTTAAATGTATTGAGATCCGAGTAAAGTTGTAAATGTCCAGAAATTGTTATTCATAAACTTTAAAGATGAGCTAAATGTGACTCATTCAATAATAAACCAAACGAAAATATCAAATTATACAGACAACAGTTGGCACCAATAGACATTTATTGTATATGGACTTTTAAAGTCAATGGGGACCAACAGTTATCATTTACCAACATTCTTCAAAATATCTTCTTTTGTGTTCCGCAGATAAAAAAAAGCAATACAGGTTTGACATGACATGAGGTGGAGGAAAATATGACTATTTACTGACGAATATTGTTGTACCATTTTTCCAAAAATCTCAATAACCAACCACAAGAGGGCACTACAAACCAAGCATACTTTTGACTTTGGTATTCAAATTCTGCATGTGAACAAGATTTACATATTGGAGGACAATAAAAGAAACACACAACTAAAAGTGAACATGTATACATACAGTGTTGGTAAAAACATGGAAGTTTCAGATTCGTTTTTTTATTATAAAGTCCTTGGGAAATTTTGCCCTTAAAAAGACAATTTGTTTACCTTATAAATGAGTTTAGTACATTAGCCTAAAAATGTTCCAAGAATATTGTAACTTAATCAGAAAATGAATACATAATTTATATAAAGTTGCTGAAACAAGCAAAGTGTTTACTTGAACAAGCATGTTGACTGCTGAAAAAAAAACGAACCCTGCCCAAAACACTAGACATTTCAATGGATTTAACGGTTAAAGTATGAATTGTATTGGTTTTAATTGAAAGTGATTCTACTGGTATGTGATGGATTATATTGATGTGATATTAAATCCTGTTGAAATGCCCAAAACACAATACAAAAAGGAATTTAATGGAAACAGCTATTGGTTCATAAATGTTTTTAATAGAAACCATTAGATTTTTTGCGTTATGGTTTCTAGGTTTCTACGTTTTTTCCCTGCTGAAAAAAACCATAGAAACCATTGACGAAATGGTAATGGTTTAAGTGGTTTTAAAGGGATTTATATTGGTTTTAATGGAATCTGCAATGGTGTCTTCTGGTATGTGATGGAATCTATTCGTGTGATGTTTAATTCTTTTGGAATAATGAATCCATCACACACCAGTTGACATCAATTAAGTTTCCATTAAAACCCATTCAAGTCCCATTATAACCATTGCAACTTCTTAAGTGGTTTCTATAGTTTTTTTCTGCAGGCATCTATTTGTAGCCAAGCTGTCTTCAAGGTTGGGCTTTTTTACTAAAAAAGCAACATTCTTTATTGTTATATAGTTGTTCATACAACTAACAAGCTACATGTCTCTAAATTGACCGTAATAAATAAAATACAAATGTGTGAAGGATACATGTTGCGCGCGTGCGCAACTCGGCTTTACTAAATCGTGAACGCGCACCCGCACCGTTATTAATTCATTGCAAGTTCATGGGCTGGTCTGGCGGGGGGGGGGCGCACGGGGATTTGAGGATAACCGGAAGCAGCTGCTGCTGAAGCATCGTTCACGTCTCCGTTTATAGTCTCAGATGCTACAAATAATACGCCGACAGGAAAATGGCTTTGACTGAAGACATCATCTTAACATTTTTACAGGAGCGCGGGGGCAAAGTGAAGAACTCGGAGCTTGTGAACAAGTTCAAAGTAATGATCAATTCTGGCGATTCCGCGGAAAAGAAAGATAAGAGAGATTTGTTCAAACGACTGGTCAACAACGTCGCCGTGGTGAAACAAGTCGATGATGTGAAGTATGTGGTGGTCAAGAAAAAATATCAAGGACTCGTCAAAGGTGAAACGATCTTGGATAACAGTTTATTTGACTTAAAATCCCCGTTCAGATCCGAAATACAAAACGCGGATATTCTTAATAACAATTGTTGTACCTTTCCCACCCAAACTGTGGATAATGAGAGTGAATATGCATCTATTAAATGGGATCGTTCCGAAAAACGGGAAGCTGATTCAGTCCATCCTGAAGGACCATCTGACGGTACAGAGTCTTTGACAGCAAGAGTCCTTAAAGTGACAGGCAATGTCAGAAGTGGCCAAACAGGGTCTGTTTTCGCTCTTGTGGCCATAAAATCTCCACCAGAGTATGAAAGGAGTAACACACATCACAAAACAACAAATGAAGATTCTTTAGAGGGTCAAGTGATTTCTGAAAGGACCTTGAAACTCCAGGCAACTGAATATCATAAAGGGGCTTTTCTGTACAGGTCTACAAGATCCAAACAAAAAGAGCTTGAAGCACAAGGTTCACCACAATTGCAAAGGTGTAACAAAATAGCCAGACCACGTAATGAAGCTAAAGACACAGATGTACTTCCCCTAGAACCTGTGGAACACGAGTGGCTTGTGAAATCAGCAAAAGGATGCTGGAGTCAGATCTATGGCCTCCTCCTGCAAAATCCCCAGATGGCGGAAAAGAGAAATTTCCTGTCTGGCTTCACAATCCTGCACTGGGCTGCTAAAAGCGGAAACGGTGAAATGGTGTGTAAAGTCATTGACGTTGCAAGACAGAGTGCTGGAGGAATCAATGTTAATGCCAAGTCTTATGCTGGGTACACCCCTCTTCACATAGCTGCCATTCACAGCCACGAGAGGGTTTTAACCCTGCTGGTGTGTCAATACGGTGCCAACACTAATGTAAGGGATAACAGTGGTAAAAAACCTTACCATTATTTGAGTCAAGATGTGTCATTTGAAATGAGAAAGATGCTCGGAGATCCTCTAATCCTGCGGCAGGATACTCACTGTCATTTGGGGGGTGGTCCAAACCTTCAAGACTTTCCTAAAGGATTTAACACTTTGAGCAAACTGTTTGTTGTGGGACATAAAAAGAAACATAGATGTCGGCAAAGTTTCCATTTCATCAGCGATGATCATTAGGACCCTGGAAAGCTCACTGCACATTGAAACTGTTTAAAAGAAATATCAACTGAAAGTCACTTAAAAATTTAAAGACACTTAGTCCTAGCCTATATAACTTTTAGTATGTTTAAAGTCATGTGTTGTTAATTTAATTGGTTATCTTAAAGATGAGAGCCAGTAACACTTTGTTTACTAATAATTATAGTTTTGTTAATGAAGTAACAATAAAATACATACATTTTTACTCTAAAAGGGTGAATGTTACAGAGCTTGTCAAGAGCATGTCCTCTTCAAAATTTCACCATAGTTAAAAGGGAATAAGACACTATTTTGCTTAAACTTTCAAATTTCCATTATTTGTAAATCATAACAAATTTGATATTTTTACACTTAATAAATCAAATATAAAATTAAATTCGAATATATTAGATTACATTTATATTTAAAATAATAAATTACATCTTAAATATAAATGTCCTATTGCTGTTGTTAATTTAAAAAAAAATGTAATAAGTTGTAATTGAGAAAATTCGCCAGACATTTTTATACCAGACTTTCACCCCATTTTTTTATTTTCTACTTAAAGAAAATGTAGCAATTAAATATATCTGTATAAATAACTCCTGTAAAAGAAAATTGTGAGCTGTTTTTTGTGTACCTCTGTTACATTAGCTGCATATTTAAATGTTTAAGCACTTTTTATCTAAAATTAAAATAAAGACAATAATAGAATTGTGTTGCCTATATAACACAGAATGTTATCTCTGAGCTGAAGGATGTGTCTTAGCAGAAAGTGTTCTCTTGTGTAGAAATTTGCACTCATCAGCAGCTCTGTCATCTTTCTTATCTGATTTGTCCTCTGCATAATGCTCAGAGAAACAGTCGATGAATGAGTGTGTGGGCTGAAGGCATATTGTCCTTGAACTCATTTTGTGGTTCCCACGATGTCTATGTGCTGAGGAGATCAACTGTTCCATAACTATTCAGATAGGCTATAATAAAAAATTTTTTTTACTTTAATGAGTTCCACAAACAATGTTTGTACACATTATTGACTAATGTGTGAGAATAAAACCACTATAGGTTTGAACCTGAAATGTATGAATGTTGGCTTGGAAATATAATGACCCCTTTGTCACATTGAGGCTGTGATTCAGGCATGATTCTGGCGCTGAAGCTTAGCATAACTCCATTCGAAGCCTTTTGACTGGTGTGCAGTGATGTGTGATGATGCAAATGCTCCTGTCTCTCTGTTAGAGCTGCTCTTGTTCGGCTGTGGGGTGAAGGTCTTTCAGAAAGCCATGGGTTTTACGGTGGTTCTCTACAATGAATTAAAACAAATCCGAACATATCTTAAGCACAAATGATGAATCAGATTCATGAAAATCCAAATGGTTGAAAATTATGTGTTTAATAATTCACATCAAAATATGTTTATACCAGTTAAGCCATTTCAACCTTACTATAAGTCAAAATTTAAGTTGAAAGACAGCAGCAACATCATTGACAGTGAAGTTGTCTTGCAAATTGCAACAACATATTTAACTTTGTGTTCTTCAAAGTCGTTCTAGTGGAACATTCCAGGATGTCTCCTGCATTGTCAGATTGTGAATATAGGCTGTTAGTAGCTCTGAGAAATTAAACAATAGTTCTTTGTTGTCCTGCTCAATATGGGAGGCATTGTTTGACCCCCATCATTTTTCTCTTTTCATTTCTCAATGATCACACATTCACGAGGCGAGCTGCATTCAATCTAAACGATAAAATGGCCGCAAACTGAGCAGTTAGATTTGACCAGTCAACTATAAAATACTCTAATTGGGTCTCAGTTTCTACTATACCCTTACGAAAATTTAATATGGTTTTACTATAGTTAAAATTGAAAAACAATGGTTTTACTACATTTTAAACCAAAAAACCATGGTCACAGGTATCACACATTATTTTTGTTAAAACCATAGTAAACGATGGTTACTTTAGTAAATCCATGGTTTTGCCCAAAGTAATACTACACTTGTACTAACAAAAAGAACATGGTTAAGACCTAATGAAAAGTTGTTCATCTGAACTGCATCTTCATATGTCGCTGAAATGTAAATTAACCGTCAACTTGAAAATGGTTTAAAATACAAATCGTATATCCTACTCTTTGTAATATTTATAAAGACTAGGCCCATATAACACATTTGATATAGGCCTACGTGGAGCTTGATGTCAGAGGCGAAAATAATAATTCTTTGTAAATAAGAATATGGGCCTGATATTTTTCTGCTAAAGACTTAAGTTAAGATGGTTTTGGGAAACAGACCGTTATATTAAGATCCCTCGCACTATCGTATTTACGATCAACTTATACTTACGATGCTTTTGGGAAACGCGCAGCCCTTAGATATGCCTACATGTGACTTATTAGAACTGATACACACATTTGATTTTACAATACACACTATTTGTTTATTTATTTACTCTCATTCTCTCTTGCTTTCTCAATATGTCATGAGTGTAATCAGATTACTAAATCAACTTGAAATATTATTGAAATATTTAAACATATAAATAAAATTATAACTAGCGCCCTCTTATGGTGTGCACAGTGCTTACAGCCGTACGGCCACATGCGACCCTGCGTGATATGAATAAAAATATGCCCTTTAAGTCGATACATGTGAATTCGATGAATAAATATCGCACCATATCACGTTATTTCAGACATGCCAAAGATTGTATAAAAAAACTCTCGTGGTTGATCAACTGCAATGTTTAGGCTATGTCTCCACCGGCTTTTGAGCAAAACGCGCCTTGATTGCTCACACCTGTCCTCTGTGTCCTTTAGGTCATAGCGCCGTAAGTTTGGTTTGACTGCAGTGTCCCAGGTCTTCCTCGAAAACGTTTCTTAAATTGACGGACTTTTTTATTATGGCGACGAGGCTTTTCAAAAGTGACGTGCTTTGTACTTTAACGAGACTCCTCATAGTCCTCGCGGCTATAGACCTGCCGTGTACATCATGTTACAATTTTGAAAACGACTCGCTCGAGCCCGACGTTCATCATGGTAATATCCTGAATCCCCTGCTGAAGGCTTTGTCAGAGCAAGACCCGTGGGGAGACTACACACCGCGAACCAAGCCTGACTCCAGATATGTGCGCTACATGAAGAGACTGTACAAACAATCATCCAAACATGACAGAAGCCACGAGGCCTCTCAACTGTACAACACTGTCCGTCTGATCACACCTCGAGAGGAGTGTCTCAAACAAAGCCGAGGTACACTTCTGCATTTTAAATACGTTATTTATGTCATTTACAGAATTTAGTAAGTTATTCGTAACTTTATTGTTATTGTTTAGGTTAAAAATTAGTTTCCCTTTGTGTCTTTGGGAAGTTTGTTTGTCGGCAAGATCTTGATATTAAATAGCCTAGTTGGAATTTGCATCTCGGAAGAATTTCAATAATTCGGTTAATCGTTAACATTGATTTGCACAATATAAATTTGTTACCATGTTCAAAATACGACAAACCCATCACACATCAGCATAATTATTTATATTTGTTAATGTTTCAAATGTTAACAAAACGTGTGATGAGAAGAATGTATTTTTGAGCATGCTGTTATCTTTTTTAATACAGTCACTATACGAGAAACTACATGGCACTAGTTGTATATGAATGCACTGCTATTGAGGACAGTGAATATATCTGACAATAAATTCAACATAATACTGTGATAACACCACATATGGCAATAAACGTTGACAAGACAATTACCACGATGTAAAATAAAAACAATCACATGCCTAATAAACAGCTGGAATAGACTCAAATATTTGTAATATTATTAAAATGTATCTTTTTGGACTGTTAGTTTCTTTGAATCGAAACCTCTGCCAGTTCCAAAAATGTTATTATGCGAAGTGTAGTTTAATGCAGATTTGGTCACACCCACCTCATTAGATTTAATATACACCGTTTATTCAGTTTTACTCCAGTGAAACTGTTATTAGATTGCTATTAGATTGTTAACGATAATCTTAAATCCTTAATTTTTATATTTTTATTAAGCCTTGTTGTGCAAGCACTGTTGAGCTTGTGCAGAGGCAGCAGCTTTTGCCAGAGGGGAACTGGAATCCCCTGGTTGGGCCTGGGTTCCCCTGAGGTTTTTTTTTTCGATGGGAGTTTTGGGTTCCTCACCACCGTTAGCATATTGTTTTGCACTATCTGCCTGGCCGGGGGGGCTGCTTTAGAATTCATACTTGTATTCAATGTGTCTCATTGTACAGCTGCTTTGTAACAATGAAAATGGTAAAAAGCGCTATATAAATAAAGTTGAGTTGAGTTGAGTTGAACCCAAAAGTACTTGTGGCTAAATAACAGCTATTATATTTGTGCCCCTATTGCCCAGGATGTTTCCCAAGTATAGTTGTGATGGGTCTGACCTGACATTTATGAAAAATCTAAAATGAGAACACATTTAAAAAAATTAAGTATTTAAAAATAACTTTATTTGTGTCTACTGTGGTTTTATTGTGCTTAATAAACTTGCCCTAGGCTTGGTGCTTGTGCCTGCTTGTTTAGTTTAGTTTTAGAGTTTTAGTTCGGAAGATTTGAACTGGGTGTTTGAAAGAAATATGCAAACGACACACAATCTCACATCAGTACGTAACTACTTTTTTAACAATACCAACCATGTCAATTTATACAAATTAGCCACTACGTAAAATAGTTATAAATATTTATTAGATCAGGCTGGTAAAATTCCTTATAGAGATTAAATTGTATGGAATACTCTAATTCAAAATGTATTCATCTTTCCATTCTAAGTGTGCTTGGGGATTGTAGTTTATGCACAGAATTGTCCTATAATGGCAAATTATGAATATGTGTCCAGACTAGCATCCACTAAACATCTCTTGCAGAATTAATCAGATGAGGTCATGTAAAAACAATAAACAGAAGTCAACATTTGAGGTGGATAAAGAAAAGTTTATCAAAGTTGTCATTGACAAGAACGGGTATTGTTCTTTACTTAGGACAACTTTGATGAACCTTTTTGATCCACTACAAATGTCGACTACTGTATATTTAGCACGGTTAACTTGAACATTTTTGCATAGTTAAATGAAGGTCTACCAAACTCTGTTGTTCTTTAAGAGATCTGTTTCTTAGAGCTATTTGTTTTCTTTACAGAATTCATGCAGGATATCTCCTACAGCCTAAATCGAGTAAGGTCTCAGGAACAATTACTCAAGTCCGTCCTGCTTTACTCCTTCGACCACAACCACATCGCCCCCTTCACATCGCTCTGTTACCTTGATGTGAAGGAGCAGGAGCCCTCCAAGGATCACATGTGTTCTGACCATCACAGATTGCACCACACAGTCCCCCTGCTCAGCTTCCGCGTCCACACCGAGAGGAGGGTCCGTCGCCAATGGGTTGAGGTCGATGTGACTTCATTCCTTCATCCTATCATTCAGGCCCACAAGAAGGACCTCCATCTGCTTATCAACTTGACCTGTATTGAAGATATGATCCCTAGACCTGGAGGCCAGATCCACAAAAGCCCAGTAGAGTTGACTCACAGGTCTCCATCTCTTCTTCTATATCTTAATGATACCAGCGAGGTTGCCTACCAGAGAAGGCCTACGCCGAACAGGATGGTAGACCTAACATCAAACCACTGGGATGAAAAGTCTAGATTGTGGAATCCAGCTTCACGAAAGAGGCGTGGCACTCTGAAGAGCACCAGCGCACCCAAGACTAGCGCACAACCTAACTCGCCGGATATTGTTTCAATGTACGAATTTCCTAAGGATGACTGTGACCTCTTTGATTTCAGAGTGAGCTTCGATCAGCTCAAATTGGCCCATTGGATTATAGCACCTCAAAAATACAATCCGAGGTACTGTAAGGGATTTTGTCCGAGGACTGTGGGATATATCTATGGGTCACCAGTACACACAATGGTTCAGAACATCATTTACGAGAAATTCGACTCTTCTGTGCCCAGGCCTTCATGTGTACCCTCAGAATATGACCCCTTAAGTGTTTTGACCATTGAGAATGACGGTTCCATTGCCTACAAGGAGTATGAAGAGATGATTGCTACTAAATGCACCTGTCGCTAAAGATTAACATGGTGTTGATCTTTATGAATTTTCTTGTTCTTTTGTGATGCATTGCTTTGTAAAACACTGATCTTTTTTTGTTTGAATTGGCCATTATTATGATTAACACTGTAAATGACTTAAAAATAAGTCTGATCATTTTTTTCACATTACGGACATTTTTTGTTGATGACCAGTTATGTTGTTTTTAGTTATTTTTCCTTTGTTTCGGTGGTCTTGTATTGCACTTTCTGTACTTGAACATGAATGGCAAAATTTTAAACTTCTAGTTCTGGACTGAATATGAAAAGTGTAGTTCTATTGTCTTATCAGAACACTTTTACGTTGTTTTTTTAAAACCTGGGAATTGCAGATGGTTGCCTTATGGGCAACCTCTCTCTTCTTGATGTCCAGAAAATAAGTTGCCTTCTATGGGCAACTTGATATGTGTGTATTAACAGCTTGAGAATGTAAGTTTGTGTGTCACATGCCTATTTATGTATTTATTGGTCAGGTTGGCTTTGGTTTCACAAAAAAAAGTGTACAGGAGAAAATGAACACATGATAGTTCAAAATAAAAAATACAGCAAACAAGCTTGATTTTGTTAGTCAAACATTGGCTTTTTTGTATATTGATAGTTAAAATGTCTGTACATGTGTAACTATTTATTTATTATGAATTTATATATGCATACACATACTGTACGTGTATATATTTATTCTATACGTTACACACCAATTTTAGGGCGAAAAAAACTTTTATTTGAAAAATGAATAGTTGCGATTAATCATTAGACTGCCCCTGGTTGTGAAATACATGTGAACAAATCTAAATTAGATTTTTTGTTTTTATTTTCCTTGATCCATATTATTACCATAATACAAAGAAATGTAAAATAACGATAAACTTCCAGACAAAACACTTCTGAATAATATACAGGCACTTTTAAATTCATATATATTCCTCAACGATTCATAACATCTTAAGTATATACTAACATGTTTAACAAGGAGGCAAATTAAATGAATTGTCGTTTAAATATTAATAATAAATATAATAAATATCAAAAGACTTTTGGGGACGTTCCATAATTTCAGGCATTCTCATCAGCAACAAACTGAAATCTTCATAGAGATTTGAAACGTTAATGATGTTAATGCAATGGAATTGGGCATTGACAAAAATCGATTTTTATAATTAATGTTTATATTATATGTACTGTATTTATAATGTTTATAATGTAATGTTTATGATGTTTTTGTATTATTTGATTTAGATGTTATATCTATATCTCGTATCTGTCTGTTCTTAGAATAATTTTTAGAAGACTTCGCGGCTTTTATTTTGAAGTACCATATTCCCGGAAGTCGTTAATTTCATTGTCGAACAAACCGTTTTGGTGAGGAAAAAATATTTTACAATTAAACATCAGTCACAGAATACGTTACTTTGCCTTGCATTACACCACGTGTTTTTGTAAGATTTTTTTTTTGTCAATCCGTACAACACCGGTCACTTAAACCGATTGTTAACACGGGATGCATCCTTCAACTTTAGCTTAACACCTATAAAGTTATATGCACTAAAACTAGATTTTTAGACACGAACAGTCGCTTTTTCTTAACATTGTTTCGTAAATTCTCAGATATCCTATTTAGAAAAGAAGACTTCCAAGCTCAAGGTTGACGTAGAGACTTATGGATTCAGAGGTATCTCTCATGCTGCACTGTGCTCCATTACAAGCTCTTGAAGAACATCAAACACATGTAGAAATTTCAGACAGGTACAAGATCTTAACTTTGTTTGCTTCCTGCTGTTACATTTTCTCCAAAAATAGTTTAATGGCATGTCAAACAGCGACAGCAAGGTAGTAATATGTTAGAAGCATTTTACTACTTAATTCTGTTTAAGGGTCATTGACCTATAACGACCACTCATCATGTGGTGCAAACAAGAATATCAATAATTATATTAAATAAATAAAAAATAAATATTTGTTTACTGACCTACACATTAATCTGATACATTATGCTTAAATGAATGGTTTGTATCAGTTTTATGAGATCTCAGGAAAAACAAGACATAAAACATTTTTTCATTTAAGAAGACAGAATTTTAGAACAAAAATATGAGATTATTACTTACTAATGTTAATTAAGGAAATTAATTAATTTTAAGATAAATTATGGTTGCATCACATTCATAGATGAAAAACACTAAAATCACTTCGCTCAATTTGCATCTATGTGTATTTGCATCTACACCACTTTCTTAATGTTTGAATAACTGCAATAGATATTATTTATTTGTATTTTATAATTGGCACATCAAAAAACGTAATTGAACCATAATTATTGACTAGTTGTATGAACTTATTAACTGAGAGTTTTTAAATTTAATATTAAATAATGCCATATTAAAATAAATTAGATAATGGTATCACCCTATGAAATGAACTGCAAAATATATGCTTAATGTTTAAAATTATTTCAATTATACTCTTTTATAACCTTAAATATCAGTGTTGAAAAAATATCCAGCAATATCACTTATCAATATGAAATAAAATGTATAAACAAACAATTAAAAGGATAGTTAACCCAAAAATGGGAATTATTTGAATTATTGAAACTTTAATAGTTTTCCTAAATCATTATTTGCTTGAATATCCCTTTAAGATTTTTGCTTTTTCATGCATGTATATATATTCGACACTCTAGATTCAATCGTCAAAGCTTTCCTGAGATTGAAGAGCACATTGAAGCCATTTGGAGAGACAGAGTCACCAAAGAACCATGGCTCTTCAATGGGGCTAAATTTAGATTACATTCAGCAGTGCTCTCTATCAACCCTCACCCGACAAACCACCCCGAAGGGTCAACAGATGCATGCAAACAGTGCACCAGCTTGGAAAAAGGACACTTGGGAGAACAGGCCGTCCACAACACAGTGCATAAACACAGACCCTCAGAAAAAGCTGCAAAGGACGAGCAATCTTATGTCCTAAAATTACAGTTAGGTGTGACTTGCTATAAAGACTACATTGGAACTAACTGGTCACAAAAGGCAGAAAAGCTCCAGACACGTGGTGAGGCCGAATGTGCGGATCCTCAGGCCCTCCTCGCACAGCCTCTGGGAGTGGGTGCTGTCGTGGCAACATCAGATGGAGACATTGTCCTGCTGAGGAGAAGTCAGAAGGTGGCAGAGGCAGCAGGTCTGTTAGACATACCCGGTGGCCACCCAGAGCCAAAGGTGAGCAATGAATCCATAAGTGAGAGTAAACTTTGTTCATGGCACTAATATCTCCCGGTGCCTGCAGATGGTGTGTCAGGGGGTCAGTGAGAAGATGATAAGTGTTGACCTTCTACGGGGTAAGGAGAGGGCCATAGTTTCAGAGATCTTCTCCTCTGTGTGTGTTGAGATCAGTGATGAGGTTTGTTTGCGTTATAGGAAACACATGTACGTGTGTAGTTGCATATTTGTGATTTACATTTGATGCCGTTATTGATGTTCATCTTTTTGTTTCAGGTGAACCTTCCTCTAAGTTCCCTAAGCAAACCGTTGTTTTTGGGAATGGCACTAAACCACACAAGTGCAGGCCGACCCAGTGCTGAGTTTTATGTTCAGTAAGTAGAATTGTTCTGTTCACATTTTATCTGACATGATGCCTTGATGTCAGTTTATGAAAACCATGTGTGTGATTTACTCTCAAGGTGCTCTTTGACAACAGAGGAAGTGAGAGAGTCTTACAGACGTGGAGGTCCCGAGGCCCATGAATCCACTGATATTTTATTTCTTAGTCGTGCGGTAAGCTTTATTTCAGAATTAGATTTTTTGCATAAACAAGATGGTATAAAACCTTACTTCCTCATCAGGAGTACATTAGAGGGGACAAAATGACAACAACTACTTTATAAAATATCTGTATAGCTTAGTTAGGTTTTCAATTAATATAGTTGTTTGGGTGCTCCATATTTTGAAAGATGGGTTTTAACATTTAAAATAAAACACATTACAATTAAATAAAATACAGTTTGATAACTCAAGTATAGACAGTGAAATTCAAGTTGTGGAAACTCTGCTCTTCAGGAATTGCTACAGTTAAACGAGAGCTCCCCCCTGTGGTCACAGATGTGTCCTTCAGCGAAGGGTGCTGTGCTGTTGTATCAGAGAGTGATGCCTGATCACTAAATTTTCTGATGCAAATCAATCTCTGAGGAACTGCAAAGGCAGCTTTACAAAGATAAGTGATAAAATCACATATTACAGTCAATGAAATAGCAGTGAAAATATTGAGAGCTGTTTTGCGTAGTGTTTTGTACTTTTATTAATTGCAAAAACACTGTATTTTGTATACTGGTGATGGATTAATGTTTACACACAGTTGTGCATTGGTTAGTATTAAAATATATGTGTATCGTTTTTTTATCAAATGTATTCTTTGTATAAAGACTTGAACAACTTATCAAATTAATAAAACTGGATAAACAGATTACAAAGACATCTTAATGTGGTGCAAATGTGTTTTTTTCAAAGGAATTTTCTTAAAATTAACTTTAAAAGATTGTTTTTCTTAATTATCCATGCTAAATAAATCGAAAAACTGATTTGATCGGTTCGGAGCAATAAGAGGCAAACTAGATAATGACAAAGTTTCAATTATTGGGTACAAATCCCATTATAAGTAGTTCCATTCCTTGAAGAAAGGTCGGACAGTGTTTTAGAACAAATTTTAAGGTCAGCACAGCATATTCAAATACAACATGATAAAATTGTGACGTTTTCATATTATCATCCTGCTACATTGTGCAACCAACATTAATTGGTGGGATTATCGAAAGCTATGTTGAACAACCATAATAATTCTGGCTTTGGTCACACCAGTTCCACTGTAAGAAAGACAAAGATTCACATTTAAAACATTGACAGTAAAGCTGTATTTTGTATGACAGAAAATAGCAATGTTTTGTGTAACACGAAACAGGTTTCCATCACAGATTTACACAATACTTTCTAAATGTCGATAAAAAAAATATTGCAGAAATATGTTTCTTCTTAATGGGATACTTCATCCAAAAATGGGTGTCATCATTTACTCATCTTCGAGTTGTTCCAAATCTGTATAAATGTCTTCTGATGTTCTGATGAAAACAGAGGAGGATAGTTGGAAGAATGCTTTTAATCAGACAGATTTTGCCCCCATTGTCCAAAATAGTAGGAAAAAATACAATGGTAGTCAAAAGTGCCCAAGAACTGTATTCCATCCTACATTCTTCAAAATGTCTTCTTTTGTTGTCAACAGAAATTATTCTTCCTACTTTGGGATCAATGAGGTGCAAAATATGTCTTGTTAGAAGTATTCTATAAAACAATTTTCTCTGTGTTCATCAGAACAAAGTCATTCTGGCAATACTTTGTACGTTTTATGGCAGGTTGCAAACCAACTTTAGTTTACAGTGCCGCATACTGTGATGAAAGAATAAAGAGAAATGTCTATTTATCCTTCTATACTCACTCGTTTCCCTGCATTTGTACAATCATATAAGACATTACTCAATGTCAATTCCTTGCATCCTATCTTTCCAAATGTTCTGCCAATACATACCGCCAGTGGTCATGTGACTTTCTTGTAAGCCACGTGACTTGTAAATACGACAAAAAGTGTTTTCATTGCAGTTGTGCGAAATATATTTTAATCGTTTTGCCTTAAAAAAAATCGATGTGTTTCCATTGGGCGTATTTTCAACGGTAATGGAAACGCAGCTAGTGATTGTGCGTCTGGTTATTGTTTTCTCACCTGTCCAGTGTAGGGTCTGTAATACTTCCTGTATCTTTGTGGATCACTGCCGCATCCGTAAGACTGACCAGAGGGAGGCCAACCCTAAAAGATCAATATCAATTGTTTTATCAGATTTCTACAGGTGAAGTGTATTTTGTCTTATGGTATAAGATGCTCTTCGCATCACGATATACATACATGTTTTTTCTTGAGCGAACACTGATTGTGGGATTGACAACTATATGGACTTCCTCTCCTCCCTGATGAAAAACAAGGAAAAGGTATTGCTTACTGTAACTCAATGAAAACAATATTATACCGTAAGAGTAGCGGTAAATTCTCATCTCACCACAATGATGGATGAATTGTTTGTGGTTTCCATGTCTGTGTTTTTTGCGTTTTGTAGGTGTGGGTAGAAGGCTTCGTGCCTCCTCTTTATACTGTTTTAAGAGTTTCAGGGCCTCGTCGAAGCAAAGCTCCACGAACATCACTTCATCCAAGTGCTCTCCCTGTTCAGGCAGCGTGAAGCTTGCTGGGAAACCAAGAGACAAGAAAAGTGCTCATGCGATTGTCTTTGAGTATGATGATAGACTTTCTTCCTTATTGTTAAAACATCACAACGCAAATGATTTAGTAGCAAGCAATACTGACTAATTGAGTAGTATGTATTGCATCCAGTTTCTGTTAATGATAAAAATATGTGGATAAGCATTTTTTACACTTTGATTACAATTTTGGATCTAGGTAAACGTGTTTTTCAGTTTTGACGTCTGACCTTTGGCTTTAAGAAGGGACATTTCCGGAATGGCCGTGCCCTCCACCTCAATGTGCTGTACCAGACGTCTCTTCCACACCTCATCTGCTGGGAAAACCACCATTGCTTTTCGTTGGTAACCGTGGAAACACATCATTTTGTGTAGCTGGGCAGATGGATAAATGTTGGCCTTGGTAGAGAACAAGAACACAGGAATGAAGACACATAATAGGGCATCTTCTGTGTAGCGCTCACATATTCCACGTTACCTGATCAACGATGTAGTTTCTCCGCTTGTTTGCAGCTATTCTGATCAGTTGACTGACACACTGAGTGGCCTGCTGAAGCATAAGGTCTCTGTGATTGCCACCAGGCGGCACCTGTTTATGAAAAGTTTGTTTTGAGAATTCCTTTAAAGGGGTGATTTGCGGCTAAAACGAATATTATGGTTTGTTTTAGATGTAATGCAATGTGTATACATGATTTGAGGGAAAAAAACCCGCTGTTTTCCACATAGCGTGCATGTTTGTATCTCCTCTTTGCCCCACCTCTCTGAAACACGTGGAGTTTTTACAAAGCTGATTGCTCTGAAAAGTGAGGTGAGCTATGATTGGCCAGTTAACCAGTGCGTAGTAATTGGTCGAATACTGCAAGCATGTGACGTAAATGCAATGCCTCTTACCGTATTTGGAACGTCAAGTTCCAAAGCAATTGGACAGACAGGTACGTCCATATACTGACGTAGATTTGTGGGGGTGTGGTTACACGAGGCGTTTCAGGCAGGTCTGGGTGAGCATTCGCTTTTAGATAGAATGCATCTTTTGTTCCGACACTTTAATTTTTGCAATTTTACATGTCTAATACATGCATGGGCAACTTATAATAAACCAAAGACACAGAAAACACACAATCGCACAATATGACCCCTTTAAGAAACATGAAGATATCCTGATGTCGTGGCATTATAGTAATAACTAGACAAAAACGTCAAGTATTTATTCAAAGGGGTTTACATTAAAGGTTGGATTTGACTTCTACTATGGCAAAACTATTTTTTCTTTTGGTATCAAAAAGATTTGTATTTATTGGGAATATATAATAAGTAATTTTAATACATAAATCAAGAAAAATTGATCTTGGTCTGGCACAACATTTTAAAGATCTCACCCTCATGCAGTCCAGTACAGAGTTTGTACTTATTAGATGATAACGTTTCTTTGGGTTTCGTTTCATATGACTCTGAGCCCAGTGGGTCTTACCCGAACCCGGCAAACCAACCATCATCAACACCTGAGACAGACAAGACAGCAGCACAATTCATCCAGATGTTTGAGGCTATTTTTATCTGTGTTAGACTTTGAAGCACTTTTATAAACGTTCGCACCTCACAGTCTCTTCTGGTGGCTGCTGGCAAAAGAGCACGGATCCTCTGACCAGGAGGAAGTGAGGTCAGCGTGCAGAAATCCGCAGGAAAAGAATGCCATCGAGTATCTGGGTCAATATTTACACATACTGAGCAGTTTTTGCAAAGTATGTGAGGATAGAGAGCTTGGCCTCCTAGAGCAGAGGCAGTGAGCTGAAACGCCACTCCAAGAGAACGGCCATTCTTGTGAAATGACAGTGTGGCTTTTCCTCTTTCATTGATGGCCTACATGTGGAATAAAACACAAGACAGAACTCAATTAACACATGACAATAAATGTGATGTACTAAAGACTATCACTACAAAGTATGCATACTACAACCATCTTTTGTAATTTCAGTCCAAAAAGTGCTTATAATACTGACAGCAAAGCAGCCGATGATGTCCCCTTCCGAGAAGGGCTCGCCAAACTCCTCCTCCTTTCCACTTGTTACTATTTTGCCCTGCCCATCAAAACCATATGACAGCTCTCCTTCTCCTAAGAGATCAAGAATAAAGCATATGACATTCTAATAGTAAAAGGGGTTAAATATTAAGGAGATAAAGAATGAATTTTGGTAACCAAACAATGGCGGTACCCATCGACTTCTATTATACGGCCACAAAACCAATGCAATTCAATGGGTTCTGCTGTTGTTTGGCAACCAACATCCTTCAAAATATCTTCTTTTGTGTTCTGCAGAAGAAAACAGTCACACAGGTCTAAAATGACATGTAAATGATGATAGATTTTTTTTTTGGCGAACTATCCATCTAATATACACAAACATGTCTACTCCTCATAAAGTGTAAATTGTGTAGACAAAATACATTTTTTACCTAACTGAAGGCTTGAGTTGTCCACAGACCAACCCACTCTGAGCATGTGCAGATCAGAGTCATAACTTGTATCTAATGCAGGCGAACACAGACACTTCACAAACTGGAGAGAAAAAAAGAGAATCGTTCCTGAACAACGAAAGAAATTATGCGTACAGTATACGAATGAATGTGTGTGTCACTTTTAAAGGACTTCACACCTTGACTTCGAATCCGATCTTTCCTTGACAAAATCCATGAGTCATCCTACACCCTGACCACAGCAGAGGGAACTTCTCCCAGAACAGAGGCTGCCCGCCACTTCCATCGGAAGTCACCTCAAAATGCAGGTCACAGTTATCTGTACAACACATACAATATGTTCATATCTACAGACGTTCACCAGGCATTTGTGTATACACACATGACTTGTAATGAACTTACACAAATCTAGTCTGACATCCTCAAAGTCTATTTCATCTTCATCTCCAGTGTCTGGTAGAGGGTCTGGTGCCTTAGCTCTGAGGAAACAGAATTTGTTCAGAAGACATACAAAAAGTAAAATATAAATGAATTGCAAATAAAGCGACGAATACATAGAATTATGTTTCTTGAGGTTATAAATCCTTGGCAAGGTTGCCAGGTCTGCAGTTTACCCAGACAATTGGGCAGGTTGTTTTTATTCCACAGGTTAAAAGTGGATAGATTTTGTTAAGATGTCATTCTTAAGCGAAGATGAAGGTAGTTATGAAAACAGTGGGTGTTTGTCTGACAAAGTTATTACAACACCAGTATTTTTTTTTGCAATAAATTGTGTGTAGGCATAAACAGTGACTGTAAAATGTGCCTCTTATGTATAAGAATGACATATTTTGAGTTACTTGGGCTGGGTTTGTTCTTATTGGTATTGGGCTGGGTTTGTTATGCGGATCTGGCAACCCTGTTCCTTAGTCTATCATAAATCAGCAGTCCTGAAGGTACATGCAAAAAGAGATTTATAGTCAGATATAAGTCTAGATGTAATACATGCATGAGCGTGTCTAACACTGAAAGGGAAGAATCTTGCATATAAGTTTACTATTTCACACAAAAGGGATTTACAAACTAACGGCATAAACACAAATAGACAAGAGTACCTGATGTAATGAATGTCCTCTTTGAACTCATAATAATCTCTGCCTCTTTCATCGCAAGGCCTTTTCATTCCTGTTATTTCCTCCAGGGTGGTGTCCACTGTCTCAGGGCTATCTGACTGTCTGTTGAGCACTGCAGGAGAGAAATCATATCTGATCATGAACCTAACCATGTATTCGGTGAGAAACTCTGTGATTGTGACCCAAACTGACTTACAGTGATCTTGCTCATTTGCTCCATCTGACACTGGAATTTCAGAGACTGGTGATGAGCATCCTGACACTACATTCATCTTCACTGAAGCAGCGGTTGCCACGGCGACAGGATGTGCAGGTGACTGCGGTGGCTTCTCTTGTTGTACCTCCTCTCCCGGATGATTTAGATGTGTTATAATGACCTCCGAGGTCGCAGAGGTCAGCTGTTGTGCTATGGTTCTTGTGGCAGCACATGAGCAAAGTTGATTTGGGTCGGTTTGTGTACTTTTATCAATGCAAGTACGTATCCTCATATTAGAGATATTAGTGCATACTGGAGTCTGCTCTCTAGCGCAACGCTCATATTCCAAAGAAGGCTTTGGCAGTTCATCCGCATGTGTTTCACTCGATTTGTCCGTCGTCTCACGTGTCGTTTCTCCTTCATTTCCACTTTTGATGGGTTCAACACCGGCTTCAATCGCAGATATGAGCCGAACTGCCAACTCGGCCTTCAAGCCTTTGGGATCGAGACCTCGCTCCGTTAACATGGCACGCAGCTCGGCCACTTTGAGCTTTTTTACCTCCGCCAGCAACATTTGTTATTAGGTCAGTCAAATCCACATTTAAACGTAGAAAAACTTACAATAGAGCTTATTTGAAGTGGTGGATAAGTTAGTTTTAGTCCTCTAAACTTCTTGCAAATTTCCTGACTCGACCAAAACACACGGACCGCTGTTGAGAATTCAAGAGAGTGATCTGATCGCTGATTGGCTATAGAGAGCGACCTAATCGTTGATTGGTTACCAGTAAACATGCCCCGCCTTTCAGAGTTCCCTATGTTTGTTGTTATGAAGCGCTACCGGCATACAATGTGTATTTATCGTATTGTTAATGCTTATAGTTAACAGCACAAACATTTCTCTTTAAAAAAATGTAAATGGGCATTTCACTGTTGTTCGATCAAAAAGAGATTTGTGTGATGCACATGATTGGTTCATTCAGGGGGTCAGAGGTTGATATGTAAATATCTAACATGGCGGCCCCCTTGGGTGACATGTTTTCTCTGTGCGCGGATCCTGCAAAAACTAGTCATTCTGTGGAAGTTCGATTTATCGATAATACCAAGGTATGCGGCAGGATATCATTATAGCAGCAATTCTCTTGATATTAAGAAATGTTGACAGTTTTTTATGAGAGTTAGTCATGAGAGTTAGCCGGTTTGGTGCTCGCATTCCCCCATGCCAGCCGGCGTATTCTCATCCCAAAACGAACAAAATGTAGACAATCGTACAAATCATTCGTACAAATCAAATCGTTCATTTTGTGACAACATTTATCACAGTGTTGTTTTTCATTGTGGTGGAATATATCAAAAATATTTGTAAGAGATTTAGTTCATGTCAGTAGAGTATTGGAAACAAATGTATAATCTAATTTAACGTTATTGATTTGTTATTGATTGTTTTTCTCCAGGGGAAAGGATTATTCACTAAAAGGGCGTTTAAAAAGGGTGACACCATTTTCATTGAGCGACCTCTCGTTTCAGCCCAGTTCTTGTGGAATGCCTTATACAAATACAGAGGTGAGTGTGTTAAATTCTCTAGATACGCCGACATGCTGATATTATGCACATTATAATTTACTTACCAGTTTTATTGGTGTGTGATATGGTTATTGGTCTATCTAGCATGTGAATACTGCCTCGGTGCTCTGGAGACAGCAGAGGATAATGCAAGGAGGTTAAGTGGTCTGCCAGCTCTCAGTCTGCTCCATCCTGAACTTTGTAAGGTGCGACCTGACCGACACCAGGCTTGTCCACAATGTCAGGTACACTCCCACCATTTTGACTTAATAACATTAGTTATTTAACTCTGTAATATTAAAGGGATGCTTCACCCAAAAAATGAAAATTCTTTCATGATTTACTAGCCTTCTTGTCATTTAAAACCTATATGACTTTCTTTGTAATGCAGAACACAAAAGTAGAGATTTAGAGAAAGAAAGCTAACCGAACAGCGCTGGCACCCATTCGCTTATATTTATGGACACAAAACCAATGCAAATGAATGGGTGCCGGTTACCAACATTCTTCAAAATATCTCTGTTTGTGTTCTGCAGAAGCAAGAAAGTCTTACAGGTTTGAAATGACAAGGAGGTGAGTAAATAATGACAGAATTTTCATTTTTGGGTGAACTTTCATTTTAAATAATAACATCCACTGATCATAGGACTGTTATAAGCTGGAAAGGCAGTTGGATATAAGAAATAAACTTCTGCGAGAAATACATTTGGTGTTATTTTTTTAGCTAGAACCCATAGTTGCCTGACGGCATCAACATCTTTGTGAAGCAGTAACTGTATGTGACATCTTTTCTAAATTGGTTATATGTTGCCCCCTTCAGGTGATGTACTGTAGTACAGAGTGCCGTCAGGCTGCATGGGAGCAGTACCACAAAGTCCTGTGCCTTGGCCCCTCCCATAATGATCCAGAACATCCGATCAACAAACTGCAGGTGGCATGGAGGTGAGTTTTTTTAAATCTAGAATTTTCCTTAATATTATGCAAAATATTACAGAAACAAATCCGTCTGTTTTCTTGCTAGACAGTAATTGATTGCTTTGCTGGATGTCTGTGGAGCTCGATTTAGACTCGACTCTTGTGTACCAACTCCTTTAATTTTTGTTTTTTGAATATTTTTTAGGACTATGCACTATCCTCCTGAAACATCAAGTATTATGTTAATGGCCAAAATGGTGGCTACCGTCAAGCAGGTCATTGTCTCTTGCTACATTAGTTTAAGTTAGTGTAAAATAGTAGTTCATATCTATTTAATATAAATATACCTGTGCTACTTTTTTATTTTTCCAGGCTCAAGATAAAAAACATTGGCAGAGACTTTTCTCTAACTTCTGCAGCCGTACAGCAAATGAAGAAGAGGAAATAGTTCATAAATTGTTAGGAGAGAAGTTTCAGGTAAATAGAGGCTGAAAAACACTTTACTTTCATTTGTATGTAAATGTTTAAGGCATATTAATGTCATGATGTTATCATGACATTATCAGCATGAACTGTGGCTTTTTTTCTATATGAATTTCAGAAGTTCATCATTTACATACTGGTGGAATTTGCGTTTTAATAATGTGAATCTATCTGTAAAACACTGGGCTTTTTTTCTTTCAGGGACAGCTGGCCTTGCTGCATAATCTGTTTACCACTGCTTTTCACGATGACCCTCTCAGTCAGGTCAGCTGTAAATGTATAAAATTCACTCATAAATAATTGAAAGCAGACAATTTGGTACTAGGGGGAGTTAACAAGCACCACTTTCAACCAAGGGCAGTAATATCAAAAATTACCAAATAATGACCTGGCCGTTATGGGCCTCACACTACAGTTTATCTAAAGTTATGGCTGTAGAGTCTAATAGAAGCAGAACGCACTGAACATTAACTGAAAGGATGTATATTTAAATTGTCATTTAGCAGACGCTTTTATCCAAAGCGACCTACACAGAGTTCAGGAGGCAATAAGCGATATGTCATACAGGGGCAATAATACAATCGGTGCCAATACAAAGTTACTAGTTTCAACAAAAGCCAGACCAATACCTTTTGATAGAAAGAGGGAGTTTTTTTGTTTGTTTATTAAGTGAATTTGTTCTGTGTTGTAGTGGTTTACTCCGGAGGGATTCCGCTCTCTGTTTTCACTTGTTGGGACCAACGGTCAAGGTATTGGGACCAGGTAGGATCCAATATTGATGTATCATCACTTTATTTTTCCTGTAAACTAGAGCCGTATTGATATTGATTTTCCACCCTTATAATTCAGATCAATTCAGATATAATTCAGATTAGTATTTCAGTCCAATTTCAACCAAATCAAACCTCAGGAGTGACATAAAGTAATCCAACATCAATGTGAAAGATTGACAGCATGACAAGACACATGAAAACTGAGATTACAAACAGTACACCTTTATACATTTTTTTTTCTTTTTCTGAAAACATGTCCAAAAATGACTGGTGTATTGCTTAAAAGTGAATATAAACTTGTTTTCTTTGCAGTATTTGAGATCTGAAAAACAAGAAGCATGTTTTCTGATATTTTTACCTGTTTCTCCAGTGTTCATTTTCTGCAAATAAGTGCAAATAGAAGCAATATTTTGTTTGTAATTTGGGATAAATATTGTTAGTAGTTCAAAGAATGAATCAAAAATGAATATTTTACCTAAAAACATACCTATACATAGTAAATGTCAAAATCAGAAATGAAGATTTTGAAACAGTCTCTAATTTTATTCAGTACATTTATATTTTTATTGAATTTATATGTCTTTCTTGTGTCTCCAGTTCTCTCAGTCAGTGGGTTCATGCTTGCGATGCACTGGAGCTTTCCAGCCAGCAGAGGGAGCAGCTAGACGCTTTTATCGACCAGCTGTACAAAGACATTGACAAAGGTTATTTTCCTTTCAAACTTCAACCCGTTTTCAAAGTGTACACTCTCACACACTCTTTGCCGCCCATTCATCTGAACACATGAAAAGATTTAATCCGTCTATACCTTTGACACCCACTCCCTCAACTGCACCCGAGAACTAAAAACGCACGTTTTACCACATAGACGACCATCGATCTGTTCAAAGTATTATTGTTTTGTCCAGAACTGTGAAGTAAATCCAAGTGATGAAGGGCTTGTAGAGATCATGTTGTTTTCTGTTACAGAAACGGGCGATTTCCTCAACTGCGAGGGTTCTGGTCTCTTCCTGCTGCAAAGCTCTTGTGAGAATTGTCTTTATTCATATTGGCATATCTGTAGTTTATACAGCTACAATGTTTTATTTTATTCATGATCTGCATAGAGAAAAGGTGTAGTGTTTTTTAGGCGAGGGCTGTTCTCTTAAAAATAATTTGATTGGACAAAAATCTGTGTAGTGCAAGATGGGTCATCAATATTTTTGGCCTGTATTCCCAGAAGAGAAAGACTGCATTTTAAGTAAATATCTAATAGGAAAAAGTTAAGCTTTAGGTCTAAAGCTAGCAGAAAATATCAAAAGCTACTCTTATTTCAATTATTAGTTTCATTTCATCTTTATTGTCGCTTCCTTGTTGTCAAGGTAACCACAGCTGTGTTCCCAACGCCGAGGCGTCTTTTCCAGACAACAACTTTCTTCTTCACCTCAACGCCCTAAGTGACATCAGCCCTGGAGAGGTCAGTTGAGGATGTTGGATAATAGATGCTGAGCTGATGCTCTGAGGGAGGCCTATAATATTCTGAAGCTCTGGGTGTTTTATTGTCAGCAGGAATTACAGTATTGACTCTGAGGATAGGAACAGTTTTGGCAATTTCCTGATAGATTGAAAAGGCCTACATGTTCCTGCCTTTATGTTGGGGGTGAAACACTAATATTCACATCACTATTGAGATTTATTTATTTCGTAGATGAGTTTTTTATCGGAGTCATACTGGGCAATGGATGCGGGATTATTATGAATTAGAAATAGCTTTTAGTTTTGAATTCACATTGTGATCAATACAGAGAGATATTTTTTAATATTTATGAATGCTTGAAAAGTATTTTTTTAATAATTGCACGAAATGGCAGCTCAGTTTTACCGTACATTATTTTTGCTACTGTTTTTGTTAATGTTTACCCTCCAGCAAAACTTAGTGTTTGATCGGAATAATAAGAAAATGAGTTTAGTGCAGGTTACACATTTGAAAGTATGAGGGGAATTTTAATTCAGTAATTAAATGCAAATGTGTGCTCATGTATATGGGCAAACTAAATCGGGAACTGCGGAAAAGTCTTGAATAAACTTTGAGATTTTAATTAAGTTGAATGGTGTAGTAACACCTAAGACAACCGCATACAAACATGAATAACAATCTCCTCAGACATTACGTTTCTGTTTTAAGGAAACTTGAAAATGTATATGTGGTATAAACAAGTCGTACATGTGATTTTTGTGTGGAATGTTATAGCAAATCTCTGTTAATACAGCTGTGACACTGTTTGTCACACAAAATAGTTTTAAGTGCTTTTCTGTCAATGTGCTTGTAATGAACTTAGAATTTTTATTAGGGCTGCGCGATTAATCGCAATTCCCATTCAAATCGTGATTAAATCGATGCGGCTATCGCGATTGTTAGAGTCTTTGATTGTTTTATGCGCAGCTTGTTCGTGATCCGTGGGAAATGCTGCTCCATCTGAAAGCACTGCACGTTTGATTCGCTTAAACGTGTATTTAAAAAAAAAGCAATAATGCATGTAGTTAATTTAAACAGACATTTATGAATATATATTAACTAGATACCTCATTGTCCGCTGGATCGTACGTCAACGCCATCGCCATTTGGGTGAGGGCAAAAGCCGACTATAAAGACATACGAGTGAATGGTGGAGCTGCTATTTTCAGTATCATTACACAAAATCGATTTCATTTCTCAACTAATTTCAATACTTTTCTATTTACATGGAGTACGCAGAAACGTTTTGCTCCAGTCAAAGATGGTTATAGACCTGAAAATGCGTTTATTGTAACAGTAGAGAGCATCTTTTATCTTTGAAAATATAAAAGAACAGAAAAAGTGATTTCCAGAGTGACAAACATTAGTTTTTATATACTACGTAAATTAAACCATATTACCTTGTGTGTTTTGTTCGGTGATTCAAATAAATCTCAGAAACAATATTTACATGTCTGTGTTTTATGCCTGGTTATTTTTTCTAGTGCCTGTGTTTTATTTAACATATCATGATCATGATGCCAACTAGTATTCTCACGAATAACAGGCACAAATAATGGATTTCACATTTCATTATAACAACCATTAACTTTAAAGTAGGCTATAACTATTGAGATATGATGCAACTGAAGTTGTACTCTACGTATATCGTAAACCATTGAAATATGTTTAGAAATGTAACCTTGATTGTGCTTTTAATGCCGAAAACGCCAGCTCTCCGTTCAGGTTCAGTGGGCTTTTTGCTCAACCGTTGCCCTCACTAATATGGCGGCGGCGTTGACGTATTGAGGCCAATCAAAGTGGCCAACGAGGCGTCTAGGTATTTATTATGTCTATGAATATATATATATATATGTCTATGGTTAAACTTGACGTACTTCTTCTATGGAGCATTGGAGTTTCTGTGCGAGAGCGCCCTCTTCGGATTGGCTTTCGTTTGGCTTTCAGATGCAGCTGCACTGAGCAGTATTTTACTGACGAACTGCGTATAAAACGTCCCAGCCAACCAACAAGCTTGTATATAGCCGGGGACAAAATTAAGGGACAGTTTTTCTGATTTGAAAACTATAGGTATGTGTTAATGTAACATTTTTTATGTTGTGAACTAATTTTCACAAGAAAACAGATTATTTTCTTCTGGTAAATGATAGCATGTCTGTAGAGAATCCTTAAAGATTTTAGATTTTCAGTCACATTAAACAAGCGCAATGCCTTTTATAAGACCCTCGTGTGCTTTTTGGATTCCTGCTAACTCATGTGTCCTCTTCAAACCATTCAAACATACACAGCCCGTCCAAAAAAAGTCACACACTCTTATATTTCACTGGACCTTCTTTAGCTTTGATTGCGGCACGCATTCGCCGTGGCAACGTGTCGATAAGCTTCTGCGTGGTATTCCCGTCCAGAGTTGCATTCATTTTCCGCCAAGATCTTGATTGATGATGGGAGAGTCGGATTTGCGCAAAGTCTTCTCCAGCACATCCAAAGATTCTCAATGGGGTTAAGGTCTCGACTCTGTGATGGCCAATCCATGTGAAAATGATGTCTCATGCTCCCTGAACCACTTTTTCACAATTTGAGCTTGCATGATGAATCCTGGCATTGTCATCTTGGGATATGCCCGTGTCATCAGGGACGAAAAAAGCCATTGATGGAATAACCTGGTCATTCAGTATATTCAGGTAGTCAGCCAACCTCATTCTTTGGGCACGTAACGTCGCTGAACCTTGACCTCCAATCCAATGGGAGGCTCTTACCTATTTGCCGTTTTTTTCCACTGAGACCTGATGTATTCATTCAGCAAGATATAGTAGTTAATCGTCTCCTCTCATGATTCTTCCCATAGGAAATCTGTATCAGCTATCTGGACTGCTGCCAGCGAGACCGGAGTCGTCATAGCCGGCACAAGATCTTGAGGTAAGCGAATGCAATCCCTTGTTTAAGCATTCTGTGTGAAACCGCCCAGCTGAGTCTACCTCCGGAGAGAATCAATAGCCTTGGTCCTTGGCATCAGCTCTAGGCCTGGATAACCACAGGGGCTGTTGGGTTAGCGCTGGGCTCCTGTTCTCCTATTGATCATTTACCTGTCAATCGACAGCTGTTTGCTGCCTGGATGGCCGAGGAGAGTGTGTTTGGAAATCCCACTTGATCTATATTAACTTTATTCCTGTGAAAAGTCAAACTTCACCTTGAAAAGAATGCCTGACCCTCTTGCCTATGAAGGTGACATCACAGACAGGACTCCCTTGGATGTGATTGATATTACTTGACTTCATTTGTTATGGAATAAGAGTAGATTTGAAGACCGAATGACAGATCTTCAGTGTATTCAAGTTGGAAAGAGTAATGGAGTTGAATTTATATAATTTAGTTTCAGGATTTGTACTTTTTTGTTTTTTAGTTTTTATTCTGTTTCAGTGTGATTTGAGTCTCTAACTACACACTACAGTTTAAGTTCAAATTTTTATTTGTTCAATTTAAATCACAGCTGCAGTACTTCGGGGACAATGAAATGTTCTATAAATGTGGCTTTTCTGCTAGTTTTAGTTGTAAATTGTGACTATCATCACCCTGGCATCTATGCAGCATTTATGATTCAGCAGCATGAACTGGATCAGCTCAGATCTTGTGTCAGATGGGCTGCACCGGAGAACAACTGGTTGCTGAATTTGCCAAAGCTTGTAAAGTTCAAAGCATAGAATCTTTGAAACACACCCCTCCTGTTTCATTCGTGTTGTCTTTACAGCGCTGCTCAGAAACGGCTGTGCCATTATTTGCTACACTTTTATTATTGTGGTTGTGTGAATCTTTATACTTGCCCATAAAAGTCACATACTACAGACTGTGATTAGTTGTTGTACGTGTTGATTCCTCCTTTTTCTCTACATATAGTTTCTTGGGAGATCGGATCGTTCATCATGGAATAAAATATAGATTTATTTTCTTGTAATTTTGTCTTGTCGCAACCTCACCACTAGATGCAGTTAAAATCTCCACACTGCTCCTTTAAAGGGCCCGAAATCTTGCCCTTTTACAAAATGTAATATGTACTAAATTTGGAGTCAAAAGAATGTGTCTGTGAAACTTCAGCTCAAAATAAACCACAGATTTTTATTTTAGTTTTTTCCTGTGAGGAAAAACAGGCTGTTTTGGTGTGTGCTCAATACAAATGAGCGGATGGTCTCCGCCCCCTTTCCAAAGGAAATCGCAGGGCTGTGTGAAGAGAATGGTCATGAAGCGAATGAGAAACACTGTCACATCTTTTAAAACCAAACACATTGTTTTGTATAAGTGAGAGTAGCTACAAGACAAACACGCAGCACGCAGTTTTCTGACTGAATGGACAAACACTTTACACCTTTAATTCCGGCACATTGCTTATATAAGTGAAAGTTCACATGGTAAGTGCATTATATATTTAAAAACTGAAAACATGCTCTCAATAAGTGATTGCACAAACGCATTAAAGTCTTAACAACGTGCATTTTTAGAAGTGACAATACACGGGACAAACGCGCCGCCGTATGTTAAAAACTGAAAAATTGACACATTATGAATCCAGCATTTTACTGACATTCATTTATGAACCATCTCGGTGTAATGTGACTTCACCGGATGTCTTCTGCACATTCCATTGAGAAATACAACTAATCCACAGCATCTTCAGAGGCTCAGATGTCAGGAGTAAATTAAGACTCAGTCCAGTTACATCCAACAACATCTTGTTTGTTTACAAAACATTCTTGTAGCTCACTGTGAGTAGTCCAGCGTGGAAACTTTGGCGGACACTGTACAACTCAATGAGGGTGAAGACAGCAGATCCATCAGCAGTAATAGGCAGGGCTCAATCAATGTGACGTCATGTTACTGAGAGAATTCCAAAAGCTCATTCAAGAGGACTTTTGAGGTTATTGGGGATCTAAAAACGAATGGGTGTTTTTTTTATCATTCTAGGGTGGTTCTGTACACACACTCATGACACGCAGATATGTTAAAACAACATTTAAAAGTGCATTTTCTGGATTAGGGGGCATTTAAGTTAAGAACATTTACTTAACAGGGAAATCTGTGTGTGTATGCATGTATGTTTATGCACTACATTAAGTAAGTTTATGCTCAAAATAAGAAACAAATGGAAATTTTAATTGCGTATTAGTTGTATGTACATAAAAACAGGGTTTTCTGCTAGTTTTTGACTTTGAGATAGTTTTTGCTGTTGATAAAAAAACATGCGTGTTCCACAAACATTTGTTGCCACTTTATTTTTCAGGGAGAACTACTTATTCATCTGTTCCTGTCAGAAGTGCATGTCCCAGGCAGATGATGCGGATATGACGTCAGAAGATGAAGAGGAAGTGGAAGGAGAGGGCGAGACGGAGGGAGACGACATGGAGGACGAAATGACCGATGTGTGATTTCTGCTCAGGTTCTTTTGTCCACCTAGCCCATCTCAGCTGTTTGTATGTGGATAAGAAACTTGTCGCCATATTGCCGTATTGCTGATATCCACAGCAGTAGAGAAACCAACATCACGCTCACAGTAGCATTGCAGTTGTTTATAACCTTAAACTGAAAGCCTATGCAAAATAGACTCGAGATGCTGAATCCATGTACAGAGTTTGAAATTCTTGATGGTCAAGTAAAACTTCTTGAAAACATAATGTGGTTGTTAAGAGTTAAAGCAGAAAGTTTTGTACAAGCACATATCATAAAAACACACGTGACCAAAAATCATACATTGAATATTGTGGTTCTTCACAAATGCATTGTAAATGTTTGAAAACATAGATTTCAAGATGCTCCACATGAGCTGACATGGTGCTCTAAAATCTCACGCATGGTTAGGTGATATCAGGTATTGTTGGCTTTGCCATCACGCAGTCCATGATTCCTTGTAGTCCATACATCTGCAGTTTGTCTTTTATAAATTGTATCAAAGCTTGCCGCAGTCTGCTCTTGGCTAATCACACCGAACTGGCGTCTTAACTGCCAAGCTGATGAATTTTGCCCCGCGATTCTCTTTTTGATGTCTTGCGAGGACAATCTGCCATGTTGCAGAAGGTATGGAAATCCTGGCAATCCCATTTTATACCTCTTGTCATAATCCTCCAGCTTTTAATACTCTCATCCTCTGTTTATGAAATTCATCTAGCAGCGTTCGCGCTCGTGCTCTTCTTTTTACGGATGATGTTATTGACAATTTCTACGTGTTTTTTCGCCCCATCGGTCACATCTGCCAAATTAATTAAACATTTAGAGGAGCAAACACTAAATAAAGCATAACAAGCAACCTTCTCTGAGCAAAACTAAACGTTAAGACAGATCAGGGGGCTTCTGCCTTTGAAGATCTTAAGCATTTAACATGACCTCACGCTGTAATTCAGTCGTGCTTGGGAAAGCAAGCGGCGTTGATGCTGTTGCTTATTTTTTGGGTTAAGGGTTTTGAACAAACCTGAAGTCATTGAAACTGCTATTTAAGGTGAAGAGTGCTATTACATAATCATGACAATTTAATACGCAAAACTTTGAAAAAAAAACATGTTTGCATTTAAGAGGATACCCAAGTCTTATCTAGGGGCCAAAATATCATAGAGATCTCAGGGTGGGCTCTCTTCACTTATGAACTTGACTTTACCCACCCTCTGGTCATTTCAACCCAGTATGGCTAAATAATAATATTTTGAAGATTTTTTGGTTTTGTGTCCATACAATAGACGTCAATGGGTACCGCGGTTCCTCGGTTTCCAATATTCGTCAAAATCTTCTTTCTTGTTCTGTAAATGAGTAAATGATGACAGAATTTTAATTTTTGGGTGAGCTTTCAGTTTAAATAGCTGCATTGCAATGTCTTGGCAACTATCAACAACACCCTAGCATTGAAAACAAACGCATCTTGTTTTTCTAGAAAATGTAATTTGCCTGTTTAATCTAGTTGTAATCTTGCTGTGGCGTCAAATTAGTTTTATATTACCAGGCCAATGATTATTTTTGCATATACTGTTGCCACGTTTCTTTGCCTCTGCCCGTTTATATGCTAATAGGTTTCTTTATTTTATTTTCTCTTTTAATTAACGAAGAATTCTTATTTTGGAGACATTTGAAAGGTTCTGTGTCTGTTCAGCCAGATCGAGCTAAAACAACCAAAAAGTTTGTTTTCCGAAACCTTGAAAACCAGTTGCATGTGCAAACGATTGTGTCTGTCTATTTTGAAAAAGTGTATTCTCTGTATGTCGTTTCATTGTAGTGAAGCTATAATACAAGTTGGACATCCGGTGCGGGTAAAAGAGAGGGAATTACAGGGCAAACAGGAAGGACACCTGGGGTTGTGCCTGGGAGGAATAACCACTGTATGCAGCTGGCAGCACAAAGCCAGCTGGGTCCTGACAGCTCAGTCCAGTGGCATTGCGGGAGCGTGTTCGAATCCACTCTGCAATGTTCCTTCAGAATGACCCACTGTGAGTAATGCCACACATCAAGCGGAGCTCCTTCACAGGGGAAGAGAGGTCAGAGAGCGCACCCTCAGAGGAAAGGGTCTGATGTTGACCGGGGACGGGGCCAAACTCAAATGAAAGACAATTATGAGTCAAAAGAGAATGGAGTCTTTATTCTAACCAACCCCAGGCTAGAGACAAGGACAGGATTTCCATTCACAAAGGGATTCAAAGGGAATGAAATAGCAGACGCTTTATGACCTATTCAAACTTGTAGTGACTATAATAACACCATTTACATCATCATTAAAATGATCAGATCATCCGTATTAAAAACTCATGCAGACCTCATCTGTGTTTGCAAAGTCTTTAACTAATGAATATACATTGTTTTCTCTCAAAGATAATGCTAATGAGCGCTTTCTTTATAGTGCGTAATTGACTTGCATACGGCATACTCTTATTTGCACGCATTTGTTACACTTCAGTGCATTAATGCTCATGTTTCCTTGAATTAAAATATGCAAGTTTGTGTCTTTTATCGGTTGTGTCATGTTTGCAGGTCAGGAGATAGGAGAGTTTGGTGCTGGGAGGGGTTCCAGATTTATTTTCATCTGTTGAATAGTTAAAGTGTTGGAATGCAGTTTGTTTTCCTATATGTATGAAAATCTGGCTGTACTATTCCATAGTATTAAATTTCTATAAGGCTAGGACTGGCAATCGACAATCAATTCCAATTCTGGAACTGAAAGGTTAGGATGCCTGATATAAAAATGAAATTTCAATTCCTCTTAGCAACTCCTGTATGCACATTTTCAGAAATGTGCAAGTCTGATATCTCAATGAAAGCCCTTATGAAAATTAACCATATATTACAAAACATGGTTGCTATGTGTACATAAAATGGTGCTCATAAGTGTGTTTGTGACTCGCTCTAAATATATACGCATTCAATAAGCAGCCACAACTATACGGGTGAATATCAATGTTTTACTTCATTTTTTACAACTTTGGAATTAAAACTGGAAATCGATAAGAATTGAAATCGATAAGAGGAAGCGGAATTGATCAAATTCAAACGATATCAAACCCTATATAAAGCACTATGCATCTTGTTTTCAGTCCCCTCACATTTTAAAATGTTATTTTAAGATATTAAAAAGCAAGCTATCATATCATATTGCAAAACTTTCTATGTCAATCCATGTATTGAAAGCCCCAATAAAATGACCCTTAAATCTGCAGTCCTTAACTTTTTTGGTTAATAATGAAGATAAATCTGTGATTTAGCAGCTACATCAATCTGTCCTCATTCCATGAATCGCAATATTAAGCTTATAATAACCCACGTAAATATAAATTCCAAAAGTAAAGAATATCAACCTTCCATAAAGTTGATGTTCCTTTTCATTTCCTCCACTCGTTACAATTGATTTCTTTGTTGAAAATATACAGTATACATATATTATAATATGAATATGATAGTATTTTTTGTAAGTTTATTTATTTATTGTAAATTTTACAGTTGTAATAGGTTATATTTATATTTTGTGCTAAAAAAATTTTTATCTATACTCTAGCCTCTCTCAACTACAGAGTGTTTAAATGCAAAAAGGCCAAAATTTTATAAAATTTTGGGACCCCCAGTTTAAGAACCACTGCATACTTGTGTTTAAGACAAAATCTTAAAGTAGCTTGTCATTTTGCTTCAGAGATTGTTATAGAGAGACAAACGTTTTGTATTGCAGCTTGGGAGTAGACTACACAAAAAATCTAACGTCTAGACCCAATCCAAATAAAAAATTGCATCATTGTCAGTGAGGCCAAAATGGTTTGGTTTGACACATCTACATTTTTTTATTCTGGGGAAGTCAAGGTTATTAAAGTTTGGCAACAATGCACAAGTCATGTGGACTTCCTATTGTGCCTTAGATTAAACCAATCTCTAAGCGGAATGTCTGGAGTATCACCAATACATCACTGTCCTTTCTGACCTGTAAATACTATCATCTAGCATCTGTGTCTTTAACCTCTTTGTTCCTGCCACTTGCTGTGAAGAGCTTAGTATGCATAATAGTAGGGTGCTTTACATATGTACATGATTATGCAGACACCTCGCAATGAACAACTAATTAGAGAGGCGCTTCGTTTGGACCCGTTCCTCAAGTTGAAGTATGAAGCACATGGAAACCATCAGCAGCGAGCTGTCCAAATCTGTTAGTGCTGTGAAAGCCACAAGCACCCAGGAGGGAGATTGTAAACCACAGTGACTGACTGCTCCTGTCCTGTGGAGCTGATGGAAAGCTCATTTGCACAACTACCCAGACTCCCTTGATATAAACATCCCCACTACTGCAATAGAATTGGCCTGTGAATGTCTCGCAATTGAGCCGCTTGTTCCGAATGGCTTAATTTTCTTGAAAGTTCAACAAACCGTTTCTGAAGTGTTCTTACAATAGAGGACATTTGTCTGAAAGTCCCAGGTGAGGGATCAATCCTTGACTTCACGCTTTTCATGTTTCACAAAAGGTATGTGTTTTTTCCATTCTAAGTGTTATATTAATTGAGGAAAATCCAGAAAGTAACTAATGGATATAGGTGTCATACTGTTTTTCTTTGAATAGAAAGACCCACAGAGGTTAGCAGGCGTCTGCATTGCATTTCCAGCGTATTGGTGCACAGCAAGGTTTTTTTTTAGCTCTGTAAACGTATTGTTAGTCTCTCATTCATTATTCTGTTCTCTCAACAGTGGCTTGAGACCTTTTGGAATATGTTGACATTTGCAGAAGTTGTCCAACCCTATCCAATTTTGAATCCCAGACAATCAAAATAAAGCGGAGTTTTTCGGAAAGTACTGAAGTGTGCCCACGCCGATGATTTCATCCGCACGAGCCGGCCCGTAACCGTCCCTCTGAGACCCAAATGTGGCTTGACTCACAAGCCGTTAGAGACGCTGTGGTCATTCAGCGGTCTGCCGCCTTATCTGGGCTTCTGATTCATAACAACATGTTCCTTGTTAAATGAAACTGATCTTTTTTCCCTGCTTGGCATTTTAGAGTCGAGCGATGTAAATGGAGGAACACTGAACAATTATGGTTAACCGATTGTGGGAGTCTATTTAGTAGGTCTGCGAGATATTTCACAAAGATAAGATATAACACACTCTTCTTGTCCCCGGGCGAGACATTTGCAGGGTTTTATGTTGCACAAAAGGTCATTCATGAAGCAATCATTTCAGAAATGTTTGGCCCACCACAGAATTAACATGGAGCTCCACCGCGACACTACGTGATTTTCATCTGACTTCCTGAATGCATCAATGGAGATGACACGAGGCGTTCAGTAGATGTCACTCTTGACTGATGAACAATAAGCTGATGCTTTTGGATGTATGAACTTGCAACTCTTTTTATCTGATGCTAATAATAAACCCAGGCGTGCTGCACACGTCCTAAAAAGTGAAGCCTAGGTAATACTATCTGGCTGTAGTATAGGTCATAAACCCCGTCCTTGTAAATGAACGAGAATCATGCCAAAAAGAAAGTCCAATTACACTTCAAATATAATTTTGCCCAAAAAGGTTTCTGTCATTTGGTTAGTACTTGTCACGCTGATGCTGGTTTGGTTTTAGTTTTACTAGAAAAAGGGGGAGTGACAACATGATTCCTTCTTTGACGATTGAATCATCGGGGAATGAAGGCAAAGTCCGTTTACGGAAGTCGTGCCACTCGGCGGCAATGTTTGCAACGCCTCTTGGGCAATTATTTTCGTCATAGAATACTTTTCCACCATCGTGCCAAAGCAAAGTCTGAAATGGTTACAGTAATGTACGAGTTCCTGGTTCGACACGGGACGATTACAGACTTTTTTAGGCTCAGAATTTTGCTAATGAACGCGCACAGAGGCGTTATAGCCAAGTCTCTTGTGTTACCAAGGCAGCTAAAAATTTCCGTTATTAGCCCTTCGGTGGAAAAGGAAACCACTTACATACGGCTGGCATTGATCGGCACGGAGTGGAACGATTAAGCAACGAGAAACTATTCTGCACTCATAGAAAGACGCTCATTGTAAGACAATAGTTCTATCTTAGTAAATGGCGTAAGACAGATATTTCTAAAATTCCCGCCAAAAATAACATTTAAATAGCATGTACTCGATCAGTGATTAAACCTGATATGGACTGTATTTGGTTTCCTAAGCTTAAATTACACTAAAAATAACCTTTTTTCAAATTCAATAAAGCTATTGCACATGGATACAGGCTGGCAAGCGTCTCACGAGTCCTCAGTGTTTATCGATTGACTATTGGGTCTTTTTACTGGAAGGCGGGACTTTCTTCGCTAGAGCAGCCATATTGAGTGTAGCATTCCTCCCCATTCATTGTAATGGCAGTGGCGCATCTTGTTAATATATGTAATCTTTTGATATGGATGGGAGCTTGATGCCGAGGCTCCACCTTGTGCTTACTAATGCACAGACTCTGAGTTCAAATGACATCATCGGCCATATCTGGGACATTTTGGCTTCATTTTTCTTTTGGAAGTAAAAGTGGGTCGTCCATCTTGTTTTACGGTTTATGACCTCAGTGCTGATGTATTGCAGTAAACTAGATGGTACTTTTTGGGTAGAATCATTTGAAACTGAATTGGAAACTAACCTAGCAGCAAGCTTGCGTGTTGAGGGTGCCTAGAGGAAAATGCGATCGCTCAGAGATTGCTCTTTGGTATCTCGGGAGATTTGATGAACCTCTCAGTTGTGTCATTTAAGGATCAACTCTGTATCTCTTTACATTTTGAGAAGAAGTAAAAATAGAAACAATTGAGACAGAAAGAGTTTAAGAAAACTAACCACTTTTATTTTAGTGGTGGGCATAGATAATTTTTTTTAATCTAGATTAATCTAGATTAATTCCAAAATTAATCTAGATTAATCTAGATTAAAATGGCTCATTTGAATTCTGCCGAAGGCATTCAGAATATGTGTGCTACCCAAATAATGACTAAAAGTAAGTCTTTGAGAACGGGTTTCTCAAGCCAGGTGGCGCATTAGACCAGGGGCTCATCTCATGTTTCCAAAATGCATCACAAACTGCTTGAGAAAGCTGTTCTACTATGATAATTGGTGATGAAAATTAAATTATGTTCAATAAAATGAACTTGTGTTTACTTCCGCATTAGCTAAGGGATGATTTCCGTTTAGGTGGTACTTGAGACTGGAAGAGCTCCTACAGTACATTTACATTTAGTCATTTAGCAGACGCTTTTATCCAAAGCGATTTACAAAGAGTTGGGGAGCAACAAGCGACCTGTCATACAGGAGCCATAATACATCAGATCTCAATACAAAGTAACTGGTTTCAACTAAAGCTAGACCACTACCTGTTGAGAGATAGTGTTTTTTTTAAACCAATTCCGCATTGCACAAGGTGCAAACAACCTTAGTCTTTTCTATGTTTCTATTGGAAAGCTTCTTAAAAATTAATATTCCCTGAAGCAAACCCGGCGGCTTCATAGCTGCATCCATGTTAGCACGTCACGTTTGATGCGGTAATTTCACAGTAACGTTATGTTGTGTTCAGACCAAACGCGAATGGCGAGTGATTTATGTGTTAATGCAAAGAGCCAATAGACCTACTTGCTGCGCGAATCGCGCGAATGAAGCCCTGGTTACGAGATGATGAGGCGGCTTCTGCTTCCGCGAATGACGCGAATCACGCGAGTTGAAAAATCTCGTTCTCGCCCCGTACAGTGCAGTTAAACTGGTATACATCCGCGCTAAAATATCAAGGTGAAAGTCATCATAGCTTGCGTAGTATAGACCCAGCTGCCAACCCAACTTTGAGAATAGATTAACGGCGACATTTTTTTATCGCGCGATAAGAGTCTCACTGCGTTAACGGCGTTAACGGCCCACCACTATTTTATTTATACTATAATAAGTCTATGCTAAAATCTTTCTAATTTCTCAAGAGATTTTATATATAATGCATTTCATCTAAACCTGCTTGTGCTCATTAATGGAAAAGAGCACTTTGGAAATAGATTGAAGCCCAGTCTCATGAAAGCACAAAGAAGGAGGATGTTTCACTTTCAAATGGATATCTTCTTACGTCGTGCCTAGTTTCCGCTGATTAATTACTCTTGTATGATCCGAGCTCACTTCAACTAAACTCAGTGACACTTTCCTACAAAAGTCACCTTAATTAGGGAAGCTTTGTGCTCGGTGACATCCTGTGGATAAAGCTAACCGCCGCCACTACACGAACGCATGCGATAAAGTACTATCAATTAAATGACTGAAGTAAAGCTTTGATATTTTTAGAAGCTTTGGAATTTTATTATCCATCAAGCTCAAGGCACATTCGTTTCCGGCCTCCCTCTGGAAACATGTGTTTCTCTGGTTAACGCAGGATATTGATTGATGTGAGAGTCATTTATGGACAAAGCCATAGCTGTGTTTTTAAAAGCAGTCAATAACTGTGAATGCTTTGGACTTAGTATTGATAACAGGATTAAACAAAGGAGTTGTATGATTTGTTAACGCTGCCAGTAGCGGTTTCAAGGTTGGGGGACATTCAGAAGTGGCTTCCTTTTCAGTTTACAGTATGAAGATGCAACCAAATAATTGAATTGGAAAAGTTTACAGGTTAAAAGGGTAGTTCTTTAATTATTTACTCATTCTTGTGTCATTTCAAACCTGTATGTCTTTCTTAATTCTGAAGAATACTAAAGAAGAGATTTTAAAGAACGTTGGTAACTAAACAAAACTGACCCGCATTGACTTCCATTGTATGGACACAAAACCAACGAGACATTTCTCAGAATATCTTATTTTGTGTTGCACAGAAGAAAGAGGTTTTGAACAATGTGATGGTAAATAAGTGATAAAAGAATGTTTATTTTTGGGTGAACCATCCCTTTAAGGCGCTCTGGGAAACTACCGGTAAGTGTTATGTCATTAAATGAACAGTTCACCCAAAAATGAAAATTCAGTCTTCATTTTTTCACCCTCAAATTGTTACGAATCTGTATACATTTATTTGTTCTAATGCACACATAGAAAGAGGTTTGAAATAATGCTTGAGTACTTGGCCACTGTTAACTATGCTTTTACAAATGTCTTTGTTCTGTCGAACACAAAAGAAGATATTTTGAAGAATGTAGGAAAGCAAACATTTCTGGGGCACTTTTGACTGTCATTGTCATTTTTCCTAATATGGTTGTCAATGGTGGCCAAGAACTTGGTGACCTGTCCCTTTAAATATAAAGAAATTGACATCAGTCATTATGAACATCTGTTGTATTCTATGTAAGATAACATATTTGTATAATTATAAGAATATTAGAAACGATCCTTACAGCAGTCAGTTGAATTTCATTAAACTTTGATCATATTAGAATTAACACATTCCCTAATAAATTCAGAATGATGCAAACCTCTGGTTTGTGTTGGTAGTCTAGACAAAACGGACATCAATCAGACATAGTTTGATTTCCCCGTGGCCAGAATTGCAATTCGATACAACTCTGCATTTGAATCCTCGATGTGCGCTACACTTTCCTTGTCTCAACCTCGCTCGTATGCCATTCTTTCCCACACTTATGGGAATTTCTCCTTCCTGTCTCGCTAATGGACATTCCACGGGGAGGCCTGAGATGCTCGTGGGACATTAAGATCAATGGCGAGCCTCTGCTTGTATTTATTAGGAGGAGAAACAGATATCTCATTAGAATATTTCAGAGGGGGCTGCTGTGTCTCTGGCACAGATTGGCTCTGCCCTGCAGTTATACTCACCACATCATTACGTTCTCCGCTTTGAACTGCTTTACCCCTCATTTCAATTGATTACACATCAAAACAGGCCACGCAGCAGATCGGCTCTCGCAAGCCTTCTGTTGTGCTGAAATGTTTGTTGGAAAAACTGCAAGGAACGATTTCTTTTGCCTGGCAGATCCTCTTGGATTGTAAAACCAGATGAGATGATTGATATTTGGAGTGCGTCGCTTGATGTCGCTTTCATTATAGACGGTAAAGCACATCCCAGGCGCACATAGATCGTCCGGTTTTCAATTCATCTTTATTCCAGTACAGCCTGCCAGACATGTGCTGTGTTCCAAACACATAGGTTTAGAGAGCTGTCAGCTTGTTTGTCAGTTCCACACACACACACACTCATCCTGAGTGCCATTTTTATTTTCATAGTTTCTTTACTTAAAACCATGCAATCACACTGACAATTATGCAGGGTGACCTTTGGGAAAACGGAGGCTCATTTTGATATTGTATTCATATATTCATGATTGAATAATCAGCAGCAAATCCATGCGAATCACATTGATAGAATTGAAAGGGAAATAAATAGTGTTTCATGGAAAATTAAATGCATTTAATGTTCGGTGCATTATGGAGATGCTTTATTGGATAAAGAATTGCAGCATTCAGGTTGTTTATAAGTACTCCATCTAGTCTACACAGTAGTGAAAATAATTAAATCAACATTGTGTGGTGTGCATCTAAACATATTTTCAGTTTAGGGATTTTTTTAATTAATGTATTCATTTTTTGTTATTTTAAGTTTTAGAGTATGTTCATTTTCTGTGTTGGCACACATGGTAATACAAAAAAACCTGTTCATTAATAACATGTTGACACTTTGTGTCAAAATAGAGTTTTGATATATATATATATATATGGTAGGACATTTAACAAATATCGTCATGGAACATGATCTTTACTTAATATTCTAATGATTTTTGGCATACAAGAAAAATCGATAATTTTGACCCATACAATGTATTTTTGTCTATTGCTACAAAATACCCGTGCTGCTTATGACATGGTTTTGTGATCCAGGGTCACATTTAAAAAAAAATGAAAATTATACAACCAACATAGATTCACATTTTTTTCACTTACGCACACCAAACAAACAAACACACACACACGCACACACATGTCTGGTTTATTATCTCCGTGGGGACAGTCCATTGGTGTAATGATTTTTATACAGAACTGTATATATACCCCTAAACCTAAAGATCATTCTCAAAGTAAATCTTGTTCTGTATGATTTATACGCTTTTTTTCCAGGGTTACATGAGTCCCCATAAGTGAGAGAGAGATAGAGAGAGAGAGATAGAGAGAGAGAGATAGAGAAAGAAGATAAAAGAAGAGAATCACAGGTAATATGCAGACCATCAATTCCTATATGGGGTAGTAACAAAATTCTAAAGCTTATGTCAGCAGCCCCCCCAGGGAGCAGGACGAATGCAGCAAGTGTGCAAACAGTGGTGAGGAACCCAAAACTCTGGTGGAGAAAAAAAACCTTTGTAAAACCCAGGCCCATCCAGTGGAATCAGTTCTCCTCTGGCACTACACCCGCTCAGGGGTTTGTTTTACTGAACATTATACTTTACGCATGTATATGTCCCCTCATACTCTATGTTCATTAATTTTAATGCAAAAAGTTGCCAAATTTATCTTAAAGTGATAGTTCACCCAAAAATGAAAATTCTGGAATTTCCTCACCCTCTTGTCGTTTCAAACCTGTGTGACATTATTTCTTTCGCAGAAGAAACAAAAAACCCACAAAAGAAGATATTGTAAAGACAGTTGGTAACTGTGGCCCCCAACTAAATGGACCCATTTACTTCTATTTTGTGGACACAAAACCAATGCAAGTGAATGCGGTCCAGTTAACAACACTTTTCAAAATATCCTCTTTTGTGTTTTTCGAAATAAAGAAAGTCTTGAAAAGGACGAAATGGTAAGTATATGATGACAGAATTTTCATTTTTGGGTGAACTATCACTTTAATCCAGCCTATGTATTTAATGTAAATACAGTACATAAATATGAATCTGATAACTATTTAAAACAGGAAATTTAAAAGAACTTCTATTCCACTTTCTTATTTTGCAATGTTAAAAAAACTTATTTGAAACGCTCCTAGGCACCCTGGATTTGCCAGTACTCTCCAGGCACAGAAGTGTTTTTACTTCACATTTTAGATTTCATTTAGATTTTTTAGTTCTCAACTCTCATCGTAAATCCATTTCAAACCTCCCCAAATATCAACACATGATCTGTAGGGATGCTGGAGTCGTACAGGAGGTTGGCAGGGACGAGTGCTGGAGATGTGATTAAAACTCCTGTCTGGTCACAGAGAGCAACACGTGAAATCCCACACAGCTCTCCTTAAACAGGCAGATACCTCAGGAAACATCCAGCGTTTATTTCACATAAACCTGTTTAGTGTGACTCTGGATAATGCCGCCTAAGTGACAGATGCTTCTGTTTAATTCGGCAGAAGTTCTTGCACACTTTGTGGGTTTTGTTGCTCAGGGCTGTTGGAAATCGCGCGTTTTGCTGTGACCCTAACGGCACTGACATTTCCTTCTCCTTGTGAAATGCTTTCTCTCTCCCCGGAGAGAAGATATAAAATAAACCCTATTACTTAGCAAGCCATGGTTCATAAGCAGCCACATGCTCTACTGACTGCGGAAATAGTTGCTGGTTAGTTTCTGCTGGTTGAACAGCCCCTCAGGGACAAATGGGTTTGCGCAGGTCATTTTTTTCCCCAACCAACTGTTCAACTTAAGGGCCATATGGACTCTTTAGAATGAGGACCCTAAATTGCCCTTGTGTGCCCTTTATGTACCAGTGACCTGGGGTCAACGGTGCTCTAATAACTCTTGTCACTCAAGTTTGTCATTACCGTGAACAGATAAGGTCACACTTTATATTAGGTGGCCTTGAAGGAACATTTCAATCAAAAAAATTTATTCTGTCTACATTTTATCACCCTCAAGTTGTTGCAAATTTTGATACATTTTTTTGTTCTGATGAACACAGAGAAAGATATTTCGATAAATGCTTGTAAGCAAACAGTTCCGGGGCACCATTCACTACTATAATAGAAACAATTTCTTTGTCAATTTATGTGTTTCTGTTGAACACAAAAGAAGACATTTTGAAGAATGTAGGAAAGCAAACAGTTCTACCAGAAAGACTCGGAAGGCCGAAGTTGAGTATTCAACATTTATTGGACGCTGATAGACAGAATATAGATTATATAAAGATGGTTATTGGTTTCTTTGGAGTAGGCCCTGTCCGTGGCTCGCATCCAGAGGGCCAAGAAGTCCTCCACTTCCCGCCTTGAGATGGTAAGGCGGGGGCGTAGCCAACCCCCCTGGGGTTATATTGACAGGGACCTCCTGGTGGTGGTGGGGAGGATGGGAGCGAATCACTGTTGCTTCGACTGCGAACGTAGAACGGGGTAAGTGGCAATCTTTTATGTTTCATGTTGGAAGGTGATTGGTTGGTTGTTGATTGGAAATTAGTGATGCAGGATTGAGTCTTCCTGGCAGAACTAGCGCTGAAGCTATATTTCTTGGGCACTTTTGATTACAGTTGTCATTTTTCATACTACGGTAGTCAATGGTAGCCAATGGGGGTTTTGGTTACAAGCATTCTTCCAAATATCTTTCTCTGTGTACATCAGAACAAAATAATTCATACAGATTTGGAACAATGACAGAATTGGTAGGGTGAACTGTCCCTATAACTACTGTGTACTTGACTGAGCAATTGTACCTAAAATGTTATATACAGTATATTTATCGGCAATAAGACAGTATGTTTTTACCAAAGGTTTTAGCCATACTGATGGTCAGGTTTTTTTTATTTCTTGTTTTGAATGAAAATGTCACATCCATAACCCTGGAATTGCCCATAAATGTTGATGTATTGTAATTACATTTAAAGTACTCGAACTTACCACGTGTGCACTGTTAAAAGGAATTGTTCACCTAAAAATCATTTACTCACCTTTGAGTTGTTCCCAATGTGTATAATTTTTTTTGTTCTGATGAACACAGAGAAAGATATTTGGAATAATGCTTGTAACACCCATTGACTACCATAGGAAAAAACAATGGTAGTCAAAAGTGCCTCAGAATTGTTTGCTGTCGTACATTCTTCAAAATGTTGTCTTTTGAGTTCAACAGAACAAAAAAATATTTTTTTTTTGTTCAACAATAAAAGTAATTTTTCTTACAATGGTAAAGAAATGTATACACATTTGGAACAACTCGAAGGTGAACAAAACTGGATTTTTACTCAAGTGTCATACCTACGCCGTAGCCTACACATAGCTACACCGTACACTACACCGTAGCCTGACGCGCACCCTTCAAAAATGTAACAACGCGTCAACTCAACGCGGACCGCAAGCGCTGGGATTGGTATGTTTGAACCCCTCCCTCAGGTCAAAAAACTCGACACTCGAGTATAAATCCAGCTTTACGATGACAGAAGTATCACTTTAACTAATCCCTTACTCCAAAACCTAAATCTAACCCAAACCATTTATTAGCATTAAATATGGGAAATTTCAGAACAACATGTAGACAGTAGACACACAGTTAATCGATAGTTTCGAAAGGTATATGTAAGGGAGAATGTAGGCAGCCGGTTGTTGTCACAGAAATAAGCCCAGACAAGGTCTTGTATCACACCGAAGGGGCTTACATCACAGAGGACCTCACCTGGGCTACCAACACCAAGTCTGTCTCCAAGAAGGCACAACAGCGCCTACACTTTCTCCGCCGGCTGAAAAAAGCAAGCCTCCCTCCACCCATCCTCACCACCTTCTACAGGGGTACCATTGAGAGCGTGCTGACCAGCTGCATCACTGTCTGGTACGGAAACTGTTGTGCAGCAGACCGCAAGACCCTCCAGCGGACAGTGAACACCGCTGCAAAAATCATTGGTGCCCCTCTCCCCTCCATCCTGGATATTTTCCTTACACGATGCTCCAGCAAAGCAAATAGTATCGTGGAGGACCCCACCCACCCCTCCCACAGTCTCTTCCAGCTCCTACCCTCAGGTAGACGGTACCGGAGTATCAGAGCCCGCTCCGCCAGACTGCTCAACAGCTTTTTCCCCCTGGCTGTGAGAGCCCTGAACTCACATCACTCCGCCCCTCTCTGAAACCCCTAACAACCTCCCCCCCCACATACACCTTACCACATCTCAGGAAAAAAACTGTTAACTTTTATTTCTGTGCAATTCAGGTGAGCGGGCCTGCACAAGCCACCTGTAGCAACACACTCTCCTCTGCATGCACTAGACACTTTTACACACCATTGTGTTTCCAAAATCCCACAAAAGACTGACTGTAATATATGACTGTAATGTATGTATGCTTACTTCACGCACCTCTAATCACCTTACACTGTTCCCCAGACAGCTGCTTGAATGTCTCTCTCTCTTTTTGCACATGTACAGTATTTGTAGTCATTTGCACAGATGTACAGTTTGTATTTTATATTTTATTTTTATTTGTTAGTTTATGTATAAGCAACCACTTTTATATACATATATATATAGCATATGTATAGTCAAAGCTAACAGTAGGCTAGTTGTGTATAGGTTTATATTGTTTTACTTCGTGTTGTATATCTGTATTTATGTAGCACTGTGGTCCTGTGAGGCACGACATCTCGTCCCGCTATATGTCCACACATGTAGTGGAATGACAATAAAGCTCAACTTGAACTTGAACTTTGAACTTATTTCACGATAAAAGCAGGCCGCTTGTGCATTATCCTGCTTATATCACGTCTACTTGCCACGTGAGAAAAACAATTGGACATGAATTGTGATTTTGAAATCTTTTTTAGCTAATTTTTACCGAATGCAGACCTTCCGTTCTAGTTCAATGTAGCGAAAAGCTTGACATCCCCAGTCCCATTCACTTTCATTGGAAACAAAACTGTGTAAACATTTTCCGTCTTTTGTGTATATGATTGCATTTAAATTATTCTTTTTTTGTGAGGGGGCAGCTATTTCTTTAAAAGGTTGGTGGTCTATAATCATGTGCTGTAAACAAAAATCTACATTGACATCATTGGTAAATAATTCCATTCTCATCCGCCAAATCCAAGAAAATGTTTCAAGGGGTTTTGTTTTCCCAACCTGACCACTGAACCGTTCCAGAGCAAAACATACAAAGCCTAAAGTTGTGGAGCGTTAGAATGTTTGAACGTCTGAGTCTGGGGATGCGTTTGGAGGCAGGCTAGATCCAGTAGACCTTCAAAGCCACGGCTCTGTGGTGTGTGTTGGCAAAGTTGTATTTTGCACAGCTTTTGCCTCTTCTCATGCTCACCGCAATGCACACTCTCAGGAAACCACTGAATTATAGATGCAGAAACAGGAAATTCATTCTTCCCATAGCCACCGTCACTCGGACCTTTGACCTAATCAATTTGACCGACTGAAGCTGGGTTTCGCTCTAGCTGAAAAGTTTGCTTGGACCAGCTAAACAGGCTGACCGCTCTTAGTAAAATTGCAAACAAGATAGACGCTAATTTAAACAGACTGAACTCCGAAAATTCCTGGAATATTGTCAACCTGGACGTTGTGCTTTGCATGTTTAATTGACCATTTCACAAGCACGGCTATATTAATAAATTAAGAATGAATTGAATTCCCCCGAGACACACAGAGTACATTTACAAATTCAAACACACTGATTCTTTAAAATGCATTTAATAGGAACACTAGAAGAATCAATAAACCCAGAATTTCCTAATATTCAGGAAAAAACAAAGTACGGTGTTCTCTATTCTTTCTCAAAAAACAACCCCTGAGGTGTTAAAGTGGCCATAGCTGAAGCAAGACCCTCTAATGTAGAAAGGGGTCACCACCCAGAGGATTCAGAGACCAGATGTGAATATCACCAATCTGTTCCCATCTGCGGGAGATTTGGCCGTCATGTTTTACAGGGAAATAATGAAACGTTTGTAAGCCTTGCGCTGCCATGGGGCTTTGAAAAGCTGGACAAACATTGCTACAATGACTCGGCTGAATCAAAGGACTGTCAGGGGTTTAAGGGAAACCCTCCCTTAAATCTTTGGTGATAGAATAGTGAAACTGGTTTTACATCTTTTGTGTCGGTTCTGTCTGGCTCTTTTATGTGTACTATGAATACTTGACATAATGGATCAAAGCACAGATTTCTTAGGCACATGTCAATGACACAGAAGTTAACAGTATACACAGAAAAGAAGTTTTTCAGTGGTTAAGTTTCAGGCTTAGGATGTGGTTACAGGTTTTTCAAAACCTGGTATCCATATATGGAATAGGGTTTTAGGAGTCGTTCTTAATTTTTCTTATTTTAAATTTTTATCATTTACGTCTTTAAAACACGTTTCTAAACACGTTTTTTGTGTGTGTCTGTGAACTGGTCAAACCTGAACAAACCTTTGTCTTTAGACAGATAATTACATTTTATTATTATGTAGAAATTCAAAGTCAACAGAATGCTGGACTTTATGAAGTCATGAAGTTCTGGACACTGATGCTTTGATCAGTCTTGTCTTCAAAAGTGTGAATAGTTTCACCAATAGGATTTCTTAAGGGCACAGTCGCACAAACCCAACACCCTCCGCTCAAACCTGTCTCTTTTGATATTGACTCACCTGCACATATAGTCATTTAAGCTTTTTTAACATCTATTTACTCCTGCAAACCAGAACACCATTAACAAATTCTGTGGCCAGTCCTTTAGAGCTTAAGAGGCTTCACTTAAACTCACATCCGTTCAGCGCTGGTCATCTATCTTCGTAGCCACACGGACATTTTAAAGGCTGTCTTGATATTTAATGGGGCCAGTCACAGTAAGGATAAATATACGCATTTGGAATGATAAAACGCATATTGGAGTGTTAAAGCTGCCAGTGAAATGTTGAGAATAATGTATTATTCAGGTATGATGCACTCTCTGGCTTCAAGGGAGAGTAAACCCCTGGTGTTGTGTATCCGTGAACGTGTCCATACAAGTTATGCTAAATATTTGATGACGCGCTGTCCGAACGCATTTTCAATACCTCTAAAAAAAGGTCTGTTTGAATGTTTAGCATGTATTTGGTCCCACTGTCTGTGTCTCGTTCTGCTCCCTTGTTCTATGACGTGAAACAGTGCGTCGTGAATGAGAATCTGGGCATGAGGAAAGTACTAGGGCTACTGAACATTCAGACATTGATGACTCAATTACTTGAAGCACAAATATGATTGAAAGCATAAGGAAGAATGTTGAGCCAGCCAGGTGTTATCTTGGAATAAATCCTAACAAGGTTTATGAACATTATCACTTTAAAAAAATCCCTTTGTGTTTAGGTCAAATTTTCATATTTGTTTCATTCTGTGAACTACTAACAATATTTCATACAAATTTGTAACAAGAATATTGTTTCTATTTTTATTTATTTGTAGTAAATGAAAAGATGCTCTGTATTTTTCCAGACTCAAATACTGCAAAGAAAACGAGTTCATATTCACTTTTAAGCAATACAACTATTTGTTCATGAATTTAAGAGAAGTTCAAAAATAAATATTTTTAATGTAATAACCTTGATTTTTATCACCGCTTTCTTGTCTTGTCTTTCTGTCAGTCTTTCACATTGCTGTTGGATGCTTTTATGTCACCCCTGAGGTTTAAATTGGTTGAAATTCAACAGACACTGGACTGGAATGACCACAATACATCTAGAACCGTTGAATTACCTGAAAATTTGGAACGGTCTCTTATTTCTCCCCAGCTGTATTTTATAAATTAAACATGTTTATATAAAAATAATTTGAATTGAATAATTTATAAGCTCAAGATAACTATGTGTTGCTTTTTTTTGTTGGTTATCTCAGAATAACATACCTTGAAATTTCTCAACTGGCCAATCAGAATCAAGCATTCCTAGAACTATAACTAATAATCAATAATGTTTATCATGCTATTGTGCATGCTTATCTTACAATTGTACAGTTCCAGATGATATGACAATATTTACAGTAAGTGTATAGTGAGTAAAAATGTTGCTGGTTTGTCCGCTGCATTCGTGGAATTCGTGGAGAGTAAATTGCAGCAAGTGATTTTGACAATATGACGAGATGACTCCTTGGTAAGTTTGGACTTGAACGAGAAACACATGGATTCTCACACTCACATGGCAGATTAATTATAAAATGCAAATGTTATCTTTCCTGTTAAACCAACATCAACGAAATGGTGTTTTGGTTGTTGTCAAGTCCATAAAAAACAATATAGAAGAGAAAATAAGTTCTGCAAGCGTTACCATGAGGATTGTTCAGTTACAAAGCAAAACAGAATATTAGTTGATGCCAATGTTTGTTCATTTGAAAAGCTACAAAACTCTGCCAGCCATTATGGTTCAGAAAACAAACTGTTTTCTGCGTTATTGTTCCACTGTTTATTTTGCGCCCTGTCACCTCTCCAGCAGTTCAACAGTCCCCCAACCTTTTGCTTTGCAAACTGCTTTCCCCTAATTTATGTAATTAAGAGCACCCTGTAGAACCCCCCCTACAGCTGTGACCCGAAGCAGGTCAGATCGGTCAATCCACAGTGACCGTCACAGAATCCAGTCCTGAGATGTACTGCGGTCTGTACTGGTTCAGGAAACAGCGTGAGGGATTATGGACGTTGTTTTCCCACACTCTGCCGAAGTACATTTTATAGCTTATGGACTTTAAAATACTTGGCTGTTGACTCAGGTCCCATCAGATTATTTTAGGCCACCTGGGGTGTTGGCGAGATCAGTGATAAATGTTAGAAAGCAACCTTTTTACCCCTGTGAGAAGCCAAATTCACAGAGGGGTCCATTATAAAACCAAACAATTTCACGATTATACCAACATAGAGATGGGAATCTGATTCATCCGTGTTTAACCAGGATGTTACTAATCTTTCATTAAAGGAGTGATAATGGGTGAAATTCAGTTGAGGTTAGGAGGCTGCTTTAGAGAAACGCCTTGTGAAGGTCCACGAGGAATATAAAGATATACAAAACGTTTTGGACACTTTAGAGTAGTTCACCCAAAAATGAAATAAAATCATTTCTACAGCATTACATCATTTCATTCCCTTAAAATGTGATTTTCTTTGTGCACCATTACAGTATCTTTAGAAATACTCCACAACTCGTTCTATATATTTTAATTCTTCTGTACTTATGAAACATAACCATGTTTTCATTATAGACTATTTCATCGGACGCATGCACCTTGTCCGAAGCAAGTCCGGATGTGTTTGGTTATAATGCAACAATTTATTTTATATTTAATTTATTTTAGTATACATTGATTTGGATATCTTATTGTACATTTATTTTATTAAATTAAATTAAAACCACTTAACAGTTACGGACTCTTTGCGGAGGTCAACAAGTTTGGGCAACATATCATTTGTTTATGTTGTTCAAGTATAGTAAACATAGTTTTATAGCAGATTGATTACCCTTTGCACAACCGTATTTTAACTACAAATACCATGGTTAAATAATGGTAACAATAGCAATCCCATGGTTAATTTGTGGTAATTAAATTATAGTAACTATAAGAAATGTTGTTTTATTTGTAGTGAAACCATTGCTCAACTTTAAGAGGGTAAAGCTATATTGCAGAATGTCAAATGCAAACTAAAATCATTATTCACTGTAAATCTTGAAATCTTGAAATCTTTGCTTGATGTTTGAGAGAAAAATGTTTGTTAAAACCATGTGTAATCCATCATTAAAACTAAACATAATATTTAAATCTCAGTTTAAATAAAACACAAAAGAGAGAATAAATCCCCATAAACTACACATAAGACGGACCTACCCAGCGTTAACTCAACAAGACAAACTACTAGAATAGTAAATCAATAATAAACAATAGAAACAAACGATGAACCAATCAGGTAATAATTAACCGAATGGAAATATACACAAGAACGTAATAATGAAGCACACAAGACAATAAACACAGTCCTGACGGATTTTCAATGTATAATGACTCTTTACACACAATGTATCAACTACTTTTTGATACTTCTGGCTTTTTTCCACAAGTTTGGCACTCGTAATTGTGTTGGAGTATCAGTACACTCTTAAAAATGTCTCTTTTTGTTAGCCTTACAGCATGAGTGAGGAAATAAAGTTGTGTTTTTCATTTTTTTATGAACGGATTCATAAATAAATAAATTTTGTATATACGCCTTTCATAGCGTTACACTCATGTTTTAAAGTAAACAAAATGTTGAATAATGTTTTGTCTAAATCTGTCAAATATATTTGCTGCTATTTACCATAGATATTGTTTTGCTTGTTTTTTGCTGTACTTAGACAGTTTTTTACAGTAACATACAGTATGTGTCTGTCTCCGTGCACATGTTCACGTTTGTGTGAGTGAGAGTTTTTACAGGGCTGGCTTTATTTAAGGACAGACGTATCCAATGTGCCGTAACCTATTCTGCCCACACATTGGGTATGACATGCACCATCTGTTGTTGTGGGAAGTGAGAGGTCGGTTACGTATATGGCAATCCCACCTTGGAATCTCTTTAAATCGAAACAATTCTTGCTTGTGGCAGGTGTTTAATGCCCTCCTCTAACACATCTCAGCCACCTCAAACTGTTAAAATTCAGAAATAAATCTCATGGCTTTCTGGCTAAAGTGGAGGCTGAGGGAAACAATCGCTCCGAATTTTCCCTTAAAGGCACTCTTACAAGCTTTCTGATCATGCAGCGTGCTACGTGTCGAATTTAATTCATTTTTGGCACGTGAAAAGGGTGACAAACAAATTCGAAAAAATACATTTGTTTGAGGAAAAAATAGAGGGCAAAAGGTTGAAGAAGTGAATGCTGATTACACCCACTCTGAGCGTCTCGAACAATCAGTGGCCCGTTGCAGAGTTTTGACAAGAATGTGCTTTTTATTTGCACAGAGCGTGAGGGAGCAAGCCCCCAGTGGGTGTAAATGATCCATTGCAATGACATCATAGCCATGGGACAAAAAGCAAGACTGCAGACGTTTAAACAAGCCCACTGTGTGAACTAATGTAAAGTAGAAAAACATGTGTGTTCACACTTTTAATTGTTAAGGAATTCACTGGCTCTGTGTGTGGTGTACCCTGCTAGAAGTCATAAATGACTGACACTTTCATTTTGTTCCCTCTAGAATGTTGAAGCAAAATGCATTTTTATGTCTGTTACTATATGTCTGTTTAAAGGTGGCGGCTCAACAGTGTTTCACGAATTATGACTTCTTTACAATGTTAAACGTGCTGTCTTTTCATGCTTGTTAAAACAAGGTGGGCATATTATGTAGTATTTCTGTTCGATACACTCTATACTCTGTTTCTATAGGTTTCAGACATTTTTTTTCGAACATGAAATTCTGTTAACAACATTTCTTAGTCCCTTATAGGGCAATTCTACCAGAAAAGCAAGTCCACACTTCAACCAGCTAAAGCCAGAAACAGAGTACACCCATCAATATGCTTCATTTGCAAAGTTCAGCTGTTTATTTGTTCACTGCATTTTGGTGATGAATGTTATAGAAATGGTGGATATAACGGTGGATTTGCAGATCGTCTGAAACTTACAGATGGAGCGGTCCCAGCACTAAACTATGTCTACCTGAGTCAAATGTCTGTTTTGTTGGCAATCTGAGCACATGCATTATGTAAACAACACTAACTTTAGTGAATCGACAGTTATGCAGGGATAATGCCATGATGTATTGTGTGCTCGTGCTGTAGTTCCGCCCACTGCTCATCTCCATTAGCTCAACTGTTTTAGAAAATAATCTTACAGCTGAATCTTCTTTGAAGATACGAAATCTGCAGTAAATTTAAAAATGTTATGCATTTGGCAGATGGTTTTATCCAAAGCGACTTACATTGCACTACACATTTGTTTCTGACTATGTGCCATCCCCTGGGATCGGACCCATGACCTTGGCATTGCTTTTGCCATGCTCTAACCACTGAGCCACAGTACCAGTACTACTCTATAGGTACTCAAGATTAATAATGTATGAGATTGGCAGAAACTGCCTGTGTTACCTCCGCTTTAAAGACCACATGACCCCAGATACTAAACACGGCAGTATGCTTTTATTTGTTTTTAATTTAATTTGATATATTTAAATCATAAAACTAATAAATAAGTTTGTCTCACTTCTCACATATGGAACAGTAGCAGCGTTTCTGTTACCCTTCCATTTGTGAGAAAATACGGCGAATAGAATCGAAAAAAAAATAGCAAAAATATGTTCATGCTGCATAAGGTGGTTTTTCAAGCAATTTGAAAAAGTTATATATTGTAATACGGCAATGGAAACAGATTTGGGGTGACTTATCAGAAGAGACAATTACGTTTTAATCACATAACATTGGTTAATAAATAAAAAATGTTTAACAGTGTTTATGAAATATCATAAAATGTTGTACAAATCTGTAATGGAAACCAGGCTATTTGCTTTCTAGTCTGTGGTATTAGTGTCATTTTCATTTTAAAGTTTTGATTGGACAAATATCTATAATAATATAATATTTTTTTGTGTTAACAATAATATACATTCAAATGTATATTAATTTAAATGCATATCTGATGGTCACGTTTAAAAGTAACCTTATTGTACATATATATGTATGTTGCCTCAAGACTAACACACAAAGATGAAATCAATATTACAGACTTTTAGTTAAAGTATGAAAACGTGTTAATATTTAAGAAAGATGCTGCTATGAATGAAGGCAATTGAGAAAAATCTTTTCTTTCGAAATGCCTAAAAAGATTTTAAGTAAATTACCTACCGTGTCAAAATGACTTAAAAAATATCATTATGTGTATAATGTGTTAATGGTTTCGTGACAGGCACTTTTGTGAAAGAGGCTTTCGTGATTGTTGCCCACCTTCATTTCGAACAATGCATCTGAATAGCATTCGCTTCCCGTGGTTCCTTTCAAGGGCACAAAAATGCCATTTGGAAATTAATGTGTTGATATATAATGCAAGCTATCATCCCCACTTATGGTATTTCACCACGTCCTTTAAAAAAAATCGTGCCATCCTGCATTTTAAAAGCAGAGAAGACAGAATAAGAATGGTTAGATGACATTATATAATTTCCACCATTAGTCCAGGACCCACTTCTTAAGTCACACACATTCAGGCACTGCAACAGTAACAGGCACTCTCAGTGAGACAGAGGGAGAAAGAGAGAGAGGATTAACTATCTATCACAAAGTAGTCAGCTTTCCAGACAGAGCGACTCTTATCAAGCCCGTGTGATGCATAGCACGGTGTTCGTCTGTTTATTCTTTCTTTTCCGCCACCCTTAGTGGACGTGACACGGGTCAGGACGAGCTGCGCGAGGAGAGAGACACAGACCACATTGCACCGCCTTGCCCCTCTTGCTACCAGCGGCTAAATTAAACAGACCCCCCAAAAGCCCTTCTGCTTGAGAGGCAGATTTGAGCTCACTAGGGATGTTTTACATTTTACCATCAATTTCTTAGTATTTGTATGATGTTTCTTGCTTCAATAACAGGATGTGCTCAAGCTAGCCTCACCTTAAATGTTTTCCAATATGATATCAGATTGCTTTAGAGAGCATCATGTGCGCTTCGTTGGATGTAATGAAATCTGACCTTTTGACTTAACATGGTCAATATCTTACATTTGTTTAGATAAATTTGATTTGTAACTTAAAAATAGTGCAAAACCCCCAACTATTTCTCTATTTTACATCATAGCATTTTTTTTTAAGTTCACTTTAACTGTTTTTCCAGGTTTAAATTAGATTTTTAATCCCAGGTGCTTTGGTCTTTTGTACATAACCACACAATATTGTAATTAAAAACATGTATTCCCTTATTGTGTACTCATAAAAAACATCTTTTAAAAACTACTGTTCCCATTACTCAACATATAAAGTAATTGTGGATGTTCTACTGTGTAGACCTATTAAAGTAGACTTACTTCCTTTTGTGTACATATTATGGTTTGCATGTTTACCTTCTTTGCTCTGACATACAAATATTTGCATTAATTTTCAGTGCCGTAGTTCTGCATTAAACTCGTTTTGCTATCACACACTCTCGCAGTCCAATCACACGCCAGATGTTAAAACATCCTTCTGTAGATGTTCACACAATTGCTTATATTTTACAGCTTTATTCTGTTCTCTGGCAAAGTACAGACATTTTTTCTTTAATGTTCCTCTGCTTTAAACATGTCGGTGCTTTTATACCACGATCACCTCTCTTCTCAAAAACACCCAAGTCCACGATCATCCATGTCACCTGACCAATGCTAAAAGAGCTCTATTATAAACAATAGACTGAACTTTCATTCCAGAGATCATTGGTGACACCTCACAGCTGGACTCAGATTTGTCATCAGCACGTGTGTGTGTGAATAGACCTCAATGAATGAGGCAAATGAATTGATTACGTGCCCCATTCTGACCAATGGACAGCTCTTGTCTTTCTTAACCTTGTGGATACTTGTAATAAGCAAATACATGTATGTAGACAGGAGAGTTAATGAACCTTTCTTGTGTATATCTGTGTGTGCAACAACTGCAATTAAATGAAGCGTAACAACATGAAAGGGCTGGACATATGCATTACAAAACTGTGATTATGATTCATAACACCAGAGCTCTTCTATGTTAATGCATGCACTGGTATGCATTAATAAAGAACGGAGGCCATAGTTTATGCTGTTACACACACATCCTTGGCCAGAAGGTTAGCTGTCCTCCAAGGCAACATTGGTTGGGATTTATTGCATTCATATTTTTCAGAATGCAAAATGCATAGTGCTGCGTGTTTGCCTTGCATTTGATTATCTCTTTGAATTATATAAATTTTCTTCCGGCTGATTAGTTGAACATCAGAAGTGTTGCCGTGACTGTTGCCATGGAGTGTTTCTTTTCATCATAATAGTGATTGCCTTTTTATCACTAAATTTTGGGATGTCATTTTGTGGCATCTGGGTATTTTTATAGAAAAAGGTTTTTGAAGAGATTTTGTCGTGCAGTCTATATTTTTGATAATATCCCACCACTGGATGATGAAATTCACAGTTCAAAGCCATAATCAAATCGAAGAATTGAAATGGAAAGATTGATAGCCTCCCTGACTCCTTCAGTTGCTGTCTCTATAGCTCGTAAGCTGCCTAGGCATCACTTTTAGGCATCGCGAGTCTAAAACGCACTAGAGTATTGACTCTAATGGATCACAACACGATTAAGATGCCCAAAAATACATTCTAGGTAGGCAGCTCGGTTTAGGTTTTAGGCACGGCCGATGTTCACTTCAGTCTCTCTCTCTCTCTCTCTCTCTCTCTCTCTCGCTCCGAGTTAGATCTTTACTCAATGAAATCTGACTCTTCATTCAATCGTGTTCTTACCCTCGGAGGGAACAAATGTCAATACGACGGGACGAAATAATGGAGCACACGGAGAACTTTTTGTAACGCTTTCATTCTCTTCAAGGTTTTCTTGACGTCCCGATTGACAGTTTGACGTTTGGCGTTGCGGCGCGCGCGCGGCGGCTCTATATGTTCAGTGGACAGTATTCATCTCCATAGTGTTTAACATCGTACATTGATATGTGCACCATCGCTGATATGACGGCATTTTTCTCTCGGTAACCCCAGAAAACCACCAGAAACATTTAAGCCACGCAGTTATCGTCAGAAAAGCGCAGAAATGGATCTTATGGGAATCTACCTGCTTCACCTCACCGTTGCCGGTATGTGACTCGCGACTTCATTTATCTTGTTGTAATATTTAATGAAGCTATTTGAAAAGTTGTATTGTTCAAGAAATTGTTTTATTATAAGTGTTTGAAACGTTCGTTTTAGATATCTATAACGACTTTTGGCTTGCTTTTTTATTTGAGTAATGGTTTATGAATACATCTGTTTTGCATTATTAGTCAGCTAATGACTTGCTTACATGGGTGTGAAAAATTGCCACTGGGATTTAACCTAAAGCACAAAAGTTTTCATAGACTTTGTTTGCATAAAACATCATGTTAATTCTTACATGGAACATTTTTCTTCTTTTGTTAATGAAAATAAGTAGGATCTAGAGATATACAGACACGACTATTTTCTTGCAAACATGCATGCATACAGCATAATAGGGTACTATAGTGAGTATACATACAATAATACAGTGTACAACATACATTCATTTCTGGAAATGTAAAGGAGGTGTCTGACCAAAACACAATATAATAGTCTTCCATTAGCAGGAGTTAGCTTGATAAACATGTAAAGTGTTTTGGTTATGGTCATCTGGTTATCTATTTAAGGTATTGTGTTGATTTGATTAATTTAATCATATAACAGTGTGCACTACTTTGGCTATATGCGGAGAAACATCCATTAGATATGTGGACTCTGTTCTGTTTTTACTGGACACCATGTGTCACTTACCTAAAATTTGTAACCTGGGTTGATTGAATAGCCTGTTTTAGATGATTGGATTTGTGCAAAGGATGTCCCTGTGTTGCTCCTAATACAATTAGATTTTCAGGTAGTCTGTCAATTGTTTGTGTGTTGTCTGTGAAACAGGGAATGTCTGTGTGGCATTATAACAAGTGGATTTGCATGTTTTGAAAAATTAATTTACTGATAAAGGCTTTGAAATGCGAATTCACAAATGAAACTGGAAGAAACAAAGACTGGCTTTGATACTAAACATTTCCTGACGACCAGTATTTCATACAATGTGATAAAGATTATTGTTCATTGATATGGTAGTAATCTCTGGTAATGTAAATATAGGAGTGTTTCTGACCAGACGAAGAGCTGTACGAACAACTGCTCATCTTTTCATTGATTAAAGAGCAGCATTTATTTATTTTCTGCAGTATTATATCATCATTCCACACAGAGCATCTTTTTAATATTCGTACGTTCAGTTTGCCTATCCATCTTTAAATTAATCAAACATTCTTCTGTATCAGGACACAGTTATTGTCTAGAATATTACAAACATGGCAAGTTATTGTTGAATTATCTGAAAGGACAAGCAATAAAGTTAATGATTACCTTAATGGATTTCCTAAGTAATGTTCAGGAGGGGTGTAAAAATCATTACACAATTCACAACAGTACAGCTGCTTACCTCACCGGTTCAGACACACAATGGTGACGGTCTACTTCTGGCAATGATTTCCAAAGCATTTTCACATCTTTGTGGGCAATTCAGATTTATAAGATTTCAATAAGATTTTAAGCCTTGAACCAAACGAATCAGCACAGAGATTTATCATAACGTTATCATTTCTGCCTCCGAAAGAATACAAGACTGTTTAAATCATTTTAATAAGGGACCATAATCCTGAGTGATGTAATCAGAGTCATAAAATGGATGAATACACGTTTTTTTGTGGCAAAATATTGTTTAAATAATTATTAATAGTTGTTTGAAAGGGATTATGCATTCTCAGTGTTTTATTACATTGGTCACAACTGAATGATCATTTTGGTTAATTTTTCAATTGTTCCTGCAGTAACTTCTCAAATAAGTTGATTTCGTTTAAGAATTGTGGGTAGTGTAGTACTTCCACAGTCTGTAATTAAGTATATATATATTTTAAATAAATTGAATTCATTCAGACTTATGTCTTTGTGATAGTGATAGAGCTTTTCAATGCCATTTTACTTTTGGAACTGATTTATTTCTAAGTTAAACTAAAAAGTATCCTAATCTGAATGCGGGACTTGATTGTGAATAGATCAGGAAAAATCGTTTGTACCCAACAGGTTGAACGAAATTGTTGAAAGGTAAGAAGAGAGCTATAGAAGAAAGGCTAGTGAACTCATCTGAAAAAAAAATTGATGATATTTTAATATTGCATTGACAAATTGTTACAGTATTTTTTGTAAAGGGGCACTCAGTAGGATTGGCCTCTTTTCTGCCATCTCAGTTTGAAATTGCTACTTTAGGTGATGTGCGGAGGTATTTCTTTACACGAGTTGTGATTCGGCACTACTCAACTGCGCGGATGAGTCTGATGTTTTGAGTCGTGGCCTGTGACAGTGCAGCGGTGAGAATCTTCACTGTAAATCAGTAGCGCATATTAAACACAGATAACATGGCAGATGGTATAACACGAAACAAATAAGAAGATAAACAGACACAAATAGCCCAAATGGAGGCCGTGTTGAAGTGTTTTGATATTATTTCGGGTGCTGGGTCATATTGTGACTTCTCACGGAAACTCCCATAATGTGAACTGGACAGAAGATCCCCGATCGGGGGTCTCAAATGCTGACAGGCAGGGTCATAAATCATTATACACCATACAACTATATATACTTTATGAAAAGCCTTGCCATCATATCCGTGATATAAGTCCGTAAATTTGAGTAAAATAACAGGCTTAACTTGTCCGTGCTAATTCGCGCCACATGAAATACAGATGCGGGGAGGTCATTTCTAAATTACAGGAGGTCCACAGATAATACTAATCAAGTGCTTATCAGTCCAGATAAATTACATTTATCATATTGAACATAACAAAGAGAGAAAGAACAACCGATGAAACTGTAAACGTCTCTATTAACACAACAAGGGTGCTGCGGTTTTGTGTTGTCCATTGAAATATTGAAATGTCCTACCAGTAAGGAAGAAATAAAGCGATGTCTGCATCCGTTTACAATCCTTTCAGATCACAGAGTTCACGCCACCTTTGAAAAGCCTGCCAATATCAATTCTTGTTTTCACATTCCCTGTTTCTTTGCAAACTGTCAGCAGTTCGTTTTTTTCTTGTTTCTCACAAATGATGAATCCCCAGATGTCAACACTGCTTGCCGTTTGAAAGTAAACTTACTAAACGTGCCATAAATAATACTTAACGTTGTATGAAATTCTACCCAACACTAGTGAGTACACGCTACAAATCGCCTGTCTTTCGCATCATCCACGCGATGGCTAGCAGCCGGATCCTCTTCATTCTGTGTACGAATGTGATGAAATGACGCATAGACGAAAGACACCAAATAAGGATCTCCTGGAAAGACGACCCGACAGGGAAAATTACAAACCATTATTACAAGCTTTCCATGGTTACACAGTTTGCTCAATAATTGGTTTAAGCAAATTTTTACTCAAAATAACTTACAGACTGCCACTTTAAGTGTCCCTAGGTTATCATGCACATCAATGCTGGGTTCACACCAAATGCGAACAATTGCGTTCCAGGCTGTTTATTTCTCCTGGGAAAAGTTTGTTATTTTCGTGTGAATGATGTGAAAAATATCAGGGGACTTCACGCGTCCGGACCCGTCAAACAATAGGTGTCAATGAGCTCTTTGCGCGAATTCCTTGTTCGAGTTGAAATGTTTAAATATGGAGGATATGTAATCCTTATAATCAATTTCTCAAATAATGAAATGTTTGCTTCCAGAACCCTACTCTTACCCCGCTCTAGTCATAGTGCGACCAGGAGATCATTAAACTTAATTCAACTCTAATGCCTGATTTCATCCATAATAGACAAACCCTGTCTACCATTTTCATACCCCATCGTCTATCTGAACTTATGAATATAGGACTTAAGAGTGCAATAGTTGTCACTCAAAGGCGCTAAGCAGGCAGTTTGTCAGTGATAAGCCGAAGCAATTCATGCCTGGAGAGCTTGTAACTAAGAAACTGTATCAATTTGCCGAGGTCATGACTGACATATGTTAATTCAGACCTTGTTGTTAACAGGATAATAATATTGTCAGTATTAACATAGGCTACATCATTAACTGATCATTAATAATTGAGAATTTGAGGAAAGTGCACTTTACATCTATAACAGCTGTTTAAGTGTGCAGTTGAAGGCAAAAGAAAGTAAAGCATTTAGTGACAGTTCAATGTTCCCTCGTGTTCCATCCTCCCTTGTGTGAATCGCAGGTTGAATTTTGCATTACATATTTTTGAACTGCACTCTATTGGCCAAAGCTGGAACTACAGTATCAACACCTGCTGTTAAAGGGATAGTTAACCAAAAAGAAAATTCTAAATGTTGAAATAACTAAAGTAACCGAACAAAGTTGGTACCCATTCACTTGCATTGGTTTTGTGTTTATAGAAGTAAATGGGTAGCGCCATTTTTCGCCTACCAACATTTTTCAAAATATCTTCTTTTGTGTTCTGCAGAAAAAAGAAAGTCATACAGGTTTGGAATGACACAAGGGTGAGTAAATGATGACAAAATTGTCATTTTTGGGTGAACTATCCCTTTTTTAATGGATGCGGTGGAGCATTTTTGTAGTCATCACATTTAAGTATTTTTAAACTTGACACTACTGAGATGAACACAGCTTTGCAAGTACAGCCCTTTGCTAGCTGGCCATCAAGAGATGTGCCACGAAAGCCAGAATGTAACGATTTGAGCGACAGTTCCAGTTAGGTCCAGTGGAGGGCAGATCGGAAATTTAGAAAGCAGAGAGCGTTTGCACAAAATGTGCAGCAAGATCAAGTTGCACTGAAAGCTCAGATGTTCAATGCAATTGCCTTTCTCCTTGAGTCTGAAGGGACACATATATTCTTCTCTCACAGAAATGTGATTTTTCATTTAGTCGCTCGCAGACATGATGTTTAGATTTGTGTGTTAAACGCACTACTTATATTGCATTATGAATGATTTAACCAGTTGTGTTTATTTTTTGTATTTTTTAGCATCTTCATTCAACAAAGTTGTAGCAGTTGCAATTCACAAACTTAAACAATATCTGACCGAAATACATACTGGGTTAATAGTCAGAAATAAACAAATAGCTAATTTACATACCAGTCTATGGCCCTGTTTACATCGATGTAAAAATCTCGGGTGATCAGATCATAGGCGATTAGGCGACACAGATTGCTGTTTACACCTTGTATTAACATGCATCTCTTGTGACCGCCGCCTGTTAGCGGAAGATTTTGTGATTACATGCTTCACCTACTACATCAGTGTGTCCCTACAACACTTTCTCTCACACACTTGAATTTTAATCGAACCCAATTCTCTGTAATTATAGTGGGGAGTCTTTATCAGCTTTGTGTGCATGCTTCACATGATCTGTGGCAAATTGTTCAATCGGACGGTTGTTTTCTTTCAAAGTGGCCATTGTTTAACAGCTCTGAAGCTTAACGCAGGTTGCTTGTGGAAGAGATGTAGATTATTACGTACAAAAGCAGGTTCATTGTGGAGATTCATGAGTGCATTTCAGCTTTCAAACCTCTGCTATTCTATTAAGTCAAGAGCTTTCTAAAACAAAATATCAAAATAAAAGAGAAAAAGCGGAAAAAAATCCCTCAGAACTGTTGGAATGTGTTTTATTATGAAAAGAGCAGAGTAGCTGTCATGCTTTTGCTTTCTGCCATTTTATCTGACTCTAAATGAGAAGAACTGCACACAGGAGCCATCAAACTTAAAACAGTAATTTTATGGGTTGGTTATTTAAATGACCATAGTATGCAAATTTGACACACATGTGAATATATATGCCATTTTGAATGGTCCACATATTGCTCCTCACTAACAGTAGGCTAAAAAAATATTTTTAAGGTACCGAAACATTAAGTAGCCTTTAAATTCCGGATGAAAATCCTGTTCGTTTAACAATTATAATCTTTGGGTCTACACAAGAGCACTTGAAACAATTACTATTTATATATGTGTAAACAGGAGATGCAGTAGCGTAGTTAACTTGTCTCAAGTATGTATCTATATGACAGCCTTTAGATAAAAGACCCCGCATGCAAAAACTCTATAACAACTAGCGATCCTTTATTTATGAAATAAAAATAATAATTTAATGAAACAATTTAATCCTGTCAAAGGTATCAATATAATATTAATAAATATAGAGATATCAGTGATGGTTATTGTACTGAAGCCAAGATTTGCCCACTTCCAACCCTAATCCTGTCTGCTTTCTCTGATGCTTTCTCTTAATGTGTAAAGCGTAATGGAATAGGAGAACACAGTAGTTGTGGGGCTAACTAAATTGCAAAGGCAGTCATGGTGCAAACGCTATTGAGAATTGCTATTGAATTTATAATTCAGCGGAGCAAGCTCAAAGCACAGGTATTTAGCAAGGTTATTAGTGTACGTAAAACACAGAATGGTGCGGTTTGGGATGAAGGCGTGCATTTGTTCAGGATCTCTCAGCTGAATCCGGGATATTTTAGGGCATCTTATTTGCCTAATTCTGCATTTCCAGCAGAACTCTCTAGGCTTATGGAATTATGGCCAGTCTTTGCATTGATTTTAAATATGAGAAATTTGCAGGCCAGTTAAATGTGAAATCTCAAACTGCTTTTTTATTTTTAACAGTACTGAATGGGATTTTATGGATATGTCATGTGAAAAAGCTGGTACAAGCTTAGAATTTTTTTATCTTAATATACTATTAAAAAGGTGCTTCAATAGGTTCGTCCGGTTCCATAAAGAACCTTTAACATCTGAAGCACCTTTCTGTTTCACAAAAGGTTCTTTGTGGTGGAAAAATGGTTTTCTATGGCATCGCTGTAAAGAACCTTTTAAGCTTTTAAGTGTAGTCCTGGTTAATGTTATATTGCAATGATCCCATAACGAATAGATGGATGCGATTAAGCTCAAGGTTTAATATTGACTGTGAACATTCTGTACATAACAGAATTAAGTAATACTAATAAGTGCTGCCTGGCTCCTGACATAGCTTTCAAACTTTCTAACTGGTTCCTCATCAAATGAGCTAGTGTAAAAAATGAATGAAAACTCAAATCAAATAGCTCGTTGAGAAGAGGTGTGCTATTACTTTTTTAAATCCTGGATGATCTTTGTATGATCGCCAAATCTTGAAAACGGAATGTCTTACACACTTGGTCTATGGCATTTTCGTCTTGGGCCAGATGATATGTAGAAAACCATTGGGCAATACCAGTGTTATGGATGTGACATTTTCAGTCAAATCTGGAAGTATAAATTCTCAGAGAATGTACTTATTACCAATATATTGAACCGTCTGTTTATATTTTATTAAACCCCTGATGATTAGAGTCCAGACATCAGACAAATATCAGTCAATGCACAAATTAACTACGTATTTTAAAAGAGGGTAAAGTTAATGCGTTATGTATATGACAAAAAATAATTCATGTGTTGGAGAGACAGCGTACTTTGGACGATTTCTGTGATGTAAAATGTACAAACCAGAAGCAATAACAACAAATAGAGAAGGGATGTCTTTTCAGTTGTTATATTTTAACTTTAAAGCGCCCATTTATCAGTAATCCAGTGCCTCAGAGATGACGTTTTTTTTATTTGGGGCGATGGAACCGAAGTTTTAAAATGTTAACTCTCTTCCAGGGTTTGCATACAAAAATACGTCACCTCTGAGGTACTTCATATTGACTGTTATGGATGTGACAATTTGTTTACCTCACTATGAAAACTGTGCTTTAAAACCCCAAAAACGTTAAAACTACGAAAATCACCAAATATTGACATCTGATGTATCAGTATGGTGAAAACTTGAGTTTTACATCTTAACACATTTGCATGGAATTGTCGCCTAGTGTTATGATGGGAACCTCTGCACAGGCAAGCACTCAAAACGTCTTCAGAAAACACAAAAATGTACTTTATAATTGTATATGTCTAGATATAATATAGATATATGATGCATTGTAAAGTACTATCATCAGTATCAATAATAATGCCCCTGCTTACATTTTTCAAAGTGTAGATGACAGATTTTATTGAATGGACGGGGGTAAAGCATTACAGTCGCATAATTATCTGCACACTTAATGCTGAAAAGATTTAATTCACAAATCCCTGCATATACAAGGGTCTAAACGCATGATCTTCAAACACGTAGAATCTATTCAAAAAACACTATTTTGTGCTTCTATTATGTATCTCATTTCATAGCAATCGATCAGACTTTTTATTGTTAAGCTTTTCGCTTCTGCTTGCTGATGGACAAATAGCCAATTGATTATGGTAGTTATCGGGCTTGATTGAAATAAATCATTCGCTTTCATAATTCTTTTGCTCTTTTGAAGCTGAGGTCTTTAAGCTGCAGGGTGCTCTCAAATGTAAAGGGTTTCCACCAGGTTATTTGCTCTGGTAGTCAGTGTTAAAAGCCAAAGAGGCACAATGGGCCGCAATGTGGGATACCTGCGTAGCCCCCTCTATTCAGAGCCTTTAAAACCATTCTTACGGATAATTATAGATGCTCTAGGCCCGCAGTTAAGCGGTTCTCTGTCATTTGTCCGTTGTCAGTCAGTTTGATGGCTTTGACCTTTCCCGATGACATTGTTCAATTTTTCACATTACCGTCTGCCTACAGTATTAAACCGTAATAGCTCCAAACAGTACATAATATTGGGAGTCAGAGACACGGTTGAGAACTATAAGGTTCCCTGGTTAGGATTAATCTTAGTGGCAGGTCATTTAAAATGGTTGCTGAGCAGTGGAATGGAAATTAGCCCGCAGCTCGAAACGCTGTGTGTAGCGGGATATTTGCTTGGAATAAAAGGTTAGATCCCCTTTCCCACCAGTCTTGTTAAGAAATTCAGGGTTAGATGACTAGGATGAGTAGGGTGTCCTCTGAGGGCCAAACAGTGGCTCATTGGATGAGTGACTGTTGACAGTTTGCCCGCTGTGGAGTGATTGACACATAGGCCGTTCTTCTGGCAAACATATGATGGCTGTGTAGGCATGGACTACAATTACTTAAAGTGCTCCTCATTGAGACAATATACATTCCAGATAAGCAATTGACATGTAAACAGCGGTAAATGTACGTGAAGAAGAAAATTATGAAATTTCGGTTGCCAGATTAAAAACCTGCTTCTTAAGCAGATCTTGACTTTATGAACTTTTCAAATCTTTGGATGCTAAAGAACTTGGTCTCAGACGTCATGCCCACGATCCATTGGCTGAACGTCTGACGCATATGGCACACTTTTTTGGAAGCACGTTCAATGTCGTCATCTGATTGGTTCAATTTCACAGGATTTCTGGTAGACGTGCGTGTCACGTTCTTTAAAGGACCGCCTGGAAACAACATAAAGCCGTCTGATCTAAGAAGTAAGCTGTCTTGTTTACAACGGTTGCTATCAGAATTAAACACGATCGACTAAATGCTTAATTCTTAAAAGAATGCGAGGCTCACGGCATAAGCTTATACTAATTTTGTTGCTGTTAACTTTTGACACATTCGTGAATTTACACCGGTCTGTTACTGCAGGACTCTAAACATTAACGAGGCTCAAGACGAAACGTGATTGGTTGCTTTACCTGTCAGTCATATGGCCTATTGGGCGGGCCTTAGCCAAAGAAAGCGGCGATTCTACAAAAATTATCCAAACTTCTGTATTTACTAAATTAAACTGCAGTATACTGTATGTTTTATTAAACCTATGTAAACTTATTTAATGTACACTGTAAGAAATATATTGGAAAATTACAGTAATTTACTGGCAGCCATTGACAAGTAATACGCTGTATTTAAAAATACAGTTAGTTACTTGTCAATGGCTGCCAGTAAGTAACTGTGATTGTTTTTTACAGTAAGTTACTTGTCAATGGCTGCCAGTTAGTAACTGTGATTGTTTTTTACAGTAAGTTACTTGTCAATGGCTGTCAGTTAGTAACTGTGATTGTTTTTTACAGTAAGTTACTTGTCAATGGCTGTCAGTTAGTAACTGTGATTGTTTTTTACAGTAAGTTACTTGTCAATGGCTGTGTTTTAGTTTACTTACTTTTTTAGGATTATTGCTTAAGTGAACCTAGAGCCAAAACCGAAATTAATCGCAGATCACTTATTCTGGTTTGGTATCTTTACAATTTAGAGTTTCTGAATGTAAGAATAATACCATTAGGAAAAAAAAAACATGGTACAAATTCAATAGAGTTCCAGCACTTTATGCTTGAAGTGGATCACACTGTCTGACAAATACATTGTCTCTATTTTAACGTAAAACAAAAATTGAAAACATTTCCTAAACAAACAACAAAATGCTAAAATATAATAAAATATAATAATTCACAGCTGAACGGGTTGTTCCACATGAAGATTTCTGAAAAACAAACAATAAATAGTAAATTATAATATATACATTAGATTAAATAAACATTGACCTCAATCTAGTTATTTTGCCAGTCAACACACTGATGTTTACAAGATTTCTGTGAATTTTAATATGCCAAATAAAGGCAGAATTCGAAGCTGCATTGAACGCAGAAACTTTACATGTATAAACCACGATGACACCCTAACGTTAGAACTTCCACCTGCACTGTCAACGACTAACTACTGTTTTGTTACTGTTATGAAGTGACAACGTTTAGTCCAAAGAAAACGTAAGAAATGTACCGCTACTAAGCAATCTGTGCAGCTACACTCCAATCACAATGAAGGCTGCTGCAGGTCGGAATACTTGGTCGCGTCAAAAAGTGCTGCGGCGCCAAAGAGTATAGATATCAAGAGGCAAAACTCTGGAGTTTTTGGGAAAACAGTGCGGCCGCCATTTTGGGGTGAATATGCTTTTTAACTTAAATGGTTTCTGGCGAGCTAATGTTTTTGTCATCATGTATTATCATCATACAGGTTGGATTCCAGCTTCAATGTTTTACAAAGCAGCTCATATTGCTATCGAGAAAGAAAAAAAGACGAGTCACTTTCACACCGAAACGGCGGAAATCACAAGGCGCTGGTCTTGCAATGGAACGTTCTATTGAGTTTTGGCTTTTGGTATATATAGTCTTTGGCCGTCCGCTACAGCGGCGCTGCTCCCGGACGGCGTGTGACATCAAATTAGCGCGAGAGCGATTGTAATAGTTACGGAACAAGCTGCACTTAGATTCCCCTGTCACAGTATTTTGATGTAATTTCTGTAATAGGATTTGCGCAGCGCTGCATGACGTTTAAGTCATTACTGGGGAGTTACAAACAGGTGAGTTTGATCAGGGTTAAGGCTGCAGGAAGTTGACGTCGCGGGCCACAGAGTTTAGAACCACCAGTAGCCTACATCATAAGCCTGTGTCAATGCCATGCATTTTTGCTGCTTGTAAACAAAACCTTATGACAAATCAATAAATTATTTATTTGAGAAAAGTGTATTTTCACAAAAATATTTAATTATCAATTCACAGAAGGTTATAAAACAGTTCAATATTTAATGTCTATTTGGGCTAGACTCAAAAGAATAAAAAGCTATTAAAAGCTTGTGCAAGACATTTGTATCCTTTAAATAATGATCATACTTTGTTTTGGATTAAGTCCCATTTCAGAGGTGCCCTGAATATCACACAAACGTTTCTCAATTCCAAGATTAACTGTAATACATGTGAACTGGGAAAATATCTATTTTAATTATTTAAACCCTTTATAATATCGAACTATGAACATTCATGCTTGATTGTTGTGATTTACCACAGGCCAGTGTTGGTTAGGTTAACAAAATCGATTTTTCTAGTACATTCCACTAATGTGATTTCACAATATTTGATCAGCATTGTAATTTCTCACTGAATATACTTTAATGCTCTGTGACCCCCAATAAGTTATTTTCAGTGCATGAACACAGGGAATTACTGTAAGTTTCACATAGTACTTGTTTGTTGTGACTTTCTACAGGACAATACTGATTACTGTGACTTTGTACAGCACATCCTCTTTAATGTGATTTTCACAATATTTTGACCAGTATTGTAATTTCTTATTGAAACTACAGTAATTCACTGTGACCCCTAATACAGTTATTTCCAGTGCAAGAACACTGTGAATTACTGTAGATTTCACATGTATGTTTTACAGTGTACACTACAGTATTTTGTAGTATTAACCATAGTAAATACTAAGTATAGTAGTAGTAAGTATACTTGAACATTTAACAAAAACGTTGTGTTGAGTTAAGCACATTTTCTCTCCCATGATTTACTATATGAAGGAATATGAATTCGTTACCTGGAACAGCAGTAGAAAAAAGCTCATTTTAAAACATGGCAATAGTAAGATTAATGCAGTCCATGCATATGTAACCGGTAGCTCTGTATACCTCTGGAAGTTACTTTAGCTGGCAGATAGTGTAAGTACCAGTTTTAAAGGAACAAACAGTCATAGCTTGAGTCTTTACTGAAATCTGATGGTGAACACAAGGGAACTCATGTATTTTTCTCAATAGCCTCAGTTGGAACCTTGGGTTTTCATTATGTTCCAACTACACATAGGACGGGAAGTGCCCAACCAATAGCCACAGTGGTGGGAAGGTCTCTGAAATATTTGTTGCTTTAAACTATAAACTTAAACTCTACCTGCAATGATACCACCTACACAAGCTGCTGCTCGATAAAAGTAGAGTATGAACAGGTCTTTAATTGGCCATTGACCAGAAAGTGGAGCTTCATTCCTTGTTTGGATCCTGAGGAAAATCATCTCTTAAATTAGATGTCAGGTCGTTTTCTCAACAAGGGGGTGTCGATTTTTCGGTAAGGGGCCTCAGATTCTGAAGGTCTTGCATGTTTTTGTTGAAATTTTCAGTTTATGCGTGTGTGTTGTTCTGTCACACTGGGTTAGATCTGTTCTTGCCTGCTAGTTTTTCTCATGAAGAGTTGTTGACTTATGGGCTTCCCTGAAGACATCCTCCTGCATCAACTCCACCACAGTCTTCAGCACATTCAAATTTTCAGAAGCATGTTTCTCATCTGTCATCTCAACACATTACACCAATGCAATGACAATACTCTCAGATACAAGACGTTCATACCCAGAGCCGAGTCTTCCTATACGCAAATAACATGACAGATTTCATGCAGTGGACGGCAGGTAATGGCATGCACATGATGTGCTGATATGCATCTTTACATATGACTATGGCTTTAACCTGAGCTATCTGTCTTAGGCGGAAAAAAACACCAACAATGGGAAGCAAAAGAACATGGAGACATGTATTTTTGTACAACTTTAAATTCTTTTTTTAGTTTTTTACAAATTCATTATTTGTCCACTGGCATAAAGTTGGCTTGATGAGGGATGTTTGACACTCGTGAATTTAGGTACTGCCTCCAAAGTTACATACACATTAATACACTTGTCTTACTTTAGTAGCATTTAAAGGGAATGACTTACAGCAGCACAGCTATAATGCGCACAACCTCAACCCTCTGCATTTGGTTTGCCCATTATCATATGTCATTTTTAGTTTGTGCCATCGCATTTAGAGAATTATTTATGTGTTTTCATATGAGTAGTAAAAACTAGTGATCGACCGATATTATTTTTTTAAAACAGATACAGATACCGATTATTTGCCCGATACCCGAAATGCAGAACAGATGTTTATTTACTGTTATACTTCTGTTTTTGACACACTAATTACAACACAACTGAACAAACTATTTAAAACAATCACTCACTCTTGGATACAAAGGAAAACATTTGCATCTATACACCAATAAATAGGGGGGGTCTGAAAGAGGGAAAATAAAGTGCACTGTTACTTAAGTGTCTTTGTTCAAAAATAAATAATTCTAACCAATTAAAAAAATGAAAAGAGGGGTCTGAAACGCAAACACTGAACCAAACTCATTGGTAGGGACCGGACGCGATTTCTTTAAGACTGCAAGGGAAGCTCAGCTTCCCCTATAATTGTCAAAAAATGAATGGTTAAATATATGTACTATTATGTTAACATTTTATTGACTAAAAATGCGTTAAACACATTCATCTCGAACGAAAACAATTTCGTTCAGAATCAGCTACTTAGGTCGGCTGACTCGATTTCCTTCACATTCATTCCCGTAGCGTACAGTGCATTACTCTGTTGAAGCCCAGCGTCCATTGACTTAAATGGGGCTGCTTTAAACAGTTTTTTTCAGTGCTTAGAAACTAGACGGTCATTGGATAATGCTGCGATTATGTCCCGCCCACGGACGCGCAGCGTCTCTGGGATGAATGGAGGAGTGGGCTGGCCCGGACTCCGAGCGTCTGCGGGATGATTGGAGGGTCTCTCATCTCTTTTTAATCCACTTTTATGTCCTAAAACGCTCGTTTTTTGGGGTCGACAGCTTATAAAAACGTATTTCTTTTTTTTTTTAGCTTGTTTGCTATACACATTGTCACATATCAGCTTTTAGACATTATTTTATTTTTTTATATAAATCATAAATGACAAGGAGGCGGCAGCTTCTCGCAATGCAAAGAGACGGTTGGTGTGGGCGTGGTCTTCAGATAATGACCCGTATCACTCTGTGTCTCCATTTCCAACTCAGTCCCATCGCGGATTTTGCATGTGTAGTCGAAAGGCAAACTGCTGCAACCTTCATCGTATATTTCACACAATTTCACACCACATTCATTGTTTCAGTTTAACATAATTCCCACATTTCCTCCCGTTGAGTTAAATATATATATATATATATTAGATTGTTTGTTCATTAATTAAAGTCACTGGAAAAGACGCCTAGTTGGCACGACAGGGTTACAGAGCATTTTCTTGAAAAGGAACGTAGGGCAGAATTTACATATAAATAAATGGACCATTTTTATGATTTAAGCCGAAAATTAGCTTCCCCTCTTTAAAAGATCAGCAGCCGCCACTGGTAGGGAGCGAGGACACACACACTGAGCTCATCGAGAAAGAGAGCACATGTGAACACGGGAGAGCGGATGCGAGTCAACTCAAATCAAACAGATTAGGAAAGAGAGAAGTCACTGAAGCGTTGTTTATCTTCTAGTTAATCGATCACAGAAACAGTCAATATCACAGATGGATAAAAAAATTACAAAATGTGACACCGAATAAGTAAATGCATTGTATGGGAAACACTGATGGAATAATACATTGTCATGAAAGTAACAAACAAAATGGCGTATAAATCATTGCATATCTCAACTGGTATGTTACGTTAATAATATTTTTGTCAGTCTTATTAAATACCTTCGGAAAAAGGACTGTTTATATATGAAATCAATAAAGTTACATTCAAACAGTGATCGCTTGTAGTGATAATAAATAATGAATTCTACATTTACATTTAGTCATTTGGCAGACACTTTTATCCAAAGCGACTTACAGTGCACTTATTACAGGGACAATCCCCCTGGAGCAACATGGAGTAAAGTGTCTTGCTCAAGGACACACTGGTGGTGGATGCTGGGATCGAACCAGCAACCTTTTGATTTACCAGTCAGTGGTTTGACCCACTAGACCACCATCTCCAAATTTTTGTCTCTATTAGCGAAGCTGCATAAACTACATATCAGGCATTAAATGTAACATCTCATTTATGCATTAATTGCTCTCATGTTAAATATAAGTGTATTATTAAAGCAAGTGAGTATACGCAACCCGTACACGCTTTCATTTCTGTCATGTCTCCCCTCAGAGGCTCTGCTGCAGTGACGGTCCTGCACACAATTCTCTAAAAGACCACAAGATGGCGGAGCTTATCGGTGAATCCGATATTAGAAAAAAGCTACCCAATGATGGGAAATTGATTAAATATCGGGAAAATTATCGGGAAAATTATGTATCGGTAGATCTCTAGTAAAACAAACACCATTTTAATGTTATAGTTCTTTACAGCTCATGGTTCGTTCCAGAGTCTCATGTTACTTTAGTTATAGATGATTAACATGTCAATCAAATTTTTGTTTTGTTTTCATTATTTATTTTATAATTTTCATTATTGTTTAAGTAATTTACCAGTTTAATGTTTTTTGTCTTTCAGTCTACAGTTATGTTTATATCTAATTTGAACAATTATGACCGGCCCCCACAAAGGTTTGCTTAGGGCCCCCAAATGTCTAGGATCGGAACTGTTCCCACTAAACAATATCGATAGTATTCAGCAGTGAATGCACTGAACTGTTGAGGCACTTTTGAAAGCAAAAACTGCATATTTTTCACCCTCCACAATCTGGTTCAAGCAGACGGTAAATGCACTCAAATAGCGCCACAACGTAAGTATTCAATCAGGTCATTGTTATTCTTTTCAGCAAAAAGTGACGCTATCACCATTTGCAATTGATTCTTATTGAATTTCCCTCTCAGAAGGGTGGAACCATAGTCCCATCTCAATCAAAGAGAGAGTGAGAGAGAAAGACCTGGATTGTCAGGTAAGAATTAGGAGGATGTCAGCGGTTGAACAGTGATGGATGCGGTTGTCTGATTTCATTGCACTTGCAAAACCATGCTTATGACAGTCAGGATGAATGGGCTTCTGGTTCTAAAGAGTCCTCGTACTCACACCTATGCATGTATTGCATGCATACAACTTTTAGTTCCAATCCTCAGCTCTGATTGACAGCACTGAGATGCTCTCATATCACTCCGCCACAATAAACAATATGATGACAAAGTTATACTTTCTATTGCTTACAAATGTGCTGATATATGGCTATAACACTCAAATTGCTTTATTTATCATATATTTTCACACACATAAATTCTGGTTCCATTCATTACATTTACATTTATGCATTTGGCAGACGCTTTTATCCAATGCGACTTACATTGCATTATCCTATACATTTATACATAGGCACATTATATGCAATCCCCTTGGATCGAACCCACAACCTTGGGTTGTAACGCAATGCTCTTACCACTGAGCTACAGGAAAGCTATGGGTATTAATAACAACAGGCTACTCGGATGTTTACCCATATTTGTGGAGATGTAAATTACTAAACACTCGCTTATCAGCTGGTGCAGGTACAACACAGTGTGCCTGTGGGGAACTACAGCACATGATGCACTTTCTAATGTTATATGAAGATTGTTGTGGTTTGAGGCATTTTAATTATGAAGTTTAATTAACCAATCAGTCAAGAGGTTGAGTGGCAGTGATCTAAGCTGATAAACGTAAATTTTTGGGTGAAACCCCATAAGGCTTGACCTATGTGAAGAGATGGGAATGTAAACATTTTATTCTAAATGCAGTTAAATGTACGGTAGGCGATACTTACAAGACGGATATTTTCTTGTACCGGTTAAAGTTTCTTCACATCCTGAAAAGAATCGACAAGTGGTTCTAACAGATAAATATTTTCCGTGGAAGGCGCAGGGGGATAAAATGTTCATCCAATCATTGGAATCGGTCCGAATGAAATGATAGGATGTTCCTCTTTGCTGTCACACAATGTATTTGCATAGCGCTGTGCCTGCTCGTGCAGGTAATCTTCTGTCATCATCACGTTCATGAATTTTGAAAGAGGTGTGGCTTTGTAAAGTCCTCTGAAAGGTAGTTGGGAATTTATGTCCAATGCCAGGTTCCTATATAGTTAGCCCAAAACTGTCTACCCTTCCTCTACCAATTTAATTTATATGAAATATTATTAGGATTTAATTGTCGTCCATCAGTCAATCCTCAATAAAATCTTAGTATTGTTTTACTCTTCGCTCTTTGGATTATTACTCTTCGCTCTGTGGATTATTACAAATCTGATATGTTCGAAAGAAATGGTTCTCGGTTCAATTGAGGTTGAGGTCAGGGAGTTGAGAACTGTTCAGACTGATTCAATTCATGAACATTCATCATTCAGTTTTACAAATAGATTTAATATATACATTTGGAAAAAAACTCTCAAAACAACGAATCAATATCACACAATGTTAAAGCTTGATGATGGGATAAAAATATCTGCTGAAGGATATTAATTTTCAATGTCTATATCCTTATCTCAATTGTTCAGATGTAAGACTAAATGACTTCTGTACCCAGCAACATGATAGATTTAGAGGGCACTGGGTGCACCATGGATATATACCATGCTTTATATTTAACCCCAAATCTCCTTTGACTTTCACTCACAGTAATTTGAACACAGTGATGCTTCTTGAGAAAAAAAGTTTTCTTAGGTTCAATGGAAATGCCACCGTACCTCATACTGCAGGGCTGATAAAGGTCTTAGGAAGCGGGCGGGGGCTTATTTTCCAATGTTCCAGGAATGGAAGCAAACCATTACCAGTGCAACAGACTGGAACAGGCTGGAGGGCACCTGCCTCGCCGAGATGCTGCTGGATTTACAACATCTGCCATAGCCAAGAAAGGCTGGCACCTTTGCTCGCCAAGTCTTGATTAATATGGCATCCAACTGTAAAAGAGAACGGCCCTCGCTAACATAATGTATACAACAATTCGCTCTACGCATTTTTATGATAATACTTGGTTTTTAAACCACACTTTAAGTTTGCCAACTATTTTATCTTATAGTCCAAGAGAGCTTCAAGGTCAGGCCACACGCAGTACAATTCACATTTTGAAGGTTATTAAAATGATTGGATTTTCTCAGCACAACATTTGAGACTTCAGTAATGGCAGATGCTGTCCTTTAGGCTGTGCGCCGTCGTGCCGAGTCATATGAGTACATGAGATAAGGTTTTAATTCATTTGGAGTTATATATTCATGACACAGAAAGGCACGGCAGTTTATCGCGGCTTTCTGCCTTTCCTTTGACAATACCACTGGTCTTGTGCGTAATTGTTTAGTATCTGTCGTCATTTTAATTTCCCACTTTACCATGGTTTGTTAAAGCTAAATTAGCTGAAGAAAGGGAATGTCAGTAAGCATTTGACAGTTCTGTGTGAAAGTGTTCAAGACTAGTGACCCACAGCCAAGCACCCGCCTCTGGAGAGATTGGTCCGTATCACTAAGAGTCAATGAGGATTAAAGTTAACTTAAAGATAAATAATCAAATTAAACCAGACCCACTGTGCTCCAAAGGGAGAAACTCCTGAGACTTCGAGGAGTCCATACTGAAACGAAACATAAATGAAACTCCAGAGCTATGGACAAGCAATCTGTGAGAATTGCTTCACTCTGCGTGCTGTCTACGATTTAGTGCATATCACTGAAAACAAGAAAGATTGTTGGTTTTATAATCTGTCAACAAAACTTAATTTCAAACTTTTTTGCTTCTCAAACTTCTGTTTCAGATGTTAAATTCTGCTGATATAACCAAGACCATATGGATTGGTTTTACCCTGAAATATGTTTCATTATTGAAGTCGTTCATTAAAATTCCATTAGATGTGTTCAATGCTAATTGAATTTCACAGATTTATGTGATATCGACATCTACTGTCAGAACAAAACAGCAGAAATCACATAGCAACTCCAATATCTAAATGTAAATATGCATTTTTATTAAGTAAAGTGATAAAGAACTTGCCCACATTTACTCACCCTCTTGTCATTTCAAAACTGTATGACTTTCTTTCTTCCGCAGAACACAAAATAAGATATTTTCAAATAATGTTGTTAACTGGCCCCCATTCACTTGCGCTGGTTTTGTGTCCATACCATAGAGTTGAATGGGTGCCACTGTTCGGTTACCAACATTCTTCAAAACATCTACTTTTGTATTCTGCGGAAGAAGGAAAGAAAATCGTGAAGGTTTGAAATGACAAGAGGGGAGAAAATAATTGCAGAATTTTAATTTTTGGGAGAACAGTAACTTTATTAATACCAAAAGAAAAAACAGAGCACTATGCAAACAGATGTACATGTGACACTTATAATAATCCAGAGAATTTATGTCTGTTATGTCAGTTAATCCTCTGATGTCCTTATCGTTCGGCTCGGTGAGGGGTGATGAGACTTATTGGCATTCGACTTGGCAACCCTCCACTGCAAAAGGCATATGAAATGTGTGAAAAGTTTATCTCCAGCCTGACAAGTTACTGCAGAGGAGTGATGCGAGTGCCATATGTTTGAAAGAGCTACAGAGGCTTTTTGGAAAGTAACATATGCAGCTGCTACTGCACATAACCCGCTGAAGCGAAGAGATACAGACGTACTGTGGGCATTTAATGCGAAGTGTCAGAGCATCTCGGTGGATGTTCAGCCGGGGTGAAGAGTCAACATATGGCACATCACACCAGCGGAACACTGCACAGTCATTTTGTCTCTTTGCTTTGGCTCTTCTCTGCACGGCCGTGAAATGCTAGCATCGAGTAAAAGACGCTTTCTGTGGGCGTCAGTTTCTGAATCTAATGTGGAAGATGGCGGGTGATCCCGGATCATATTTTAGTGAGTCTTAAAAAACAACATCAGATTGTAGCATCCGCTTACAGCCTCGATGCTACGGCAGTGTTATCAATAAAGCCATAATTAAATGATAAGTTCTTCATTTACCAATATCCAATAAAATTTGAATGGAATAATACCAAAATAATAAGGTTATACTATAGAAAACTTATTGTACATGTACAGCTTATGTGACTGACACAGATGGTGGATGTGGAAATTAATCATCAAAAGCAAGATGGCATGGTTTCTGGATATAGATAGAGATATAAAAAGATGAGGACTGAGCAGCAGACATGCTCTTCTGACTGGCAGATATTTAAATAAACACAATTATTTAATAAACACAAAATAAACAAAAACAATTGTTATGCAATAACATGGGATGGATTATTGTTAAGAACTTATTTCATGCTGAGGGAATAGGAGGGATGCAGGTGGTGTATGAGAAACATTAGTTATGGCCAATGTTCATTTAAATTTTTGTTTGTACTTTGCAAAACCAAATGTCTCTGGCAAAACAGATTTCTATTGGGCAAAGTCTTCTGCCACCTGAGCAGGACCAGTCTCTTTTAGCATATTTAAAATAATTAAAGGCATTGTTCGACGTAATATAAATACAATTATTTGTTTACATTAAATTTAGTATTTAAAATAATTTATTTCAGTATTGTAATGAAAATTTAAACACTGTTTCTCAAAGTCAAATAATATAATTAATCATGAACAATGGTAAACGCACAATACTGTACCTATTTTGGTTCCTATTCTCATAATGAGATTATGAGATATTAACCTGGCTTTCACAGATATGGTCACATGATTAATTTATACTAGGGGTGTCCTCGACTAAGGATTTACAAAGTCAAATCAGAATTCTCACGTCTTGCCTATAGTCGGCTGATAGTCAAACCAGGGGGTTAACAAGGGTACAGCGCAAAGTGCAGTGCAACATTGATGCACCTAAAACAATCAAACAGAATTTGTTTAGAACAGAATATTATAAAATTAAAAAGACGAAATAAACCAGATTTAAGTCACAATGTGCAAAATAAATGTTTAGGCAAAATATCTGAAATGCAGGGGAACATATATTCAAAACGCAATACAAATAGCAACAAATAGGTTCAAAAAGTAAAATTAATGGATATTTTCCTTAAACATGATGTAAACACCAGACATTTAATTTCAAAACTCTTCAATAATAATGAATATTTTTATTACAAACGGGAATACAGCATGTTAAAGGTACAGTGTGTAGGATTTTTAAGGATTTATTCACCAAAATGTAATATATAATACAAAACTATGTTGTGAGTGGTGAACAAATACCTTACGAAATGAACCGAAATGTTTATATTACCTTACAATGAGCCATTTTATGTATATACACCGCGGGCACACCCTTCCATGTAATTTATCAATGTGCACAGCCATGTTTCTATAGTAGCACTACACGGACAAACTAAGCGCGTTTCGTAAAACGAAGGATGCACGGGACTAGTTCTTCTTCTTCGGCTGTGTTTTGAGGCAGCTTGCAAAGCGACTACATAGAAGGATTAGCAGAAGAAGAGGAAGAACAATAACAGCATTTTCTTGTCGTGTTTTTTATTAGAAATATAAACGGTTCTTTGTTGCAGTAAGAAGAAGCAAAATTTGCGATAATGGCGGACCACATATACTCTGCACACGAGCTGACAGAGCGTCAATCTGTTTGTTCAAAAAAGAGAAAATAGGATGCAGCAAGGCGAAGTCAAGACAAAAAACGGCAGAAAAATCGAATAAACATCAGCGTGGCTTTTCCCAAATGGAGGACACTGAAGCAGGACAAGGGTTTGCTAAGCGACGCCGAAGTTGCCAGCTTTCTGCTGGACCGGTAAGTTTGTCTAATTTCCGCTATATAAGTGAACTGTTCGTTTGATAGCTTTAGCTAATAGATGAGCATGAGCATCAAGTGACTTTTTCCTTGTTTTTAGCTCTTTGTAATTGCACTATAATTCCTTTTTGCATGGCCGTGTGCAAATCAAGAAAGAAATCATTTTTACAATCATAATTTGCATAAATCGGGTGTAAATTATATTATAATACTGCTTAGCTTCTGTGCATACAAATGTGTAATTTAATAATTGATAGGATAAAATCCAAACTTCCGAGTTACATAGTTTATCAGCAATACAATGTCAACGAAGATTTGAGAAGATACAATTGATCAAATGGGGTGATGCCAAACGTCTGCTAAGACTTTTGCGGTTAGATTACACCTCCTTAGCATTAGCAAGCGGTTTCAATAGGCAGTAAGTTACGAACCAAGTTACCGTGCCAAAAAATGCTATGCAAAATAAGCGAATACATCACTGACACAATGCTAAACAAGTAACAATAATATTCACTATAACGATTAGAGTAAATATTGAATTAAGTAAATTTAATTTATTTATTTTTCTTTGTAAATAAACCTCGTCACTTGACTTGCAAAGGTAAATCTCTGCTGTCTCAGACGACGACATCTCTGTCCTGTGTCCGTAACTTCAGTCTGTTGTTCGCCTGTGAGACGTAGATTGCAATTATCAACACCACCGATAATGGCCGCTATCATTTACGGAACCCTTTTGTCCTGTGACGGCAACCGTAGCTTCTCTAATTTGGGGGAGAGGGGGGTATCGGAGCTGTTGGTTGCAATTTCCTACATCGCCAATAGTGGCCTCTGAAACTTACACACAGAACCTTTAAATACCAATTACCAGGCAACAAAATTAATTCATTTATCGCATGTAAAGGAGGAATGCACTAAAGCATCTTACCATTTAAACAGACAAGAAGTTCCTTTCACCTTTTCTCCTGCGCACTCTTTCTCCATCCTCCTGACACTCACGCTGGCTTTCAGTGCAGAGAATGACAAGTTCCGAACGTTTACGCCATGCTTGCTATATGCAGTGATTTTTGTTATTATTATCTTTTCTTTTGTATCATACAGAGCAAAGTTCAGTCTAAGTTACGAACTACATGCATTTACAGACAATGTGTTATATCCTGCGCTGGGTCATAGCCAGACCTCGCACTCATATGTGACGGGGTATCAGAATCCAACCCTAAAAATGTCCCATTTCTTTAGCCCATAAATAATATTTTTTGCGACAGTCCGTCTGCTACACCACTACACATATAACCAAAATTGCATGATCCCTATTACATAACACCTCTGGAAAGATTTGAGTATTAGATTGGTAGTTGAATGAGGCTCCTCCTATGAAAGCATTGAATCTTCAACTATTTGGGGTCACCCCCAATTTATACACTTTGAAAGAGGAAGTTCTTTGTAGTTTTGTCTTGATTTACACATTTCTTTACTGGAAAGATAGATTACTTTACTTTAGAAGTAAAATGACATGTTAAAATATTAAGTCTTGTTTTCCTGAAGAATAATCTAAATTATATCAGATTCTGCTTAAAGCAAGCAATAATAACAATAAACAAATAAATGTATGGTTTATTTATTTTTCTTACCTCTCCAGATATTTGTTGGCAAATGCTTGAGAATAAACTGATATATATTTTTTTGTTTATTTTGCATTTTAAGTAAATCCATCTTGATTTAAGAATTTGTAGACAGATATGTTGGAAAACAAGACAAAAAAACTACACTATAACTATTTACACTATAAGTGATCACGTAAACAATAAACATAAAAAATATGTATCGTTTCTCTTATGAACGATTAAACATGCAGTACTTCTAAACAGTATCTGGTGGATCTTTGAATGTTGTTTGGCTTTTGATGATTGCAAAGTCGTTTTAATGTCCGAATTAGCGGTCGGGAAGCAGAGTTTTCTGCGGAATATAATCATAGCTGCGGGAACGTATTTTGAGCAGGTGGTGCTGTAATTCTTTCCCAGGGCTAAAGCAAGGCTTAATTTCAGAACGGGATTGCTGGGATTTTGCAAAATTTTAATCAGCTGTAATAATACTGGAAATTCCCATATCGGTTGTATTTGCATTATTTCTGATCAGAAATAGTCAATGGGCCATCCTGCATCAGGAGCAGACTCTGAACTTCAGCTTGCGCATGCAGAATGTAAGTGTCCGGAATGTGATACCTGTGACACGACTTGTAGACGCGACGTAGTGCGATTATAAGATACAGGATACAAGAACAAACACATGTTGTAAGTATGACTATTGCCTACAGCCAAAGCATAATCTACTGGATGAAACTACAAAGGTGTGGCAGCAGCTTTACTTCTACCTGTAATAAACCATGGGCAAACGCACCATTCACATGATTAAACAAAACTGCACGCTGTACGGTGACAGCACATTGAAATCAACCCGTACACGTACTGACTGTAGACCTATCAGCCACATTCTCAAATAAAGAAATATATAATTGTTTTACATTACTGCTGGTCTGCATGCAAAACTCCAAATGTGGCCTTTCGTGACGCTGATAAAGTCTGCACGTGGGCATCATTGTCCAAACTGTACTGTGAAATAAGTCTAAAGTTTATTTTGGCGCTCGTGACCCTTGACCTTCATTAACGAATGCCTAGACGACATGACACAATTATCACAATTGTGTTATCATTGTGGCTTGCCTTTTACAGCGCCGCCATTCAAGTTTTCAATACATATTAGACAATATACAAATTAATCAAATAAATTGTAGTTATTTTTTGATAAAACATTTATATTAATTTATTTTTTACACTGATTAGTTTTACGCCAGTTCGACGCCAGTGGTGCCCTACTTCCTACGGATGTGAAAATTATACTTAATATAACAATTTCAAGTCATAGCAAGTCATAGTGCAACACGCCAATACTGTTATTGTCCGTTGGTTTGGATGCATATATAGTCAGTTACAGTAAACGTTAGAGTTATTTTCATAATGTGAACGGCCCATAAAACAATGGAGAAATATGTTTTGTGCAGGCAAATGGTGTAATTATGGCATCTGCCAGCAGAGGCAAAGTGGACTAATCAACCAAACATTGACCTTTGTCTGTAGGGTTGATGATGGCTCGGAGTTGTGTTTGCCAGCAGCTAGTGAACCACAGAATGAACCTCCCAAGTCATTATTCAGAGAAACAGAATTGAAATAATGTTAACGTTTCCAATAAAGACGGAGAAATGAGAGAAATAATGAAGGAAAAGCAGAAAAATTTGCCGTGATCCTCTCTGTACCGGGCTGGTGTGACGAGATAAAAAGCAGACTATTGGAAAATTAACTACATGCCTGGTTAAACAGATGACTCTTCAGTCTGGACCTGAACAGAGAGAGTCTTCTTCTCTCTGCCTAGATTTGGCACAGCCAAAACCAGCCACAGATCTTTCAATGTTTTTGGTAAACAAAAGATTGTCCCTTTTGTTGCGTATTACTGACATTTTCAGGGATGTTTATATAGCACATCAGCTTTTAACTATACATATAATGAACGGTCCTGTCCAGATAATGTAAAGAGGGAGTCATAGTTCAGTAACAGGAGGAATGGCATGGTATTTTCACGTATGCATACATTTTAGTAGATTTACACAGTCATAAGCACAGCAAGGCCGTCCGCCGCTATCTTCTGACATCATGAGAAAATGAAGTGGCCTTGTGGGTCCTAATGACAATAGGCTACTCATTGAAATTACCTGTGCTTACAACAGCCATAAATTAAAGACCAGCAAAGACAGATAAAGAACATTGAAGTTATTTAATAATATACGCAGTGTTGGGGAAGCTCCTTAATTTTAAGCTCCTCTATGGTAAACCAAGCAAGAATGATGCCATTCAGCCTTATGTCATTAAAAACTGTATTTGACTTTTTATTATGTAGAACACAAAAGATATTTTGAGAAAATGTCTCAGTGCTTTGGTGTTCAATTGGGGCCAATGTGGTTTGGTTACCAGCTTTCTTCAAAAAAACTTTTTTTTTAAAAGTTGGAAAAGTTGAAAATGAAATGAGCAATGGCAACAGTTATTTTAAATAGAATGAAAAGTATTTATCTTTTCCTGCATATATTGTTAAAAAAAGTTTCACACTTAAAGTAAGAACATTAAACCTGAAACAGCTTTCAGTATAAATAGAAATTAAATTAAGCTGATGTTTGTTCATTTAATACATATGACACTACTTAAAACATCAGTTCACTAACACCTAAGAGAAATGTACTACTGTATGTGATTAAACTAAGGTTACATTGGAAGAACTACACTCAAGTATTTAAGAAACAGCTGCGCTATTTTCACACATGTGTGGATGTATGTTCTGTGACAAAGTTTTGCTGAGAAATTTTGAAAACATTTCTAAATGATTCAATTCCATCTGCTTTGTTAGCAACTTGGCAATTGCCAGTTAATGTCTGGGAAAGGAAATGTACTGTTAGTGTTTGTATAATTTGATCGATCACCACAATCCCTTACTTTGTCAGGGCTGCAAACATATACGCAATGGGACCTAAATGTTCACAGAGTATTTACAGTACTGGACCTCATTGCTTACAGACAAACACTAAAAACCACAGCACTTCATGGTTATTTCAGTGTGTTCTTTAAACTATTATCATCATTACTTTTAGTTAGTTAGTCCCCAAGGCTGTAATAATACTTATCCTATTTAGGTCTTTCTTTTATCAGTTGACGTTCATGTGAACGCTATCTGCGAACATGCTACGGAAAAATCTAGCTGTGCTAAGACTAGATTTACCATTGTAGCACGTGTGCGATAAAGTTTTGCATGTGTATAAGACAGAGCCGCTTGTTTGTGTGAGGTGTGTTTGTCGAGGTGCTTGTTTGTGTGTGATGTAAATCAATGGTGGAGCACTCTTTTAATTGTTTTTGCCTTTAAACTTGTTTTACTGCTGCAGTCCAATGTGTCCTGTGATCCCCCCGATGTGGAAACTCTAAGCTAAACCTAAGGCGCCATACAGCTTTTTAAAAATGTCACCTGCTTGTTTTGCTTGTATGTGAATGAGCAGTACATTTTAACGCATTACTACGCACATGTAACGCTTGTGCATTTGTATGCTTCTCTGTATGAGGACATGAACACATGAACTCCATCTCCAGAGCTCATCTGAGACTTAATTTCATAAGCACTGTTAGAGAAAAGATATCGTCAACACTCTTTGTGATGACCCGTCAACATAAAAGACTGATAAACTAGAAAATCCTGATTCAAAATCGATCAATAACACCATTGTATCTGCAAAAAGAGGAATTTTACTGCAGTTTATTACTGTAAATAATATAACAATATACTACAGTATGTGGACAAATATATAATTCTTTTACTTAAAACGGAAAAAAGGAACTTGGAAAAAACTACATTATATTGTCCTAATTTACCCAACTGTAACATTACAACAATAAATATGTTTTTATGTGTATATATTTTTTAACATAACATACACTTTATACTTGTGCTACAACAGTTTGGCTCTGCTTCAAAACTTTCAACCTCTGTAGCACCAGTGTTACGTGCAATAAAAGTAAACGTACAGCCCTACTGTAAAGGAACAGAGGTAGATCAATCTAAACATCTAATCTGAAAATAACTGTCTCACAGTAAAGCACACACACACGTAACGTGACCTACAAATGACCTGAGCGTGTAAATCAGACAAAGGCAAGAAGAGCCAGTAATGAGAAAGCTCACAAGTGCCCGCTGACAGACCGTGCACCGTTCATTAAGCCTGTCGAATTTTTCGATGCCAAACAAACCACGTTCTCACACAGGCATGATGTTCCTCTATAATTAACTTGAATAGCGGTGTTTGGATGTCTCACTACAACCTTCATAAAACAACCAAAGTGCTTTGAATCCATTCATTTATCATAATTAAACTTTCCAAAATGTCATTACAGGCCCATTGAGGTTGAGCATGGCTGAGTGCTTTAAATGTTAGCCCTTAGAAGTGCGCTCTAGATGAGAGGCTAATGCTGGCCACATTTCTGCAATTAACAACTTGGAGTATGCATGCAAAGGAAGCCACTTTTGAACGTAATGTTACACCTATTTTTTCTGTACAGTGGATTTATCAACTCTTTATTTATACAGACATGCCAAATTTAAAAAAGGAAGAATTTATTGTTTGTTTTCTCATTTCCTTCAAATTATCTCATTTTGCAGGAATGTTTTTATAGTCAATGAAGCAACACTATTGATCGTATTTGGACATGATGTCACTCCTGACATATTTGATCATTTGTTATAAAAAAAAATTCTCTGTGAAGGGCTCATTGCACATGATAACATTATCTCACCGGCACAACACGTGGGATGTTTTTGGCAAACATGCGTTTTAGAAAATGTCTAAATATTAAAGGAATCCCTTGTTTGACCAAAAAACTGATTCTTTGGAAAATAAATTGTCCAATAGTTTCCACTTCCCTTTCTCTTTTTTAATTCAAAAGTAGGAAATTGTTCTTTACCCTAATATTCCACTGGGAAGTTGATTAAAAAGATGTTGCTGACCGAGCATTGATCGCTGCATCCCCTCATCAATCTATTTTTATTACTGTACGGCACAGCGAGTGGTAATTAAAAACAACTCTGATAAGAGCTTGAACTGCTTCACTGCTCACTAAAATCTGTTCCTGTTGCCATTCAAAATAGTCCTTGTGATTTCTGATGGACGTTTGATCTTCTCGTACTGTAATGCACCGTGTTGTGATAAAACCTGAGAAATGCATGTAATAGAAGCCATGTGGAATGCTTTGCGATCCCAGGGGACGAGTGTGACAGATAATGCACTCTTAAACGTCTCCATGCCCTCTACTGGATGTCCTTATACAAGCTGATATTTGTTCATATACTCTCTCTTGTTTCTGCTATATTTATATCTGTAATTCGTTTCAATCTACTTCTACAATTGCTTGTCGCCAAGAGCCGACTCGCAAGATTGTGTTATAGATCAGAGAAATAAGTAAATGAAATATGTATTTTCAGCATGTTGTTGGCCAGAGGTGGGGAACAGAACAACAGCTCACTGCAATCAATGTGTACAGTTCAATTACAGAATGTGTTTCCTTAAATCAAGGTATTTGGAAAAATTCAGCTCAAGGGGCAGAAATGAATGGGGAGAGATCACAAAAATAAAACAAACAAACAAAAACTGAAAGGGGGTTGTCGAAAATGCCAATTTGTATTGCACTAAACTACTCTTACTGATAATTTGTGGAATAAAGTGTACGTAGTAGAGGTGCTCCTTGTCTCTTCTAACCCTTACAAACCCACACAAAAACTGCTTTTAACAAAACATAGAATGATTCTAATCTTTGAGTTCATAATTGTACCCATACGAACCTATTGTATACCTTTAGGTCCAGTTAAAAGTTATGGAAACAAAACCAGGCATACTGTAAGTCCTTATGGGTACAATTATGTACCAAAAACAACATTCTGTGTTTTGTACCTGTGGAGGAAGAAAAAGAAACTCTTAGGGATACCAGCCCAGTGACAGTCTTTTTCTGACAGTGTATATTTGAAGTACATTCTGGGTTAACGCTCATGCCATTCTGAATATGATTCTTTCTACTGTGGAACACAACATAAGATACTTAGAGAAATGTCTTGTGGTTTTGTGACAGTGGAAGTCAATAGGGGCCAATGTATTCTTCATATAGTTTTAAAATGATATAGTTTTTGCCCCATAACAAAAGAATCCCTAGAACCTAAAAAGCTGTCAGTAAATGATGCTGCCTCTATTAAATAACTTCAGTACAATTATCTGCATGCCAGTTTTCTGTTGCTGATTTGCGATCTTGCTGGGGTGGTAATGGTTTACGCAGGCTGCCGAACAGAGCGTAGGATGACTGGGATCAATTTGTGACAGACGTCTAAGAGTCTCATTAGACAGGGCACTCATCTTTCTTTCTAATGGAGAACTTGCCATGCACTGTCCTGCCCTCTTCTGCAACACTCACCCCAATGACACAGAGCATGTGATGATGTCTGTTTATAAGTGCTGTCAGTCCACACCAGCTGCTTTATCAGGCCTGTAACATCTCTGTCGGTCTGATCTCTGCGAATTGATTTATTACAAAACAAATGTGGTAAATTAGTTTCAGATGGGGAGAGAGTGTGCTTTATGCACAAAGAGTACTGCGAGCGGTGAGACAAAACTACATCTTATAAAATCAACAGACATTGGGCATGATTTATGATTTATATTCATTTTTAATTTTGGTTTAGTTTTTACCAGTTGTGTTATTATGTTGTTAAAGTAACTACTGTAAATGTACTTCGGGTAAACAGTCTTTTTTCACCTCACAAACATCTTGTGTATGCGCATACATAGCCAATGTTTTGACAAAATGTGACACAGATGACACAAATGTAAAGTCCATGGCATTTTTTGTAGAGTTGTACGATGTGGAAGATCCAGTGAAGTAGGTAATTGATCTAAATTCAGATGCTTTCAGGCACAAATTAAGTCCTGGTCATGCGTATAATAAGCTCATGACAGTGTAAACAAACTGGAATAATTAGACAGCTGAATTCTTTTAATTATTACACTGTAAGTAATAGGCCTGTAAACAATAGGCCTGTAAACAGCGTTTTTAATGACCTGAAAATGCCGTCAAAAAAGACGGCATGTTCAGATGTGGTATTTTCAGTGCACGGTTATTGTTTGTGTAGACTTGTCGTGAAGTTGAACACAATTAAAAGTAATTTCAATTGTTTTTGCTATTATTATTTGTCATTTTTTACTAAATCATTCTGGAAAATAACAACTTAACCTAAAATAAGCCTCCCTATTAACATTTTGCAAGACGTAAACAACACTGGTCCAATGCACTTCCTGTTTTTAATTTAGTAGTTTTTCTATATTCCACACATATAATTAAGTCTTAAAGTTGCTTTTTTAACATTTTGATTCCATTGGTTGTATTTTGTTCCCAGTCCCAGTGAAATAAAAAAAATTAATTCTACCAGAAATACTCGGGGAGATGACATCGTGAATCAATAAAATTTATTGAACAATAGACTTGATAAAACAATAAGATAGAAAACTTTGGCGTAGGCCACATCCGCAGCTTGAATCTGAAGGGTTAGCGATTCTTGCCATTACTGCCTGCATAGATTGGCAGGGGCGGAGCCATTTCCATTTCAAAATGCAACTGCATTTTTTTACATCCAATCGATTCACGTAAAAAATGTAAGCCACGCACACTATTTTTCTCGTTCAAAATTCAGTTTCACTTGGAAAAGTATCAAAATACAGAAGTAAAAACAATTGGAACATCCGGTTCACAGGGACTTCTTGACCGCTTCTGTTTACATTTTGTGAAATGGTCTCCATCCATCCATTTTCTTCCGCTTATCCGGGGCCATGTCGCGGGGGCAGCAGTCTATGTCCACTCTCGATGTAGCAGATCGAAGCAGCAGATCTACTCTGAGCTCCTCCCGAGTGACCGAGCTTCTCACCCTATCTCTAAGGGATCGCCCGGCCACCCTGCGGAGAAAGCTCATTTCGGCCGCCTGTATCCGGGATCTTGTCCTTTCGGTCATGACCCACAGCTCATGACCATAGGTGAGAACGTAGATTGATCGGTAAATCGAGAGCTTCGCCTTGCGGCTCAGCTCCTTCTTCACCACGACAGACCGGTACAGCGACCGCATTTCTGCAGAAGCTGCACCTATCCGTCTGTCAGTCTCCCGTTCCATCATTCCCTCACTCGTGAACATGGTCTAATGCTTATAATTGGGGACTTGAGCCCCTAACTGTAACTCATCCTGCACCATTTGTGCTACAGACAAGCATAATTGTTGAGCATGTAGAGCAAAAGAGTGCTGGTATATTTCACAAGTGATCTGACTTTTTGTATGGCGCTTCCATCTGCCTGGCGGGTAATGAAAAGAACAAAATAATTCCATATATTACAATAAAGTAGAGCCATCTTGCAACTAGAATATTATAGAGAATGGCCTCTTTTTGCCCAGTAAGCAACCACCTAACAAAAGAGAACTATATATCACTGCCTTAGCAACCAAGAACAAACTAGAATCCGGTCTGTGAGATTTGCACGAGCAAGCAGCACCACTTACATTTTCCAAGAATTACTGCTTGATTAAAAATCTAGTATTGGAGTATGTTCACTAGGAACCTAAAATAAAAGCAAAAAGAGTTTCCAATGTTTCAATGAGCTGAAAATGTTTAACATAAACATTTTTGACTAGTTAGTTCATATAAATGATATAAATGATTAACCTGTTCTTACTCCTGTACTTATTTGCATAATAAAGAGGCATTCTGAGCTCAATTCTTACCCTAACATTCATTCATTAAGAGGCCCGACACTGCCCTTCTGTTTTTTAATGACATTAGTCTCTCAACCACACAACAGGTGGAAAAAACGAGATGAGTCACACCGTCTCTGCCCCGCTCAGTGAAGGACAATATAGTCATAAGTAAATTGCTATCATAATGAGGAAAGAGATACTGACGCTTCCGTTGTGTCATCACTCGCTGTCTTAAGATGAAGCTCTTTATTGTCTGCGGGGAGTGGGGCGGGTGAGTGTGCATAAGAATGTCTACAGATTTCTTTGAACTAGTTTTTTTCCTCAATGCTTGTTTTGTAAACCAGGAGAATGGCACGAATTAAACACTCATTCAATCAGAACGCAATCGCTTTGTGCTTTCATGTGTTTATATATTCTGAGGGTATGAAAAGATGTTTTGTCAGTCTGCTAATATTAGGAAAGCATACATTTGGCAATTACAATGGAGAGGATAAGTGTGCGATATCGCATGTGTAACATGAATGTATTCTATTATTCATTAACATTTTCATTATCAATCTTTTAACCTCCAAACGTATCAGTGTCGGGTGGTAATGCCCTGATGTTGTCATTTATTCACATGTGCTATCCGTGTTGTTTTTGCCAGTGATTCACTAATGGAACGGCTCACATATCCAGAAAATTACTGAATGCAATTAAACAGCACACAAGCAGTTGAGTTTTTTGTGAATAATGTGAAATCTATATCTGAATAGAATGGAGGTTTGTTTGAATGAGAATGACATCATATAACTCCTCATTTGGTTCTTAGAGGCAGTTTTGCACTGGAATACCAGTAACACAAATGGTGCAACTATTAAATAAAGTCGTCCACAGTCTGTGTTTTTGGAGAATTGTTTTTCCTCTATTCATGCCACAAGGCACCCTGGAAGTCTAGATGGAAGCGTTTCATTAATGGGGCCTACTGAGCGCCGCCTAGCATCAGCAGAGCAGCCTGGCGATACGGACAAAACCATCAGACTTTGTCCTTTCTCAGATGATCCCATTGTTATTCCCTCAATAGGGATGAATGCTCACTGTCAGAATCCAGCCTCCCACCTATTAGTTCGGCGAAATGGCAGGAATGTTGCTTTTCACCTTCTGCAGTAGCCAATTGTGTGTAACTAATTGCAGCCTTTGCGTGTTCCTCCTACACAAGACTGTTTTCAGGTTGTCCTCGGTCAGTAAAGAAGAATGCGCTGTTTGACGTGTTATTGGGTGCATGCGCATGTTGTCTTGCACTTTGTTCTGAGGTTTTGGCAAGCAGCCCAGAACTGTTGCGCTGGAAATGTTTGAAGTGAACTTTTAATGCTGAACTTGAAACTATCAATAGCTTGTAAATATGAACGGTCAATTACAAGCCGTTTAAAGGGATTTCTTTTTTGGCAGTCATCCGGAACTCTAAGCGATAACAAACAATATAGAGTTATTTTATATGTATGGGCAGGACAGTATGACCAAGATCTTATTTACCATTGACATTTACCATGGACTACTTTCATAACTGCATTAACTCATCTACTGCACTGTAACTTTAATAACTGCACTAACTCACCTACTGCACTGTAACTCATCTATTGCATCTATCGCATAACTAACTGCATCTACTCATCTATTGCACTATAACTTCAATAACTGCTTTAACTCATCTACTGCACTGTGACTGTATATCTGCATCTACTCATGTATTGCACCGTACCTTTAATAACCACATTAACTCATCTACTGCACTGTAACTTTAATAACTGCATTAACTCATCTACTGCACTGTAACTGTATATCTGCATCTACTCATGTATTGCACCGTACCTTTAATAACCACATTAACTCATCTACTGCACTGTAACTTTAATAGCTAATGTCTGTAACTAATGCACACTCAAGTCACTTGCACTATTGAATAGTCTATATTGTTATCTGTTCATAACCTCCTGTACATTAATGTTCACAGTATATAGCCTTCTGTATATATTGTTCATAGTACATACCGATTGTCATATTTTCATAGTACATGCCCATCGTAAATTATTTTCCTAATATTGTATTCTGTATTTATTCACACTGTATATCCTGCACTTGCTAATTGCACTTCTGGTTAGACCTAAACTACATTTCGTTACACTGTACCTGTATATGTGTAATGACAATAAAGTTGAATCTAATCTAATCTAAAAACATGATACTGTTAAGCTACTCACAACCTGATAGATAGCTTTTTTTAGCTTTTTTAGCTTTTTTAGCTTAGTTTCTGTAGTTTTTTTAAATATTTTAGAATAATTGTAAACTCATACGAAAGAACATAAAATGTAACTGCAAATTATGTTGTGATTGCAAAAAATTAAAAAATTAATCAAAGCTTATATTTGATAATCTTCAGTGTAGCCAACTTTTGACTAGAATTTGCCAAAAATGTCCTAACGTTTTATCAACAAGCTTGTAAAGGTTTCACCCTAGGATGTCTTTTAAACAATTTTTTAAGTTTAAAAAAAGTTTCACTTCTATTCTGAGCTCTTATTGGCTGTTTTTCTTCATTATTCCTTCTTGTATTACGGAAATCCTACAAAATCTATTTGTCATCTATTTGTTTTTATTTTAATAATTTTTTGTTTAGTAATTCTTGATTTTTAATAATGAAAAATGTTAGTCTTTACGAATGGCATTTTTGGATAGATTTACTAACGGCTTGCGGCATGGCAAACATCTATATTTAATAAAGACACGCAGTGAAAATGAGCACTGAAAGGGCGTGGACACATATGTTTATGACACTGACCTTATTGCATATGCTTTAGTTGGAGTTTTTTCTTCAGACGCAAACTTTATGGGAAGAGCGTAATTAAATGAATCGCACAAGGCGATTTACGAAGGTTTGGGGTTGTCATTGTAATGGTATTTGCGGTATTATCTAACCCCTAAAAAAATGCATTTGATTATTAGTAGATTAATGGACTAGTGTGCTTTTTCGCGCATACACTATTGTAAGCGGCACGTCCGCGTGGTATAAAAAAATGGTCTGCACACGGACGGGCTGTGAGGACGACCGCAGACCATTCTGATGACGAAAATTGCATCATGCGGATGGCACGCATGGACACGGACGGACCATACTTCGCGCTTTAGGCCTTCCAGATTCTGTAACCCAAACTTTGACAGGTTAAAAACAGATAAACAGCCTTTTTGCTAAGTTTTACCTGATAGTAATGATAAGAGGGTGAATGAATGATGACAGAATTTTCATTTTTGGTTGAACTGTTCATTTAAGTTTTGAGATGCACTCACATTCCCTTAACCAGGTGCAACAATCTGATCTAGATACTCTGTAAGAATTCAGGTTCAGTGGCTTGTTTTGTCATTTGGTGAATTGATGTTTCTTTGGGGAACTACATGCTTCAGTGCTCTTTTGTGAGATTATTAGAGAGACGTGCCTTGTGCGATGTCTGCAGATATATCAGCAGTCAATGTTGTGTTGATGGGTGTAAGCCATGGGGAATAAACTTGTAGCACAGAAAAAAAAGGCATGATTAAAGCAAGGCCACCATGTCCAATGCTCATTAGCATTTGCTTTGCAAATTTGCCATCAACATTATATTTTAATGGCATTTACAAGACTCAAGATCTATTTTATGTGGACTGTTAGAAGACATTAGTTGGCCTTAATGTGTTTTCCATTCTGGTTGCATCTGATGTATTTTATCACATTTTGGTGGTAAAACGTGATTTGCTGCTCTGCTGTGTTACTCAGGAGGGAGATTTTATCCCTCTTCGTAGTAAACATCTGAACAAAAAAGTTTTTTTCCTTTGTTGGTGAAAAACACAGGACCCAACTTTGATATGCAGCCTATTCTCATTCAGTGTTAAAGACATATGGCGCACTATGAATAACATTGCACCCTTAATTATGAATTTTCGCTGTTTATTCAGGTTGTTATAAACTAGAAAATCGACACTTGAGATCACAGGTTCCCTTTCTGTCGGTCTCTCGACATTGTGTCGAGAATGACAGATGGGGTTCGCCCTTGAGAACTCTGACTACTATAGAAAAGGCTGATGAAATTTGGCGAATGAAATGTGCATGCCGGTCTCCGCCCCCGGATGTCCGGTATAAAAGACAATATTCATTTACCTTTTGTCCTTCAGAACAAAAGGATCTGAAGAACCGCTCACCCGGTGTAAACTAGAGCTGGACGGCCTCTCGCCAATAGAGAGCTAAGGCCTCCGTCCGTGAAAGGTTACCGGTCAGGGCTGTACCCATCTTTCTCCAAGAAAGCTCTGGAACCCCCTGACCACCACACTGGAAGATTACAGTTTCGCGAAGGCTTCGAGCTTACACGCCCAGGCTTGTTACCGTCGCTTCGCTAGAGATTGTGACGCGATACAGCGTGGCGTTTTCCATAGGTAACCCCTTCTGTCGTTCTCGACACAACGTCAAGAGACCGACAGAAAGGGAACGTCTTGGTTACGTCTGTAACCTCAGTTCCCTGATGGAGGGAACAAGACGTTGTGTTCTTTATGCCACAAACACGTATCGTATTCTGCTGCAGTCGTGAGAGGCTCTCATGCTCTTCAGAACAAGAGGTAAATGAATGCTGCACGCGGCTTCATTTTATACCGGACATCCGGGGGCGGAGACCGGCATGCAAATTTCATTCGCCAAATTTCATTGGCCTTTTCTATATTAGTCAGAATTGATTGGTTCTCAAGGGCGAACCCCATCTGCTGTTCTAGACACAACGTCTCCTTCCCTCCATCAGGGAACTGAGGTTACAGACGTAACCAAGACGTTTTCTTTAGAGGTGCACGTAATCTGATTTCTTAAGTAGGCAGTGTATTTACATGATTTTGGTGATATGTTGGAGTACAAGTGAAAGGTGGGAGAAAGTTATGAACTATGAAACTTTTTCACATCATAGAGCAGATAAAACATCGCTTATTTTCTTTCCTAAAGCTGAGTTGCAGAGGAAGATGTATTTCCCCTGGAACTGACTTTTGGAAATTACTTCTCTATCAAAACATTGTACAAGCAAATCTGTCTTTGCTCTGGGCTGTATCTCTGGTATATACACAATACGTTTGATGTGTTGCATACAGATCGGCAGGCTTGTGATTCCTACCATTTTTAAACATCTTAAAATGTTTTGCTGTCTCAATTTATTTTCCTTTGATGTCAGTGAGTGGTTTTTGTGCCCAATTGAGTGATTTTGTCTGCGCTGATTTCTGCCAATGCGTGGCATCTTGTATTTTTGCTTGGTAATGTTTAAAGCCCTCAAACTTTTGATTGGGTGCTCCAAATTTTGTATAATTTTCATTTTGGTTTAGTGTCTAATAAAACTTTCTGTGTCAGTTACTCGGGAAAAATTCACCTGTTGATTCTCTGCGATTGACGTAAATGTTGAATGTTTAATTCAAACTCATTCAAAATGCATGCTAGCTTAAGTTTTCACAAATGTTATTATTATTTCTCAAGCTACATGTGCAAAACTTCTCTTTCTTTTGATGTGCTTCAGATGTTTCAGATGCACATTTAACCTATTGGTGTTACTCTTGGTAGGGTTTATTCCTGACAAAATATTGGACTTAAGTTGTGACATGAAACTATTTTTAAAACATGTATATTACGAAGTGAGTACTAACAAAACCTTGAAAGAATTACACATGAGGACCTGCAAGAAAACATCTTTAATGATACTCAAGGGTAAAGGAAGCTTGATTTCTTAACCTAAAGCAATATATATAATAAAGTAGCAAACCGTGACGTTTGAGCCTTGGCCCTATGCGTATGCCCAACCCAATGCCAACCCCACCAAACCCACACACTTAACCGTAGTTTACCTGACTGTACTTTCCTTTAGACGTGTGTATACATCCTTATACCATCACACTTACCACATGATACATTTACAATGCTTCTCCAGACTTGAAACGCAACAAGCCGAACAACGCAGCAAGACAGTTAGCACCAAAGTAATACGCAAAAATATCATTCATTCAATTCAAGTTTATTCATATAGCGGTTTTCACGATGTGCATTGTTCCAAATTAGCTTTACAGGAGCAAATAAGAAAAACAAATAAACACAGAAAGGTAAAACACAGCACAGTGAATGGTGTTTATGGAACAAGAAAGATCATTATAATAAATAATATCTAATAATTAAATAAATAAATGCAGTCTCCCGGTGAGCAAGCCAACACTGCCCTGCTTATTATACAAATATGCATTATGATCGGAGTGCCGAGTGTATGTGCTCTTCAACGGAAAAATTGGACTGGGTGGCACACACACATGACCGACACTGGGAGCACTCTCAGCAAAGATGACATACACTACAAGACGGCTAACAGAGATTCATCAGCGAATAAACTGTGTTTATGATAAGTCTTAATATTCAACTAGTAAAGTTACAGTAAACTAAACATATGGAACTGACCGTAATAAATTTACCATTTATCTGATCAAATGTCACTGTTATAAAGAATAGCAGCAAATATGCACAATATGTTAAATCTAAGACTGACCAGTCAAAATCACTCGTCTCAAATTAAGCTCACATCAACAGCCAAAATGAGTTAAGACACGGCGGCCTAATAAATCATAAATAACCTACGTTTAAAAAACCAAATATATACTTGACCTTCAAGAGGTGTGGGGGGTGCTGTTGGAGTGGCGGGCGACCTCCTAGAGTAATGGTAGGGGAAACACTGCAGCATTTAGGTCTTGAAACAAACCAGAATAGGGTAATTTATAACCCAACAAGGGATGTAACGATATTATCGAAATTGTGTTATCGCGATAGCAAAATGATCTCAATGTTATCGTGGTCACATGACTGTATGAAAAGATAGGTCTTCCGGGCCATAAGAAAGTTACCTTTGCTCGACGAAGTGTCCATGTGGTGCAATTATTTTATTTTATAAAAGGGATTTTTAGGTCACTTGACCCATCTCATTCTGTAACTCATACCTTTAAGCAACAGTTATGATTAAAGAATAAAGAAAAGAAGATGCTTATGGCATGTTTCCAAGTCATCATTTGTCATTTTAAATATTACTATAAATATCGTACCGTGGACTGTATGACGAGGGATTATTGTACAATGAGATTTTTATAATGTTAAATTCCTTGACCTAATTCCTTGGTTTGTTCATTCTGGACCCAATGCTGGTTTGCAATTACCCAACATGTTTAAGAGCACATAATGGTTTAAATAATAAATATTTTCAAACAAATTAAGTCAATCCCCACATGCCAATCATGAAACAAACAGACAGCCCCACCCCCAAACCCTCACCATTGGTTGACCCTGTGTTTTCCACCCATAAAAAAAGAAATCACAGATTATTAATATTGCAATCATTTCTCTTAGACATTAAACAAAATGCAAATTATTTTTTTGGCAAAGTCTTTTGCATGTCACATACTTCTTAGGAGAAGATAAAGATATGCTATCATAACGATTTGGTAAATTGTGAAATTAATAGTTGAAATATTTTTTTTAAAATGCTTGTCACAAAATTAGATTCAGATTTTCACAGATAGGGTGCCAGATGGATGAATACTACGATGAATACTACTGTATAGTCTGTATACCATACTGTATCAAACTGACTTGAAGGTATTTTAACCTTAGAAAAACTACTCATACTTTGTCTTTAACCATTGTGAAATTAGTTATCTCTACCTGTTTGTATTTAAACTGACATTCAGATGTGTAAAACAACATAATTTCTCTCCTGACTGTAAGCTTTACGTGAAGGTATAAAGGGGCTTTGTTGGTGTCATTCTACTAAAGTCCATTAACTTTCATTTCCACTCTCATCTTTTCTAAAGTGGGTCATTAGTTTGGTGCATCTGGGTAACTGATCGGTTAATCTGTCTTTGATTTATGTGCAAGGAGAAGTGAGGATTTAGCACAGGGATCTGAAGGAATTGATTACTGACATGGTTAATTGGCTAAACCCACTGGTACACTGAGACAGGCTTATTGGAAATGTCAAATCAAGCACTTCATTTGCATTCATGATGTATGGTGTCTATTCTGGCTTCTGCCAATGCAGCATTAGCTAACACACTTTTCTACTGGAGGGAGGCTGAGGTTTCAGACTACCCTTGACTGTCCATCTGTGTTTCCAAGAGACTTGTTTGTAAAGTTACAAGCACTTCATGGAGAGTTGATCTCCTTACTGCCTCTTTATATTCTCACTTAAAATATTTTGATATCTCGATTCCTTTTTTGATTGACATCTCAAAGGTGATGTAATTAAAGTGGTGCTAGATAGCAAATTGCATTTTCGAATGTAATATTTTTAGGCTTACAGGCATTTAACTTTTGATAGGAAAGTATAGATTTGACAGGAAAGTGCTGGGTGGTGACCTGGTTTCCCCAAACAATTCTTCTTTCTGCCATTGGCTGATGAAACATACTCCTGCCCCAAAGTCGCAAATTTGTTTAAGACTGATCCCTTTAAAGATTTACTTGATGGTGATTGTTTTACATTGTCTTTGACATACTCTGTCGTTACCCTAAAATCAGACTTAACTCACTGATCCATTCGGTTCGGATCAGAAATTGTTCAACCCGTTTGGACTAAGTTAATGGTGATTTGGGACAGTGATCATCAGGACTAAAATGGACACAGTCTGTAGAATTGCACCATTCATCCTTACAATCACAAGTCCACTTAGGGGGCTCTCAGAAAACAGGTTGCAATTTTTTGATCAATAGATCTCATGCTGAGCAATTTTGCTTCTTATTTCTACAATGGGCAAGGCATCAACTGTTTCGGATGCATTATGTGTGTACAGACGTAAAGAAAAATAAGCAACTTGTTTTGCTAGTTGAAAATCCAGTCTACAGCAGTCTTAATAAGATCTTCTTTAACACATGACAGCATTGAGACTGCAAGAATATAAAAATATATATTTTTAGTTTAAAGGAAGTATCCTAATGCTACGCTTGAATAAACATAAGAAGGTATACTTTCAGTCTACTTTTCATGTACTTCTTAGAATTATGCTTAATGTATTTGTGCTACTTTTAGACTTAAAGTAATAGTTCTTGTAATAGTAATAGTATCCTATGCCAGTTTAATTCCAGTTATTACCAGAATAGTACACTTACAAGTATACTAGGACTTTTACTTTCTGGTTCCATACCTGTCAACATTTGGGTAACAAAATCACTTAAATTGTTTCTTTAATTGCGTGTTTACACATTATCATGACATTGGTTTCTTTTAGAAAATGTAGTTTAATTTTAGCTTTAAATCTTTACACCTAGCACAAAGCAATCTAGCAAACCGGAGTGCAAAAGAAAATATAGCTGCGAGCAGCGATGATGGGCACAAGCCATCAGCGCAACAGCTACCCCAGTGGCATCAGGAAAAAGGGTGCACAATGGGCACATACATTTAAATTAAGCCTATGGCAGTCTGGTTTTAAGAGAGACAGTAAGGCTTACACTATAACATCAAAATATGAAACACAAACAGAGGTAGTGTGAGATCACCTGATCAAGGCAAGGCAAGTTTATTTATATAGCACATTTCATACACAAGGGCAATTCAAAGTGCTTTACATAAAATGATTGACAGAGAGAAAAAATATGTATCATTAAAACGCAAATGATTTAAGATCACAAATACAACTTTCGATTATAAGAAACAATAAAACAGCAATACAATCGATAAAAAATGTGAGTGTATACATGTTTATAAAAAGAATAAGAAATTAGAAATAGAAGTGTAGTTGAGTGAAACCAGCACAGTGCTCAGGTTGTGAATGCACAGCTAAACAAGTGTCTTCTTAATGTCTTCTTTGGATTTAAAAGTAGCTACTGTTGGTGAACATCTGATGTCTTCTGGAAGCAGATTCCAGCTATGGGTGGCGTAATGGCTAAACGATGACTCGCCCTATTTTGAGTGAACCCTTGTTATCTCTAACTGACTTGATCCTTATGATCTGAAAAGTCTGTTTGGTTTACATCAATAAGCATTTCTGAAATGTATTTAGGTCCTGGACCATTGAGTGATTTATAGACAATTAATAATACTTTGAAGTTGATTCTAAAAGTAACTGGTAGCCAGTCTAATGACCTGAGGACTGGAGTGATATGCTCAGATTTTTTGGTTCTGGTCAGAATCAACTGGAGACTATTTACCAGTTAGTTGAACCAGAGGATTTGACAACATTGATATTTTTTAAATTAAAAATAAAGTAAAATTTAAACTGTGACCAAAAGTAGTCTGATAAAGTGTATATATACACCCAAATGCAATAACTTATGAAAGCATGCCATTATATTTACAAACACAATTCTCAGTAGCAAAAGTTTTTCACAACCATGTAGTGGTTATAATATATATTATATTTGGTTTTCTTCATTTTTTAATTTGTAGCTATCTGCTAATCTTTACCTTGCATATACAGCATTATTTGAAAAGCACCATACAATGTTTTTACCATATTTACCAATTTTTTGACCAGTTTTGGTCATGTATGCAAACGTATGCTTTTTGTACTCTTTGCTCTTAGGCCTGTGACCACCTTTTCAAGGAAGAACCCACTATGATGGTTATGCTATCCCTTAGCTGACAAATATTATTTGATTATTTTATGACTTGGAATTTTCACCTTCGCACATCTTTCTCTGTTCGCCTACATAAGCAATCTATCTTCCCTAACCGAGTGTCTCAGAGGAGACCACATGAATAGGCATTCACTGGAACTCAACAGTCATGCGCCTTCAAACAGTGAGAGTCTATTGGAAATACTGTGGCCTGCACGACTGCAGTTGTGTAAATGACAGATACTGAGTGAAACACACCCTTTTATTCAATGATACGCACAATATTCTTGCCTCCTCTGAAAAGATATCTTTGTGAAAACTGTATTTTATCTTTTCTTTATTTTAACATTTAGGTGTGCAAAGGAATGTGTCGTAAGACAGTGTCCGTTATAGGATCTAAAGTAGAATTGCTCAGCTCAAATTTTTGTTAAAAGCACTTGAAATGAAAATGTTCACAAAATATATGTTTAAACATGTTCTTGGCTAACCCCGGGTCACGCTGATAAGCCAATAGTAATGATTTTACATTCAGAGCTCTCGGTTCAAGACAAGCCATTTCAGACTTCCGTTTAATGAAGAGTCCGTTCAGTAAAGCATTGATTTAAAGAACTAATTCAAGTTGTAAAGTTTGTGTCAGTCCCGTTTAAATCAGTTAATTTAACGAATCAGACTGCACAAGGTTAGCATATTTTACCAAAGGTATTACAAAATTGTTAATTGAAATCAAATAAAAAGCAGCCTAGAAATTATTTGAAAAGCCTTAACCACAAAATCAAATTTGACACGTTTCCTAAGCAATAGCCTGTAACAAGTTGAAGTTGAGGAACTAAATGTTTTAACTAAAAATAAATAGAGACTTAAATTAAGAAATAAATAGACAAAAACGATAAAAATGTCAAAAACATATTTTCTAAAAATTGTTTCTTAAATTAACATTAACGCAAAAAATATGAAAACACAGTAAAAGTTGCACTATACACTGTAAAATGTTTTTTTTTTACAGTATTTGACCGTTATTTACAGATATTTCATGTATTTTTTTATATACGGTAAGAAGGACAAATTACAGAGAGAGACAAATTTTCAAGAAAAACATATAATTTAATGTGATTTTTTTATTTATTTTACGTTGTTTTACTGGTGTTCTACCTACCAGTTTTATTTTTAACAGTATATGTTTGTGTGTAACATTATTGTAATATTTTACAAGTTTTATATTGTTTTGAACTTAAGATACAAACCACAAAAAGTAGACCAGTTGACCAAATTCTCAAGTGACTATTAAAGTTTTATAAGAGGTATGTTTAAATAATATTGAGCTGTGATTTTGGCTCTCTACAGATCAGAGTGTTTTCAAAGATGACCAAAAGGATGACGTTTAAAAATAAAACTGAACTGACATCTTCCTTGCCAACAAATTAAAGCTAAAAGTGAACATTGAGTGGTTCCATCAAAAATACAAGCACTCTTTCACAACACATGAGAGCAACTATCGCCCCCAGAATTTGGCAGTTATGTCGATACGAAAAATATGTCCTAGAATGCACCGACACGGATTCAGTTATAAACCGCTTGACAAGAATACAGAATAGGATCAGATTTTGGTGCATATTGTAATACAAAAATCTGGACTTTGAATGGCAGTATTATTGGCCAAATAAAAGTCAGTAGTGCACAGTAAACTCAATTGTAAGTGCATTACTTTACAACCCTACGTTACTATTTTATGTTGTCCTGATAACAATTTTTTTATTTATGGCATTTTTGTGGTTGTAATAAAGTATTAAGAAACCTGAATTTGGTTCAGATCATTGACTGACGTAGAAATGCGCTCTGTAACTATAGTTACTGAACATGATCTGTGCGGGTGTCAGATTTTGGGGTAATGTGGAAAAATATCACATTCATCATGGTGTGCACTACTAGTCATTAGAGCAGAAATGATAATCACACATTACAGGAGCCGGTCTCAAGGGCAATTGTTAAGGGCTTAACAAACAAGCTCTCGTGCTCCCTCCCATATGAATTTGCTCAAACATGGCTCCTCCTCGGCCACAATTTTCACTCATTACCGTAAATCTCGAATAAAGAAAGATTAGAAATAGCACATGTGTGAGGTGGCATTCCTCACGAACACACCCCCTAGCCTGGTGGAAGGTGGCGAGCGAGAATGTTTTAATTTAAATAATAAATTGTCTCATCCTGCTTGGTTTGATCACAGCATGGCCGGGCTGCCGACTTTTCCCTCCCTGATCCAGCCCAGGCACTAATGTTGAACAATGCTCCAATAAGATATAGAAAGTCTCATTTTGCTCGCTGTCATCTTGATTTATTCTCATGTCTCTAGTCATGATACATCACCTTCACTGCCTCCACAAAACCGTCTGCATATGGTTACATCTGTTAGAGGGCCTTTGAATGTGATGGCTATAAAATATCAGCCCTCAGGTTCTGATATTCCAGACTTTAGCTGAAAAACATCACAGACAGGCACGCTGATGGATGAAAAATCACGTAAAGTCAGGCCTGATGCTTTTCAACAGCCGGATTTAAATGTACTTTTTCCTCCGCTCCAAAAATCTGGTTGTGATTTCACTATTTTAAGGATGTTGTCATTAGTTGAAAACACTAACACATGCATACATTTGTTAGCTGTTGAAATAATGCATATTCTCATTTTGTTTGAATTTAGTTCGGGCCTTGTTTCTCATGCAATTTATTCAGCGCATTAACAGATGGCATGGCAACCTGTAGTTTGTCTGTCTAACGTCAGGAAACAACTCAAGTCTCATGTGTTACGTTTATCATGAAAACATTCATTCTGACTCGCAGTGCAAGTTATGTTTCCAAAATTGGATCCTTATGATGTCTCTGACCTCAGATTTCATGGGTACTTTGATTTTTCATTTGAAGACAAGTGCAGACAAGTTTCCTTTGGCAAACATGTCACATGTAATTGGTTGGAATATCTATTATGCTTTTGAATAATATTACATTGAAAAACTTTGATGATTTGTGACTCCTAATCCACTATTCTAGAAATACACACACAACTTGTTGCAAAGGGCGAGATTTGTATTTAGGAGTAGAAACATTTCGATCACAGATTATCTTCCTCAGTGCACGAACTTCATTTATTGATTGTTTATAAATCTGATCAAAAGTTCAGACGTTTTTCAAATGAAACTGACCATGATGGCACATGATGTCTCAAAGACATCTCAAGTGCATCTAGAGATGCTCAAGTGTCTTTTTTATTGACGCAGTCTGTCCTTTTAAAATACTAAGCACATACAATTGAACACACTTAATACAAGAAAACACTTGGATTATACAGTTTACGAGTTTAGACAAAACTAGATATAAATTAGTCTGCACTGACAAGAGCCAAAGCCGGACCAGCAGGCTGTTGTTAATAAAAATAAATGATTACACTTGAAGAGCAGATGGGATGGGATTGTATCTAATGAAGTGCAGGTGTTTGAGGGTAGCCCGTGAAATCTGATGGAGATTTGATAAGGGTCTATTGCCTAAAAATGGACATGTGGCGGCCACTGTTTCTTATGCTATGATTCCATTTACCAGCCACTTGAACATGAGAATGAGAATATTGCCTTAATGGTTGTTTTCTAATCCTAGACTTGTGAGTAAAATACACCACCCACGTATGGAGACTGCATGAATTTAGTGGTGAATTTATCAAAATCCTTTCTTTATTAAATTTAGTCCCATGTCCTTTAGCTTTGCAGGTATTTCTTTCTGCGGGGAGGGATTGTCTTATAGCCGGTGACAGCTGTTCCAGTGACGAAAACTGCAGCCCGCGTCTCAGGACGTTGCGTCAGTGCGTGGCAGGGAACGGCAGCATGAAACTCGGCCCTGGGGCCCGCAGTCAGTGTGCAAACGCCGTGTCAGCCCTGCTGTCTAGCCCTCTACACGGCTGCCAGTGTAGACGGGGCATGAAGAGAGAAAAGAACTGTCTCAGCATATACTGGAGCCTACACCAGTCGGGCATACATGGTGAGAAACACCAAAATCCTGGTCTCCTGAAAACAACCATACTTTAAGAAAAACACTGTTACAATTACAGCCACATCATTTCGTATGAATCAAACCAAATAATTAGCATTCTGAGATTTTTTTGCTAAATATTTAAACAGGCAATATGGCAAAAGTTAGATGCACTATGGTGGTGAAATGGGTCATAGTTATGATATCATAGCTGTAATTACATTAACATACTAGCATACACATTGAAATCTGTTTAGCTGCCGGCAACCTTGAAGTGTGAGCTTTGTTACTTTGTAAAGGTTACCGATAAAAAGGGTATTATAATTTTACGTCTTAAGTTACAGATTTAAACTATGTTAAACTACTTGATATCGTGTTTTTATGTTAGTAGCTGATCTTTTTGTTATTATTACTATACTGCAGTTTGATTAATATTAATTGGATGGCAAAAAAATATCTTAATTTTGAAAACACATTTTTTTGCAAATTAACTCTTTAACTGTAAGTCTGAGAGAGGGTTGCTCACATTCGAAGTTTACATGATCTTCAGAAAAAAGATGAAAATTGTTTATCTGGTCAAAAAGTTCCCAAAATGTTTTCTTTTAAATTAACAAGCCGGTTGCAATGGCTTTTTTCAGTATTTTGATATTTATAAAGTGAAAGATGTCATGCAGAAGAGACGTCTTGTAGAAAAGGTTTATGTTTTTGTTAAAAGATTTTAAGGGCAGATGAGAAGAATAATGACCCACACACTGATTCAGTTTTACAATAATATGTAACACTCTAATATTCCATAAAGTTTGATTTCAGCCAAACAAACCAACCTAACCAGCAGAAACCCGAGTGTTCAAATCAAGCAATTTTTTAACTATGAAATATTTGTTTTTGTAGGTCTTAACCTGGTTGAGAATTATCCATATGAAACAGAGGAGAAAGGATTTGACTATGTTCGCCTGGCCTCCATCACTGCAGGTAAACGGACTTTAAAGATTTTTATGAGAGTAAACATTTTTTGATGTATGTTTCAATATTTTAACTCTGTATCATGTTAGGATATTTCAGAACACTACTTATGTAGAGTCTTTATATTGTTTCTGACTACATTAGTAATAATGTCACGGTTTCCTAACATCTTATTAACAGTGGTTTGCATTGCTTGATATTGTGCATTGTCTGTAGTGTATTAGCTTTGCTATGAACTTTATAAACAATTTCACTGTCATCTTTTTTAGTTATATTTGGGGTATCCATCTGTTTGTCAATGCACTGTGACTGCAATGCAGGTTTTATCAGCACAGATCAACAAAGATGTTCGGTGAATGATGTTTACAGACATGGGCTGCATTCTTGGTTTTTCTCTGATAACTGAGCATTCTGAAATCGAGAAATATGAAGGCATGATTGAGTTACAATGCTTTTTCTTCTTCCTCAGATTTAACCGACCATACATTAATTATTAAGTTGGCTTGAGAAAGCCAATATACTGATGTTTCACTTAAACTTATTATTACTGGTGCTAGCCAAGCAAAGCATCACTATTACTATTTTGCATACTTCTTCTTCTTCTTGTCTCACACAGTTTATCATAGACCCATGAATTAGGGCTAAAATCGACCGGTTATTAAGGAATGGTGTGCTATGACTTTTATAAGCGGTTGTACAAGGGGGGGCAAATCACCTGAAAAATCCCTTTGATTTAACATTGCGCCATACTTTGACAGGTCGTAGTTCCAAGCGAGGATTTCGTAGAAACATACTGGTTACCACATTTGAAAAAGCTGGCAGACAAATGCTAGCAACATGCTAAGAGACATGGGGGTTGGCTCGAAGCATCATCTATTGGCATCTGCTAAGCCATGACCATAGCAACCAAACAGATTAGTTTGTTTACTATATCTCTGCATCAGAACATCATAGAGACATGGGGGTTGCTTTGTTTAACTCGTGGCGTATCATGCTAGCAACATGCTAATCTATCTATCTTTTGAAAAACTTCAAATCTTCCGACTCAAATTTTCTTAGAACTTCAGGCTTTCTCAAGCCAACATAAAGTTTGTTCACAAACTTTTACCTCATCTAGTTAACTGTGCTTTGCCATTTTCCTTACAGTGTGTTCCGATGTCCAGGGGCGTAGCAAGCTTTTCAAAAGTGCGGGGGATGGATGTGTTCTGTTTGTTAACAATGAAAACGTTGAATGTAATGACAGAACGGTACAAAAGATATAACATACAAGATATAAAAAGCTTTACATTTAAATGTGTGATACTAGTAGAGTATAAAAACACATTCGGAACACACAGAAAATAAGTCAAAACTCTGTTGTGAAAATACACAACAGTAGACTTGCTAATGATTCAGAAATACTTTAATAATCCCAGGGGGGAAAGACAGTGGTAAGCTTGATAGTGACATGGGTCTGACAGGACTGTGACCGCTAAAGTTTGCTTACTTGCACCTTGAAAAGGGGAGATATAAAAAAACGCCCACACAAAGCTTTTTCTCTGGTGGTGTAAATAATGTAACAGTTTTCTGTTTTTAAACATTAAAATAATATACACTTTTCATTTCATAGTTCTTCAACAGGTACAATCAAATAGGTAAGTATCCACAAAAGTATTCAGCTAAACAAAAAAAGCAATGTTCAAAATATCAAAATCAATAAACCCATAAATACAGTGCTTAAATACTTAAATACAGTCCTCGTCAATTCCCTGCCTTCTTCATCACAATTACTTTATACATTGCATGCCACATAAATAAACGAATTTAGCTATTTCTGAACAATATCCCAATTTGCAATTAGCATTAGTCTAAAAACTAAATATAATTCAGAAAACACTCGACATATCAACAAAACATAAACAGAACATCTCCCCAAACATCTATCAAGGTTATTTAAAAACTTTGAAAGCATAAATACTCATTCAAAGTCGCTGGAAAAGGAAGACGTAAATAACCATTACCGTTCCCGCCTCCTCAGCACGAGCTAACCGATAAATCTAACACACCAAGAGAGGTGGGACTTAAGGCAGAACAGCCAATCATCATCCGGTCACACTCAAAGCCGGTGTTCTGTTTGAGTGGGAGGGGAGAGGAAGCAGCCGCATCGAGCGCAGACACAGAGCGGCAAGAGAAACGGTGGAGCGACTGCTGTAAGGCGTTTGTACAAAACTGCGGAAAAACTGCAAAAAACTGCGGGTGTTTAACCCTCTCACCGGGAAAAGTGTGGTAACACCCACATCCCCCACGGTTGCGACGCCCCTGGATGTAGCCCCATTCAGCTTGATAATGTCAGATGACTGTGGCATGATCAGTCGGGCTCAAATTATTTTTGGAACATATGAGTTTAAAACATTTTTTTTAATTGTTCTCCTTAGCTTCATTAAGGAATTAGTTAAAGTCATAATCACACCGTGCTTTATCCGAACATAAGAAAGGGATTGGATTTCCTCTACATATGATAGTCACAAAATTTCTGCATATGATGTAGCCTAATCTATATGATATAAGTATATATGATATCCAACTTTTCAACTCAAGAATCCTAAAAAACTATATAACAATTGTTCTTTATAAAATGCATTTAGTGCAAGAACCTTCAGAAAACATCTTCTATCTTGCGAATTCTGTAAAAACTCTTATAAAGAATGGGCATGTCAGTCAATTTTAGTATTTTACAAAGCAACAATTTTATTTTCTAATCTTTTTTTGTTTATGGCAACCATTTTATATTTTTGAATATGGCAAAAAAGTTATTTTCACATCTTGTTTTGAATATGGCAAACAATTTTATTGTAAAATCTTTTTTTTAATATGGCAACAATTTTTGTATAAAATCTTTTTTCTATAGGGCAACAATTTTATTTTGCAATATTTTTAGGAATATGGCAGCAATTTCATTAAAAAATCTTTATTTGTATATTGCAACAATTTTATTTTAAATATGATACCTCGTTTTACAATATTTCTAGGATCAAATCACAGATAGAGACCCATCCCCAACAGCCAACCATTGTGAGCATTTTGAGTAAGGTTGCATCATCCGTAGCAATAAGGTCAAACCCGCCCTTTCTCTTAACTTACAATTTTTTTCTATTCCTTAGTAAAAGTTGCTCTCAGCAGCTTTCTGAGTAGGTTTTTAAAAAGGAAAACACTCAACTACAAATGTTTGTTGTTGTTTAAAAGAACTCTAACTGGCAAAGTAATATGTTTTGTAAATACAGGGCTTTTTTGTGGCAATGCACCTGAACAAATTTTCTGTCTTCTCTCTTACCACAATTCCACATCTCTTCTATATCTCTTGGCATCTGGTGACTTAAGTCATTGCTATGGCAACGAATAAAGATATAACAGATATTGAATATACTGTCAATATTGATAAACAAATCAAAACTGAGTTCTGCTTGAACAAAGATTGTTTAATCTCCACAGATTCTGACGTTGGCATGACAACAGTTAACCGTTGCCTGGATGCGGCCAAAGCTTGCAACATAGATGATGTGTGCCAGAAACTGCGCACCGAGTACGTATCAACATGCATCAAGCCGTCTACGAAGTCCGGCCAGTGCAACCGGTTGCGATGTGACAGGGCCCTACGCCGTTTCTTTGACCGGGTTCCGCTGGAGTACACGCTCGAACTGCTGTTCTGCCCTTGCAGCGACATGGCCTGCTCGGAGCGACGTCGACAGACCATAGTCCCCAGCTGCTCCTACGAAGAAGAGGAGAAACCCAGCTGCCTTTCCCAAGTGAGGATCTGCAAGGCCGACTATGTGTGCAGGTCAGTTTCTGATGCATCTGTGATTTGTGGGACATCGGAATTAAACAATCACTCACAAAGAAAGTATTCTGCTAACAAGCCTGATGAAACAAACAGACTAATTGGACATAGAAAATAATGGTGTGTTCACACTTAAAGGTAACTGTAATGGAGTAGGCAGGGCGAGACCGTGGTTCGAGACCGCTGAGTAATTGTTAATGAGCGCCAGCTGTGAATCTCGAATCACGTAGGAGATCACCGGACCGTCGGCGAGAGAGGTCCGGTCCAGTCATGTTCGGGCCCGGTCCTCTCTCGTCGACAGTCTGGTCGCTTATTCTCTTATATGCTCCCGATCTCCTATGTGTTTCGAGACCGGTGCGCGCACAGCTGGCGCTCATTAACAATTACTCACCGGTCTCGAACCACGGTCTCGCCCCGCCTACTCCACTACAGTGACCTAAAGGCATAAGGATTAAATTATTAACCTATTTGGTCAACTTTTACATGGCTGTACGTTAACCTTTTTTGCTCACTGTAGCACTGGTGCTAAAAAGGTTTAAAGTTTTGTGGCACAGGCAAAAAGATGTAGCAGAAGTATAAAACGTCTGTCGTCTGAGTGCAGTTCATCACATGAATAGGCAGTTAACTGACAAATGACATTAATGTTACATTTAGATGGATAAATTAGGGCCATGTCATTTTTTGTTTACCTTGAAAGGTTTACCTAATAAGTTCTGTTTATTTTTTATTTTTACTGTAATATATATATATACTATACAATAGTGGTATATTTGTCCACTTAAGTTACTGTAGTTTACTATAGTTAACTGTAGTAACATTTCTAGATACTATGGTGTTTTTGAAACATACTATTGTATATTACAGTCTTTATGACAGTTTATCAATTTACTACAAGGGTACTACAATGTGCACTACAGCTTTTTATCTGAGTGTTCAGGTTAACAGGACTTTTATTTTGACTGGTCGTCAGGAAGGAGCTTGAGTTTTAGTGTGTATTTGACGATAGCTTTGAAATTCTTATGAAATACACTTTCACAACATCTCTGGAGATAATGTTCATTTGTTCATATCCTCGCACGTGTGTAGCACATTAAACTGTGTAGTTCATTCACTCAGACATGCAGAACAGCCAGATAACTTATTTAACAGGATTCCGCTTCCGAGAGTCCGCATGTGGATTCAATGCATTATATAATATATGTCGCACTGTACAGCGCTGTTTTATGAAAGTGTATATTTTGTGGCAGGACTTATTGAACTTTCAAAAATATGCCGTGTGCTGAGATTTTGGCAAAAATTAAATCCATCACCTTGCGCTACTATAACAGAGCTTACCAGTTGAGCTCAAGAACATTGTTTTGTGCACACCAATGTTTATGCACTTTCTATGTTGTTAGGGGTTAAGGAGATGGGGACTTTTAGATACAAGGCATCCTGATTTTGCTTTGTTTGCAGGCCTTTGGTCAATGTTAGTTTAGTAAAACCACTTCTTTCGGAAGCAAACCGCGACTTAAATTGGTCCGCTTGTTTGGGGTATATCAAGGTTTAGATGACAGCATTCACATTAGGGCTGGGTTTTCAGATTTTCACGATTATCAATGCCAAAATAATTGAAAGTAACAACATTTTCATAATATCTGTGGAATAAAAATAATAATAATAATCCTATCCGTCAAATTCATCACACTCATTAAGGGGAACTCTACCAAAAGAGCAATCACACCAGTTTGTGTTTTAATTGAACCAAACCAGCCAAGTGTGAACATGATGCATGATGTTAACAAAAATGTTATATTTTCTTCATATTCTAATACAGTGTTAATAGAAGGTACATTATTGATGTGCATTTGGTGTAATATTGTCTACATGCAAAGGATGATGAATGTTCAGGTGAGATTAAGAGGTGAAACCTGCATTAGTATTCAGTGTCAAACTATAAATAATCCTGAGAAACCATCTGTTGCTGAATGGGTGTTAGATGCATTTTGAAACAGAAACTATGAAGTTCTTTTCTTGGTTTTTATATATATTTGGTTGTAATGAGTGCTAGTTTTGGTTGATTTGTCCATAGCAAGATAAAACAATCCTACATGTTAATATGTAAATATGTAAACTAACCATATAACTGATAAATTACAATAGCAAAATTAATAAGCCCATCAAGGTCAAGCAGGGAAAAGCTTTTGTTTTTCTTTGTTGGAGTATGGTAAAAGAAGACTTTGTATCTTTTTGAAACAACACATTGTAGTTTTTCTTGCTAAAAATACTGTCTCTAAAATTATTTCAGTGGTAGAACAACATCTGTGCAAATTCTACTCTCGCTGCTACCTGAGTAGCCTCATAGTGGCTACAACCACACTTTGTAAATTCTGTGTTCAGGTCGGTACACACAGATCCAACCCACTCCCTGCCTGCGAGTGTGAAATGGTTTCCAACAATGTTTCTGCATTTCCCGGTTTCATCAGCTTAGTCTACAAATTTGTGTTTATTGCACTGCCCAGGGGGATGCTTATACAGCAACATTATTTATGACACCTGTAACAGATAATTGCGCTTATCAACCACATGGGGGAACTGTCAGCAAAAGCGTTGCTTTAATTTAAAGTGAAATGTCACTAACATATACAGAAGCACATTTATGAAATGTGTCATAAAGTTCTGCTTGTCTTCCAGGTCTCGCTTGGCTCAGTTTCAGTATGACTGTGAACCAGAGGAGCAGTCAGCCAACGGGTGCAAGCAGGGCAACTATGCAGCGTGTCTTATTGCCTATACTGGACTTATAGGTAATTTATACATCAAAATAATAAATGTCAGAGTTAAAAACGTGCATGCATACAAGAGAAAGAGAGATAAAGTTATTATTTTTGAAGGTCTTTATACTGTCACCAACTTAGTGACAAGAAATCTTAGTGACCGCTTTGCAGCTGTTTCTTGTCCATTGAAACAGGAGCAGGGTAGATGTGATGCGTTCATGGAGTGTTTTCTTTGCATTCCCTGTAAACAAAAAATAAACACAGGTGTCTTCTCTCCTGTGTGTCTATTTGTTGAAAAGTATTACATTCCAACGAATTTTAACATATCTGGAGAGATCTGATTTATTTCCTAAAACAGAATGAAACGTTTATACTTTTTATAAAAGCTTTGTCCTTAGAATGTCTTTTTTTAAATGCAGCATTATGTTTGATAAATATACAGAATACTGACCCATCTTGATCCCTTCTTCACAAACCATTGTTATATATTTTATATATATCAACCTGATCAACACATTTTTTTAGGATATGGCTAATTCGCATGAATTTGTACAATGTGAATCATAACAAACATGCAATTAATAAAAATATGCAATGCAAAGGCATTCCCCTAAATCCACCCCTACACTTAACATCAGTGGCATGAAGGCAACAACTTGTACAATTTTACAAAAATATGCGAGATCGTATGAATTGGCCACCTTGTAAAATAGTTAATAAATTCCCATGAGATTGTGTTTAATATTTTATTACAATGATTAAGAAAAAACGCCATAAGTTGAATTAATATAAAAATGTGAGGTCAAATGTAATTAAGAAAGTTAATGGATGTACTTTTAAATGTGATTTTATTATTTATTTTTGATTATATATATTTAAGCTATATCCCACTTATTTTTGTGCCTTTTGAATCTATATCAGTACCTATATATACCCATCCATTTAATCTATATTATATTAAACATTACACTTAAATGATAGAAATATGTAAACTCAATACAAAACAAGAAGTCTTTATGAAATGTATGTGATGTTTAGATTCAGTATACAATATGTTTATTTTAAAAATTGCAGGCAGTCCGATCACCCCAAACTACGTGGACAACTCCACATCCAACGTGTCTCCCTGGTGCTCGTGTTCGGCCAGTAGCAATCTAAAGAATCAGTGTGTAGAGTTTCTGGAGTACTTCACAGAGAACGTCTGCCTCAGTGAGTCAATTCTGTTCCTACATATCATCTGTCTAGTGACCATCTGATCTGCGTGTGTAGTTTGACAGACAAAGACATTTTCATGGAATATCAGGCTCTGTTCCAAACCCCACTGAGCGGCCCCATTTTGTACTGTCTATGGAAAGATTCTGCATTTAAGCTGCTTCCTAACCAAAGCAGTACCTTATAATGACTCCATTACCTTATAAGTATAAATTACTATAACTATAATTATGAACATTTAAAAACAATTTAATTCTAAACTTATAGATAAAAACAGTGAATGGAGACTTTGAAACTTTTATTTTATTGCACCTGTTTGTATGTCTTGTTCACATTTAACATGACCATGTCCATCCCATTAAATCTAGTTTATTGCAGTTTGTAAGGAAAGGAAATGCATTCAAAGACTAAACAAACCCTGGTACATGAATAATCACACTCAGCTGCCTGTAAAAGGTCCCATAATTCTTTGCGGTAGAAAGTTCCATTAAAGTTGAATGTCCTTCACAGTGGCACAGTACAGTGTGTCTGCTCCTGCTATTCACTGCACCATTAGTCATGCTTACCCTGTTATACAGTATGTCAGAGCAACCTAGAACCCAAACACACAAACGCGAGCACACACACACACACACACACAAAAGCCAGTTTGCCTCTCTCAAATGATGAACATTTAAAAAACCACCTCGTCTGTCGTATTTTCTGTCTCTCAAATCTCCATTTAAGCAGAACCACGGCAAACTTCGTGAAAAGCATTTCAAATTTTTAAATTGAGTGCCTGTGGTTTGACTCGGCATGTATTCAATTTCATGAATGCATTTTATTTGTGTAGAACTGGCCCAAGGTTCTCAACAGCTACAGTAGCATTTTTTTTGTACCCTGCAATTTAACAGATTATCACAAGCCGCACATTTGGAAATTAATTGGTGATAACCACAAATTTATTTTTGCATATTTTACAACATAAATTACAAAAACAAACATGACAAATAATTAAAATGTTAAAAAATCATGTTTTTTATTATGTTATTATTTTTAATAATATTAATAAATAAGTATTCCCTTTTTGAGTTGTTATAATAACTAAACCAAAACAAGCCAACTGCATTTTGGAATGCACAATAAACAAATGAAAATAAACGTTTTTATATTATATTTATAAAAATATTGTCATCTGTTTTTGGCAAATGGGCTATTCCGGTGTTATGGATGTGACATTTTGCGTTATGGACATGACATAAAAACACTCAGAGAATGTGTTTGTTACTAATATATACCGAACCATCTGTTTATTTCCACTTAACCCTTGTTGATAGTGTTTAAACATCAGAAAACATAAAAAACATCTCAGGGTGAGACCTGAAGAAACTAGCTGATAAATTGTCAATTATGCAAATTCAAGGAAAATGGTAGCTACATAGAAGACACTGAAATATAATTTTTGCAAATAACTGTATTTGGGCATAAGAATCAAAAATAATGGAGAAAATAAAAAATTAACCATTACAAAAACAAATATTTTTTATCACCAATACTATGTAAGGGAGCAAACTTACACTGGGTGGTGGTCTAATAATAAATACTATATGTGGGCACAGAGTACAAATTATAGTATGTATTTTCAAAACTGATGTTAAGCATTTAAGTACAGACATTTAGCTCAAATAATTTGAACATCGTAAGCAACACATTTAAACTGTTGACTTCGGCAGTATATTATTACGGCCCATCTGTTGCTGTTTAAATGGGGTCCTCTTGAATTGTAAAGTCGAGTACCTCTGTTCTTGCCGTTATTCATCACGCACTTTACAAAGTCTAAAGAGCTTCCAAAGTGCAAAGCACACAGTTGTTCCACTTTGTTTCAGGAGCTGTAAGCATAAATGAATTCCTGAGTTATATCCGAGCTCCTCTCTGCCGCACTCCTCAAGGACCCTATGTATTATATATAGCGATTCATCAATACGCTAGACTCTTTGCAATATTCTCAGTCCTGTTCAAACAAGATCTCTTACGCCAAGCAACTCCTCAGACAGCCAAGTGGCAGCTCTCTGAGTGAGGGATGCGAGCGGATGAGACCGATGTTTGGTCAGGCCACTCATCTGCGAGTTAATGAGGGGCTGTGGAGAGGCAGGTGCAGCCGCCAGGCCTGAGGAGAATGCTGAGCGCTCGCCGCCTCTATTCACATTCAGCAAATCGAAACCGGTGATGCCGGAATTCAAATAAGTGTTTGATAACAGAACCTGTTGCGAATGGAAGTCGTCTCTTTAGCCGAGCCAGAATTTCTTTACTCAGGGCAGTGGGTCTGTTGTGTGTTGCATGAATAGGAAATGCTCTCTTGACATTCGGGAACGGAATGGACTTCACTCCTACTTCTACCCAGTCGGTGCGGCTGGGCCCTGCGACGGACAAAGAGCTACAGCGGGTGACTACTGTGTTTGTTGCCATGGATACTGAACAGAACGTTCTGAGCCCAGTCAAACCCACACAGGTGAGGGTAAGAGATGGTAAAAGGTTTGATTGTGAGTCTGGAACTGCCTTGATTGTAGTGTGACTCTGAAAAGAAATAGATTTGTACAATAAAGGAAACTGGTCTGAAGCGGTCAATTTTGGCAGATTTTTAGAATTTTAAGGCTCTTTGAGATGGCAGATGGAGAACCCCTGCAGAAGATTCATGAGGCAGCAAATGGTACTGGATACTGTGGTACTTTGATATGTTTTACGGTCCTCATACAAAATGAAAATTCTATTATTATTTTCTCAACCTCATGTCATTTCAAACATGCAGAACACAAAAGTATATTTTGAAGAATGTTACACTGAACTCCACTGAGATCCAGTTTATGACACAAAACCACTCAAAATATCTTTAAATGTATGTTGTGTTCTACAGAAGAAAGAGTCTTATGGCTGCAGTCCTTCTGAAGCCTTGTATCTCCATATTTAGTGATTTTATCATTTTCATAAATCATTATTATTAGTTACCCTTTATTTTTGTCAATGGTTTTTCCAAATGTCTAACCCCCCCAAAAAAGTGCTTGTCAATTTTGACAGTGCTTATTAATAATTAAAAAAGTACAGTAGTTTTTCCAATTCCTGAAAAACAGTGAATTTTTACATAAAAGGTTTCAGATGGTCAGCGACAGGTTTGAAATTGATAACATTTTTGAGTGAACTCCCGTTTTCATGTTTACCACATTCATATACATTATGATGTTTGCATGTTATTCAAAACGTTTAAAAACTGTTTCTTAATAGAATATCATGTCCGAAAAACAATGTTAATAATACCATACATAGGCTACTTTCTTTGTGAAACAAACACTACTGTTATTGCTCACATAATCTGGTTTGGGTGTTTTAAACCACTAGCAAAAAGAAATTAATTCTGACTAAACGGCTACGCATTACCCTTTGCTTCATAGTTCATTAGAAAGACTATCCACTCTTTTTTGATTCATTATTATTAACAAAATACATTTTTGAAAATCAAATTTACGTATATTGATAGAAACTGCATTATAGGTATTAGCTAACAGCAGAGTTGCCAGGTCTGCTTTACCCGAGCGGCAACCTTCCGGTCTCTCTCTCGAGAAACCAACACAGAAGTGACTTAAACTGCAATTCATTGACTGGCCGCTAGAGACTGGTTCCAAAACAGAGCCGAATCTCATTGAGCCCAATGTTAAAATGCCCAACTTTAATGCGGCCATCAGTTATAAAACAGCCAGGTAAGATAAAATATGTATGAAAATAGACTGTATTTAGGATTACTACTTTACAATAACTTTCCAGATGAAATTGTATGTAATGAATACAGTACCTGTAAAATATGTTTAAGGGTGGGAGTGACTTATTTTGGGTTTTGGTATTTGGACTGGGTTACTTTTGGACTTTTTTGATAGGCCTTTGAATTGGTTTTGTTGAGTCAGATCTGGCAACCCTTACTGATAGCTTCTTTTGCGACCTTGCAATTGCTGAAATTTCCTTTAATAAACCTTTATGAATCACATTTGTAATTATCTTTCTGATCCTCAGGACTCCGTAAAAGTGAACCTTTGGTCGGACTCCACCGCGTCCTTTGACACACACCAGAACTCTGCCCACGTGTCGGCTTCAGCATTGCTTCTGATCTGCATTTGTGTTTATCTCAACATCTTGCTCAGCTATTGCCATTAAATGGACAGAAGGAAGTCTGGGACATTGTTTCTGACAGGCCCGTGATTTTGGATCTACTGGAACATTTTTTGAGGTGAAGAAACTGGCCCCAATGGCCTCATATTTCTGACCTGGAAGTCATCGTGTTATATCTGTTTCTGTGGAACCGCCTATCAAACCTACAGAATCTGCAATTTTCAAGGCACTTTTATAGACCTGAATGTGTTGTTGGTGAAAAACAAAGGCCAGCGGAAAGTGTGTATCTGTACATATGTACATAGCATCACAAAGAGTCAATATGGAACTTTGTTGTTCATGAAGAGTTTCAGTGTAAAATCATATTTTTGTGGTCGGGTGGGAATTCAAAAGACTGACTCTTCCAAGTTTCTAAAGCCCAAATTACCTCCTAGCATTCATGAAATCAATTCCTGATGAAATGTGGAGCAGAGGGAAATGAATCTTTCTCTTTTTCCCTTTTTCTAGTTCCTCATGCATCAGTTCAAGCATTTGGAGATCCCCTGAGCAAAACAGGGATTTAATATCATTCTGTTCAACTTGACTGAAGAGAAGACAAAGGCTATTTCTGATCAATAATGGAATGGTTATGCCTTTGGGTAGAAGTAAACAATATTCTTCTCAATGCTCATACCAACACTCCAAATGCACAATGTGCTGTTGCGATACAAGCTAACCAAACTTCACATATTGATTCAAGAACCAACATTTTTCTACGTCACAGAATCCCACCAAGTGTTGTCTTTTTGTAAAATATGATGTCTTTATGAGGAGTCACAGTAAATATGCTTACGATGAATATGTGGTATATACCGTAAAGGAAGGTTAAGGAGTGGCGTTGATTAGACAAATGACCCGTGATATTTCTAAAGGAAGGCTGTGAATCTCATTATGGAACATTCTTTGGTTCATCACATATGCCATTAATAAAATATGCTGGTTCATTTAAAGTCGTTTGCTGCTCCTTTGTGACTCCGAAATCTAGATCTGACTGGCAAAAAACTGCCGCACAAATGTGGAAAAGGTTAGTGAGGTAAAACTGCACAGGATGTGTGTGTGTATCTCAATAACATGCTCGGGGCCAAATGTGTGGAGAAACGGTTATTCACAGAGAGATGAGACCCTATGCTGATTCTTCATCCGTCTCAGAGATAGTTTATGGTCAGGTAAATCAACTGAACTATGGCAGGAGGACATTTGGATCCTAAAAAAGGAAGAAGGTTTCATCAAAGCTTGAGCATGCTAAATCCATTTGTTCCACAAAGATAAAGCATGAAAATGTTCAACATTGGGGTATTTAGTTGTAAGGATTATTTTTCTATTAAAGGTCCAGTGCATGGAATATTTCTAATAAGTGGAATCTAGTGGTGAGGATCTGAATTGCAACCAGTGGCTCACTCCATCCCTCATCCCTCCCTTTCTACGCACTACGCTGGCTAACACAGGACTAAGAAGTTCTCACGTTTTGCTTATTTGCCGAAGGAGATAACGTATTTATGAAACCCACTCTGTAGAGCAGTGTGTCTGTTTTTTAAGGCTACTGTAGAAACAACATGGTGAATCCATGTAAGTGGACCTGCAGTGTATGTAGATAGAAATAGATCAATCGAAGGTAATAAAAACATAACATCTCATTATGTAAGGTCTTTATACACCTTTGAAGACATGGTTATGCATATTATATTGCATTTCTGTCAATAGATCCCCCCAAAAAATCACAAACTGGACCTTTAATTGAGTGCGTCAAACAAAGATGATGTATAGTTTTTGAGATGGTGTGGGCTTAAAAGCTTTAAGGGGGATAATTTTTCCAAAAAATGTACCTCTTTGGTAATTTTTTCATCCTATTCCATTCCAAACCAGTATAACGATCTTTTGCAGAATATAAAAGAAGAAGAACTTTTGTAACCAAACAACATTGGCGCCCATTGACTCCCATTGTTTGGACACAAAACCACAGGGATATTTATGCACATATGGAGCATTTTTTAAACAACACAAATGACAGAATATTTATTTTTGTGTGAACTACCGCTTTAAAGTATCCTTCAACTGAACTATCTCAGAAACCCAGTCATCCGCTATCATCATGGTCTATTACCCAATTACTCCAGATATCAAGATCTTCAGGAAGCACATGGAAAATTCTGCAGCTTGTCTTGGCACTCTTCCCAGTTACAATGCAGCTTTTCCACCCCAATCCATTCTAACAATATTTATTGATTAGATCAAGACATAAGTATGGATTTCTTAAATGAAAAAGAGGAAAAATGGTTGAAAGTTTATTGCTCTTCATTTTCTATAAGACACAATTGATTTTTTAAATATAGAAAACTGAGGATTTTTTTAAACAAAAAGGTATGTAAATAGATCATAGTCTATAGATCATAAAAGGGTTTTTGGTAATGCTTTTGGTTTTAGGTCTTATTGTGCAACATTTGGAGGTGTTTAGGTTTTGTTTTTGGCTTTTCACTCAGAGCAGCTTAGTCTTTCGGGTTTTTGGTATGCTTTTGTTGACATTTGAGCAACAAGCTTAACAATCTCACCACGTCGCATTTTTGACCAATGAAAAAATATTTACACTAAACCCATATAATCATAGCGCAGGATGAAAATCTATTAAATCTATTTGCTGGGCCATGTTAAAAGAGTTCATTAAAAAAGCCAGTGGGTCTTATCTTGAAAGGGCACAGTGCTTCTTACCAAACAATTCTCCGGCCCTCATCCTTCCATTTTCAGTCCCAGACTGTTCATTGATTTGCCTGAATACAGACTTGCCTCATCCGTGATCCATCTCAATATGTCATCGAAATCTCTGTTAAACGTAAGTGCTGGTTACATTCATCTGAATACACATTTCGATGAGGTATTTAAAGGGGTGCTGCAACTATGTGTCAAGCATTCTGACTTCTTTACACTGTTAAACGTCTTCTCATGCTTAACATGACCAACTTTTCCAAAAAGAGCTGGGCGTATTACGAATTATTTCTATGCTCAAAACACTCCCCCAGCGATCATACAGGTTTCAGATTTTTTTTGAAATTACAAAACTGTTTTGTAACCATTTTTCTTAGTCCCTTATTGGACCATTCTCCTGGAAAAGCACACGGCACACCCACGCGGCAGCTTGGAGAGCAGGAGAAGGAGCATGCACAGACTGATCTAATTCAACAATATAGTTGATGACGCCACACAGGTGTGAAATAATCAAATCTGCGAATTATTCTGTTTATATTGAATTGATGTCAGATTATTGCTGTCATATGAAGACTACTGTTTTTCTGGTTTTGTGGACAGGGTCATGACAGTACCATGTCTATGTGCTTGTGTTCTGTGTGGAAGTACATGGCCTTTGTTTTGTTTGCCTTGTGCCATGTGCTCTTCTGTTGTGAGTCTTAGCTCCGCCCCCTAGTTTCCCCGTTAGTGTGTCATTCCCCACATCTGCCCATTGTAATCATCCCTTTTTAGTTTTCCCTATTTAATGCCCTTGTCTGCTAGTTTGTTCTTTCAATATCCCTGGTGTTTCTTTAGTGTTTAGTCTGCCCTCTTCCTGCCTTGCCAGTTCGTAATAGTAAGCGGTTTATTCATTCAACTATTTTTGTTTCCTGTTTTTCCGACCTCATGGGAAGTTTTTTTTGGCCGTTTATTATTTGCTGTTTGCCCTTATTGTAGGTTTTTTGTTAAATAAAAGTCATTTTGTTTCTACTGCCGTCTGCGTCTGGGTTCTCTGTCAGTTCCTTGACAGTTTGTTTCTAACCACAGCTCTAAATATATATTTTCAACCACGCTACTTTGCGATGCTGTCTGTGAATTTACGCTGGAACGTTGTACTGTTCGCAGTGTCCATATTATGATAATGATGTTTCTTTTGGGATACACACCCCAGATAAACACGTAATAGCTGTAAATTAACATCAGCTTGATGTTAATTTACAGCATTTTACATTAACTTTAAACTTTCAAAATGTGTGAAATTTAGCTTTTTATTAAACTACTCCGCACAATTTTGCATGCTTTAAATAGAAATAGGTTCAGAGACAGAAGGTGACAGGTTATACAGAAAGCTACACCTGTCATTTTTTCTTCAAAATATCTTGTAAATCCCTATATACCCTTTTGGGTTAAACTACGTTTAACTTCACAGACTTATGTGTGCGTATTTAAGCGGAGTGGCTGCACCTGTTAAATGAATCTCACAGCACGGTTGTCAAAATACCTGAGGTTTCCATGTGAATGGCTGCCCGGGCTTAAACGTGTCAACTCCTCTGATATCTCATGTCTAAATTATGGTCTGTAACCATTTCCATGACACACAAGACTGGAGTGTGTCATCACACACAGTGGGGATGGTTTTTCAAGAACTGTACTCCCAGATTGAAAGACTATCAGCTTTCAAAGAGGATAAATACTGTAGATAACGCATTAACCACACATCTAATGTACATACATTTTTCTTTTATGGCATTCCAGTAATTGAAACGGAGATAAACTGGAACACACATCATGATTTCCAAGCTCATAAACAGAAAATGCCCACAAAGACCTGAAGGCAGCATCACTGTGTGTTTGTATGTCACAGGGCTATAGGGTTGACATTTCATTTTGATTGTAATGGCAAAAGAGAAGCATTTGAGAGATTGTTCTGTTAGGTGATAGACATTTAACAATATTCATAACTTCGGTCCTGCATTATGGTAAAAACACCAATGGAACCTGAATCAGAGTTTGGTATGGCACGTTCTCTGCAGCAAACTATGATTATAAATCCCCACAAGATCAATAAAAGCGATTGAGAAGTGTGCTGGCAGTGTTTTGAAACCTTTCACTATAATAACAGCATTCTAGTCTTGCCTGCACAGTATATTCGTCTGTCTCCCATGGATGCTGTCTGCCTTTTCCCCAGTGGCGTGTTTGCATTCATAGTAGCGAGTCACATACACCACTTCTATTATTTCCAAATCCAGCATGGGTGAAGAAGGAATTATGATCGATTTTCTTTTCATTGCTGTAAACATTGCTAGAAAGCAGAAAGTCACGCTGCATGTCTACTTAATTTTTCTGCCTTTTTTGTCTTTTGGGGAAAACAAACCATTCTTGCTCTGAAGCGTAAAACCAAAACCCAATGTAACTGTTAGATGTTTGGGCTGTTGTTGAAATCACCTGGTGTTTATGTGCATTCAGACCCGATCATTAAAACCCCACAAATCACAGATACATTTAAAAGGGCCGGCGCTTTAAAACACTGCTGGAGAAAATCAGAACGGCGTATGCAATTACATTCCACATTAATATTGATGGATGTTTAAAAGGACTCTGAGAGAATTCTGATTATTAGTTCTCATATAATGAGACCACATCTGAGTTTGCAGACTTCTATATTTAAGCAGCCCAGCAGAGTAAATAATCTGTGCTGTTGGACACAGCAAGGCTTATGACAAACCATTGAAATGAATTACAAACAAAGGCTCTATTAATATATGCAGGTTTGGGGGGGCTATTGGGTTAAGGAAAGCTTGGGCTATTGGGCTCATAGTCATAGCCCCTCTGAGTACCTCTAAAATTAGACAGGGGGGCTACCCAACCGTACCTTGGAGTGCCATTGTAATGAGTTATTGCAGCAGGAGCTCGACACCTTCATGCATCAGAAAGAGGTATTGATTGAAACTAAATATAAAAATCAACAATAAAAACTGCAATTAAAACAGAACACATTAGATAGGTGTGACAAAAACAAATTCATAGTTAATCACTCATCTGCAAATTGAAAATAAAAGTGTTTTTATTAAGATATTAAGAAAAATGTCCAGAAATGTGTGGTTTAATCCAATTTAGAGAAAATTCAGTCAAAGGGAATGTGGCCTGCACACCCAGCGAAAGATGCATTTATTTGACTCTTCTTCTTAGGTATATATATATATATACAGTTGAAAGAAAAAGTATGTGAACCCTTTGGGCTTACTTGGATTTCTTCATAAATTGGTCATAAAATGTGTTCTGATCTTCATCTAAGTCACAACAATAGAGAAACACAGTCTGCTTAAACTAATACTGCACAAACATTATACGTTTTCATGTTTTTATTGAACACAACATGTAAACATTCATAGTGCAGGGTGGAAAAAGTATGTGAAACCCTAGGCTAATGACTTCTCCAAGAGCTAATTGGAGCCAGGAGTCAGCCAACCTGGGGTCCAATCAATGTGATAAGATTGGATGTGTTGATTAAAGCTGGCCTGTCCAATAAAAAACACACACCAGTTTTGAGTTTGCTGTTCTGAAGAAGCGTTGTCTGATGTGAACCATGCCTCGCACAAAAGAGCTCTCAGAAGACCTACGATCAAGAATTGTTGACTTACATAAAGCTGGAAAGGGCTACAAAAGTATATCTAAAAGCCTTGATGTCCATGTGTCCACGGTAAGACAGATTGTCTACAAATGGAGAAAGTTCAGCACTGTTGCTACACTCCCTAGGCGTGGTCGTCCTGTAAAGATGACTGCAAGAGCAAAGCGCAGAATGCTCAATGAGGTGAAGAAGAATCCTAGAGTGTCAGCTAAACACTTACAGAAATCTCTGGCACATGCTAACATTTTTGTTGACAAATCTACAATAAGGAAAACATTAAACAAGAATGGACTTCATGGGAGGACACCACGGAGGAAGCCACTGCTGTCCAAAAAAAAACAGTGCAGCACGTTTGAAGTTTGCAAAAGAGCACCTGGATGTTCCACAGCACTACTGGCAAAACATTCTGTGGACAGATGAAACCAAAATCGAGTTGTTTGGAAAGAACACACAACGCTATGTGTGGAGAACAAAAGGCACAGCACACCAACATCAAAACCTCATCCCAACTGTGAAATATGGTGGAGGGGCATCATGGTTTGGGGCTGCTTTGCTGCCTCAGGCCCTGGACAGATTACTGTCATCGATGGAAAAATGAATTCCAAAGTTTATCAAGACATTTTGCAGGAAAACTTAAGACCATCTGTCCGCCAACTGAAGCTTAACAGAGGATGGACGATGCAACAGGACAACGACCCAAAGCATAGAAGTAAAGCAACAACAGAATGGCTTCAACAGAAGAAAATACGCCTTCTGGAGTGGCCCAGTCAGAGTCCTGAGCTCAACCCGATTGAGATGCTGTGGCATGACCTCAAGAGAGCGATTCACACCAGACATCCCAATAATATTGCTGAACTGAAACACTTTTGTAAAGAGGAATGGTCCAAAATTTCTCCTGACCGTTGTGCAGGTCTGATCTGCAACTATAGGAAACGTTTGGTTGAGGTCACTGCTAGCCAAAGGAGGGTCAACCAGTTATTAAACCCAAAGGATCACATACTTTTTCCACCCTGCACTATGAATGTTTATATGTTGTGTTCAATAAAAACATGAAAACGTATAATGTTTGTGCGGTATTAGTTTAAGCAGACTTTGTTTCTCTACTGTTGTGACTTAGATGAAGATCAGAACACATCTTATGACCAATTTATGAAGAAATCCAAGTAAGCCCAAAGGGTTCACATACTTTTTCTTTCAACTGTATATATATATTAGTGGTGGGCATAGATCATTTTTTTTAATCTTGGAATCAATCTAGATTAAAATGGTGCTTTTGAATTCTGCCGAAGGCATTCAGAATATGTGTGCTACCCAAATAATGACTAAAAGTAAGTCTTTGAGAACGCGTTTCTCAAGCCAGGTGGCGCATTAGATCAGGGGTTCATCTGTTTCCAAAATGCATCACAAACTGCTTGAGAAAGCTGTTCTACGATGATAATTGGTGATGAAAATAAATTATGTTCAATAAGATGTACTTGTGTTTACTTCCGCATTAGCTAAGTGATGTTTGCGTTTAGGTGGTACTTGAGACTGGAAGAGCTCCTACAGTACATTAACATTTAGTCATTTAGCAGACGCTTTTATCCAAAGCGACTTACAAAGAGTGAGGGAGCAACAAGCGATATGTCATACAGGAGCCATAATACATTAGTTGCCAATACAAATTTACTGGTTTCAACTAAAGCTAGACCACTACCTGTTGAGAGAAAGTTTTTTTTAAACCAATTCCACATTGCACAAGGTGCAAACAACCTTAGTCTTTTCGATGTTTCCATTGGGAAGCTTCTTAAAAATACATTTTCCCTGAAGCAACCCGGCGGCTTCAAAGCTGCATCCACTTTAGCACGTCACGTCTGATGTGGTAATTTTACAGTAACGTTATGTTGTGTTCAGACCAAACGCGAATGGCGCGTCAAGCGCGAGTGATACATGTTAAGTCAATGCAAAGACGCGATAGACCTACTTGGGGCGCGAATCGCGCGAATGAAGCCCTGGTCATGAGATGATGAGGCGGCGCGAATGACTCGAATTGCGCAAATCACGCGAGTTGAAAAATCTCGTTCTCGCCCGGTACAGTGCAATTCAGCTAGGTATACATCCTCGCTAAAATATCAAGGTGAAAGTCATCATAGCTTGCGTAGTATAGACCCAGCTAACACCTCTAACATATGTATATATATACATATAAACTTAACACTTTTAATTCAAGTTCATTTTTCTTAACTCATTGGCAGATATATTTTTTGTTTAAGTATTAACTATTATTTTATGTCTCTTCTTAAGTAAATATTTCTTCATGTAAAAGTTTGAAATTTTTACTTTTTTAAGTGTAAGATTCATAATTCCAAATACATTACACTGTATTATACAGTATAATTTCTTAAGCAAATGTGTTCTTTGTGTGAACTGTTTGGAGATGTTTGCTCAAACTTCCACTCCGCTGAACTCTGAAAGGTACAGGAGATTAGCTGTATCATCCTGGCCTGTCTCCATTGTTCTGTGTTCCTCATGGGAGCCGTGTCCAGCAACCCAGCAGCCTCTCCACCTGAGACCACAGACACTTCTGGGTCAGTTGCTCCTCTGCCAATCCACTGGAAAAGAATAAACACTGTCAACCTATTTAAATCTCATCTGAATACTGGGAAGGTAAACTAAGAATCTAAGATCATGTGTTTTAAATTCACTGACAGAAGCTAAATCTTTCAATGTGATTTTTTGATGTTTAGATAAGCCTTTTTAAAGCAGTCCAGGTATAGTGTACGAGTGTAAGTATACTGTATACTAGTGTAAACACAGGCGTATATACACGCACTGTAGATTTTTAATACACCTTTTTAGCAAAGGGGTGTGTCTTCTAAAAATGTTTATTGAGTTCTTTACTTTAAGTACAAACAAATTGGTTTTACAAGTCATTTCAACTCAAAATGTCACTAGTGATACGTTGCAGTAACATATGGAAACAAGTTGAAATGGTTTAACTTATTTTGATGAGTTTATAAATATGTGTGTTGATATAACTTATTGTCATGGTTCCCCTCCGTTTCTCCCCATTTTGCCCCAGGATTCCATTTCCCATGTGCCTCCACGCTCCCTCACCTGTCCCACGTTTGCAATCACCCTCGCCTGCCAGCGTTTCCCTCATCACATGGACTTGTATATATTCACACTGTGTTCTTCTCACCTTAATTGTCGTTTTCTAAATGTAATTGTGAATGCTGTTACCTGTTACTCTGTGTTGATGAAATATATATTGGTGATTTGAATATCCTCATCTGCCGTCAGTGGATATAGCCTCATTTTTCGGAGTATATTGGCATAATATGGTGGAGTTACTATACATGGTTGAAGCTTTAGACTTCACTTTTGCAGGACTATACATCATAATGTGTCTTTGACTTGTGCTTGTTTAACACGGAAGCAACTTTTGTTCTGATGTGGAAGGTAAATTATCCAGTAGCAATTTTGTTTGCTCAAGATGTTCTTTGAAATGAAATACCTCAATGCCATCTCTTTAATGCTCACGGGAACAATATCTATTAGTTTGCTTTTGTTCCATATACGCCAGCCCCTTATTTCTATTTTTGCTGTAAAGGCAGTATTCTCTATGACTCTCATTTCCACTAAAGTAGATGCGTTCCCTCTTTCTGATAAAACACTCTCCTCATCCTTAACTAAACAGTTTAAGTCAGTCTAAAGAAATATTTTCCGTTATATCCTTTTTGTCCTGTGCTGCTCAATAAAAGCAATGAAAGCCTTCATAAACAGCTCAGACGGACTGATTGTGCCATAACTTATGCTGCCACAATACCTGTTTGCTGTGGTTTAGCAAGTCCAAGGTCAGATGTGCCGTTGTGCTCAGTAAATGCTGAAATGAGGTAACGCGGGTCAATACATTGGAAAAAAGGAAGCAGAGGGTGGACAAAGAATATCCGAGTTCTCTATGGCTGAAATGGCACAGATGATTTTCCCATGCCTTTGAGAGGAGACATGAAAGCTGTTTTTCGTGACTGCATTGAAGTGCCTCTCCGTCATTATATAACTGCTAATTGGAATACACTCTGACTTTATCTCCAGCATAAAAACAGTCACGATGTCAACAGCACTTTAGCTAACAGAAAAAAGGGGCTGCAGAGCCAAAAATGCAGGAACTTTTGTGACTTAAACCATCGAAGGATTGAGAGTCAAATGAGCTGCTATTCAGATCGTTCACAGAAAATTTGAAGCTCTTGTTGAGTCAGGCGATTAATGCAGAGTTACTTCATGCAGATGACACTCTTTTTTCTAAAAAAGATTTCTGGCTGCTCTTTCATATGTCATGTTATCTGACAAAATTGATGTTAAAGTGTCTGGGTCTTTAAACAGATTACAGAGAAAAGATTAAGATATCCCAACTCATACTTTTCTAGGGACTGGTAACATCTAAAAATTTCAATAGGCTAAGTCTAGGTTTATAAACAAATCACATTTTGAGTCAGCAGCGCTAAAAAAAAGAATTTTGCTACTTGTCCAACTGACTAAATTTCAATTAATTCAACACAATTTTTTCACAACATGATTTTTTCATGTTCAGTCATGTACCGTAACTTGATCTATTCATGTTGGGACCACATGAATAATTTGTGAATTCTTCAAACTGGTCAGAAGATTTGTTGTTCCCAGCATGGTTTGTGCAAGACTGCGTTTTTCCCTGTTTTCAAAGCTGTGACTGTGTTTTTTGGGTGTTTTACAATGGATGTTCATGTTTCTAGTTAAAAAAAACCCTTTATATTTCACGTATTTCAAGTCTATCGTCCACCGCTGTCTCTCTTCTCATGAAACGATTGTATTTCTTCAGGTTTCTACAAAGTCCCGCCTTCCGGAACGCTCTGATTGGTTACGCTGAACGGGTCTGTCGGGATTGGTTCCTCCTCTTAGAGTGTGTGAAGATGTCCCACCCATACCATATCAGCGAGTTCCGCTCCTCCAGCTGTTGTGATTGGTCGGTCCCCCTCTCAGTGCACGTGAATTCATAAGCTTTGGCTTTAAGCAATATAAACAGTAAAAATGGCATCAACTTCACTTCATCAGTTAAAAACATGCGGCTCGATCAAAGTGTATCGGAGGTCTGCTAGTGCATTCGCAAACGTCATTCTTTTTTAGAGATCGCTCTTTTTTCTTCTATACAGCTGTACGATTATTTCTGCTAATAATTGATTGCTTTTCCAGGGGTATTGTTCAATAAGGGACTAAGAACCCTTGTTATGAAATAGGAATCCATGTTCGAAAAAAACTTTACGAAACCTGTAAGAAACCCTGAAGGATTGTATCGAACACAGAAATACTACATCATACGTTCAACTCGTTTTTTGACAAGTTGACCATGTTAAGCTTGTGAAGTCAAGGGTTAAATAGTGTAAAAAAAGTCACAATGCATGAAAGAGCATGTTATCTCCACTTTAAGTGTTGTTTTACTGTATGTATTTTTAGTAAAGAAACATGTGTTAGTGTTTATTGTTCATGCATCGTTCACAAGTAGCCATTTGTAACTATTGTTCAGAAGAGTGGTGCCTTAGCTTAAGCTGTGGGAAGTTATATAAATAAACATTTTTTAAATACAATTTTATCACTTTATTTTTACTTTATTAGAATTTATTTATTTCTGTTGATCTCTGTTATCTTAATATTTTTTTAGAAAATATAATGATTTCTTTTTATTGAGAACTTAAAACATGATATGAAACTTTAGCATATAAAAATGTTTGTGTAACAAACATAAATTGCATCATTTGAAAATTACTTTGATCAATTATGCTGAGTAAACATAATTTAAACGTGCACATGTTAATCCAACAGAATTCAAAGTCTTTTCTACAGTCGTTTGTGAAATTTGCAAAACTTTACTAGAGATTAAAAAATTTAAGTCAGATATATAATGGATATTATAGATCCATTTGAGATGGATCTTGGATAAAAGCTTACAAACAACAATCTTTACAAATGTGTAGTGTGAGTCATAAATACATGTAACCTATCTGGTAAATGACATCATGACAATGTTGTTTAGCTGATGATGGTAGCGTGAGACTGTTACCCATGACTCTTTCTGTTTTTTTTTCCCGTCTTCATTTCTGCATCCCAAGACTGTCCTCTGGTTTAATCTTTAGTTTTATCTCTGTTCTTTAATATTTGATTACAAATAAACTGAAATGGCCACAATATATCAAATGTAAGGTTGAGCAAATGCTTTTTTATTTATCCTTTTTGAGATTTAGAAATAAATTCCCAGAATTTGTTTTTTTCATGTAAGAAATTGTAGAACCCAGCCATCTTTTCATGGCCTGCAATAGCAGTACATGACTTAACAAATTCACCTTTGTCAAAAAAAGTTTTGACTTGTGGACCTGCAGCCCTCTTCTCATTTAATGGTGAACAGATTTTCATTCTTTACTGACCATGTGAACGTCTCTTGTCTGTTTAGTTTCAGAGTACAGCTGAGCCGAGGATCAGTTTATTTATTTGCAAAAGGGTGCTGGGGACCACAGAATGAAATATGAACTATACTCGCATTACGTAAACAGCACTGTTCGTGCGCTCATTATTATTGTGTGACGTAAGACATATTGAATTACTTACACTGATTCCAAAATCAATCCTACTGAATTGTTATGAGGGTCCCTTGCACCTTTGGGACCCTAGAATTGCTTCCACCTTTCACCCCATTAACTACGGCTCTGCCTCAGAATATGTGAAGACCGTAGAGGATGGGATGGATGTAATGAAGATGTCTTGTCTAGACTGCCATCCATCCCAAGGGATCTCTGTTTCTTCATCTTTATTTGATTTCTGTGACTTTGATTCTCTGACACTCTCTGTACAGTATTTTGATCCGTCTTCTCACAAACTCAATCTCCCATCCTCTGCCTCGCTTCAATCTTTCTTCATCATTCACACTCATCACCATCTGGGGATGTGCTCGGGCCGAATGTCTATCACGGGTGATCCAGTCAAGCCAGCCAGGCCTCAGGCACACATTCAGAAAAGCCTGACGTCTTCCTCCAAACATTCCCACAGCCCACAGCACCTCTGTCAGGAGGAAATAATGAGTTAGGCAAACTCACTCGACCTTCTCTCCAATGAGGCACATCATTCACTGCTGACAAATTTCAAAGTCTCCACCAACTGGCCCCAGATCTCCATAGACAAATCGCATCATGCGTCTCCCATGATGCCGACACCCACGCGTTCGATTTTCTCGCTTTTGTTGAATATTTCTGCAGGTACTGATCTCAAAGCCATTGTATAAATATTTCAGTGGCGCTCCTCTCACCCATACGACAGTGAACTTCTCACGCACCTTTTGCTGAGAGCAGTCAGACAAGTGCTTCAGATTCAATCATGCAGAGATGTGAGTCATTTAAGTGCTAATAAGTATTTTTATGTGCTGTAGGGCCCATGTAGGTAAGTAGTATACATGCTTTTGGCAATTCCCATGCTGTAATCTAAAATGCTTTCTGTGCAGTTACTTTCAGAAGAACTGAAGCAATTTGATTTCTATTCTGTGCATTCATCGATGTGTCTTAGTCAGGCTAAATTAGGTCCTGCATGTAAACAGTGTGCTGTACCTTACTGCCTTCCGTTTGCTAAATAATAAATAAGGTTAAGATGGGGTGGCGTTTGGTGATGTGATACTGATAATTCACTGCAGTGGCAGGAGTTGATCACAAAATCATCCGTTTTCATCTGGTTTGACTGTTTTGTGTATGTAAGGATGTTGTGTGCAGAGAAAACTAGGCAAATAGTTGATTTGAAATCTTTTTTTCCCTTATTGATATACTGCTCCCTGCTGCCCAATAGGAACATTACACTAAAATATAGTAAGTCTAAAAAAATCAGGTGTAATTTATTATCCTAAACCTGTATGTGATTTTTTTCCTCTGTGGAGCACACGAAGATATGAGACATAGATAAAGAGTAAGAAAGGCTTCAGTGGTTTCGTGTCCATACAATGGAAGTCTATGGGGTCAATAGTTCGGATATCAAATTTTTCAAAAGATTTTCTTTTGTGTTCTTCAGAAGAAAGTCATACAGTTTTGGAAAGACTATCAATTTATTTTTGTGAGGTGAACTATCATTTTAATGCTTGCCAGGTGTGAGGTTTCATCAATCCTTAACTTTTTTCCTTAACTTCTGTGTTTAAATTTTACTTGGAGTATTAAGCAAGCAACCTAGTTAATGCAAAGCAAAATTATATAAACAGATTTAGAAACAGAACACCTTAGCAAACTATAGAAATCCATTGGCAACCTGCAATGTGGCTGTGAATTTTTCATCAGCAAAAAAGCTAAATTGTCCTGAGAACATAAGAAAAACCTAGTTTCACTGCAGCCTATGGAGGTCCGATTATAGCTTTTAGCTATTTACATTTTAACTAATCATGGAGTCAAAGATCACTAGTCTCTCTGACTCAGTACACAGAATAGGGAAATGAAGTGCAAGGAGTTGATTAAATATTGGCCCGCCTGGGTGGCAAAACGGTCAGGAAAATGACTGCTTACAATATCAGGAAACGCAATTCCGTGTAACTTTTCAGTGTCCAGGAAAACCTGATTCGTTAGGATCGTAAGGATCACCATCTAGTTCAGCTCCTTGTAATTTCAGCAAATAATTGTGTTTCAGTCCTGGTTTCTCCAATTGGATATTTAGTATAGTCCTACCTCTTTTTGTTGCTTACGTCATGTGGTGAAGAGTTGTTGTTGACAAGGGGAGAGGAGTTGAATGTTTTTGACTAAAGATTACAAGTTTAAATTAATTTAAAAAAAATGGTTTACACGGATAAATCATTTATAATAATGACTGCAACACTGTGTAAAACACTTAGAATTTTCCTGTTTGATTTCCTGAGTTTAAGTATATTGATCAACAAATTAAATATGCTAAATATACTTAGCTTGTAGTTGTGTTGACTTTTGAATGAGAAGCCTTTTAAATAATTTATTTCCCCTTTGTTCCTACTTTCACTAGCAGTTTACTAAGAGTATACTTCAAAGCATACTTTCATAAACTAAAGATTGTGCTACAGTATTGACCTTATTGGCCAGTATACCGTTAAGTTCACATGTAGTATGGTTACAGTACAAACAAAAATCTTTGCAGTAAACTATTGGGCTATGTACTCGCGTGACTTCCGCGTTGCTCAGGAATGGAGACTTAAAGCAGAGAGAAATGGGAACCTTTTTTTCCCAACATTACATTTTTTGCATTTTTACGTGTGTAAAACAGTGAGGGAAATAATTATTTGATCCCCTGCTGATTTTGTAAGTTTGCCTGCTTACAAAGAAATAAAAGGGTCTTAATTTTTATGGTAGGTTTGTTTTAACTGTTAGAGACAGAATATAAAAAATCAGGGGAAAAATGTTAAATAAATGTTATAAATTGATTTGCATTTCATTCAGTGAAATAAGTATTTGATCTCCGAGAAAAAATAACTTTGTACTTGGTGGAGAAACCATTGTTGGCAAGCACAGAGGTAAAACATTTGTGATAGTTGGTCACCAGGTTTGCACATGTGTCAGGATACATTTAAGTCCACTCCGCTGTCAATCTTTAAGGTTTCTTGGCTGTCGCCCAGCAAATTGGATTTTTAGCCTCCTTCACAGATTTTCTATGGAACTAGGTCTAGAGACTGGCTAGGACATTTAATGTCTTCTCCTTAAACCACTCTTTGGTTGACTTGACAATATGTTTTGGGTCTTTGTCATGTTCTAGTGATCTAGTTAAGGGGAGGAGCTTCTCTTCCAAGATTTTACGGTACACTGGCCCGTCCCTCAGACCCTCAATGCTGTGAAGTCATCCTGTGACCATAGCAGAGATTAAAAGCCCTAAAGCAAAACATTTTTAACACTGTGCTTCTCTGTAGGGATGGTGTTCTTGGGGTCATAGTCAGCAATTCTTTCCCTCCAAAAACAGGAGTCAACTTTGGTCTCACAGCAGTGCCAGCACTTTCGCCAAAGCCTTTTCTGAATCCTTTAGATTTTCATTGTCAAATTTCAGACGAGCCAGGCGGGCCTTCTTGAGCAGGAGGATCTTGGGAGTGCTTCAGGATTTCAATCCATTGTGGCATAGCGTGTTACCGATGTTTTGCTTGCTAACTGTTGTCCCAACTGTCTTGAAATCATTAACAAGCTTCTTCTGTGTGCTTCCTTGATTTCCATTGGGGAAATCATGCAGGGAGCTCCAGACCAAGGGCAATTGATAGTTATATTGTATTTCTTCTATTTTCAAATAATCGAACCAAACAATTGTCTCCTTCTCACCAAGCTTCTGTCTGTAGCTTATTTAAGGTTTGCAGTTCTTCAATCTTGTCCCTGACATCCTTTAAAAACTATTTGGTCTGGACCATGGTGGTGGAAAGGTTGAAATTGAAGATAAAGATTCTGTTGGCAGGTTTTTTTAAATACATAACAAGCTGATTTAGGAGTTACTTAAAGTGACAGGACTAATCTGCGGTCCATATAGGCACATAACCAATCTGTGGAGCTAGAATTCTTGCTAGTTTGTAGGGGATCAAATACTTATTTCACTGCCTTCAATGCAAATCAATTTATAACCTTTATGTAAAAAAATTATCCCCAGATTTTTAAATACTCTTTCTCTACCTGTGAAAATAAACATACCATAAAATTATAGACCCTTCATTTCTTTCTAAGCAGGCAAAATTACAAAATCAGCAGGGGATCAATTAATTATTTTCCTCACTACACATGCATGGGCATCTCATAACACACCAAAGACACCTTATGACCCCTTTAACTAAAGTTACAATTGAAAGTTAGTATTGAAATAGTGGAATAGAACATTTACAAGAACACTCTTTAGTTCATTGATATGGTGTGTGTATATGCAAAACACACAGTTATATAAATTGTATAAATATACTTGAACTTAAATATACAATATAAAGATTTTTGTAAAGATTTGGTCATTTCGCCTTTAAACAAATTTCTATCATCTTGAGGCTGTAGGTCCGTGAAATAATAGCTACTTATAACAGTGGCCATAACTGGCAAATACCAGGGCACCACAGCACATCAATGTGTTTGTCATTTGTACCATGAAAAATCTTTGTAAGCCACTGTGATTTAGTGACAACTAAATTGGCACAAGCTGTTGAGTTGACACATGCGATATGATCCAGTTGAGCACCTCGTGTGATTCTCTGCACCAGCAGTGTGATGTCTACCACATTACTCCCGACTCTCAACACTCATCCCAGCCTGGAGGAGATGCAAATGAAACACAGGCCTGGTGCAATAGACACACACCAGATCTCCTCCTGTGTCATTTATGATTTTAACATTGATATTGTTCCCTGTTTCCTGAGTTTTACTCTATATGGATCAACTAGACTACATGCATCCAAGTATACAGAGTGGCTTTGGTCCTCTGTAAGGAATCAGCTGTATTCAGTGCTTGAAGAAGGAAAAAAAGGTAACGATACTCTCTTTTGCACGTTGCCGTTTGCAAATTATTACCACATTTGAAATTTATAATACGAAAAAACAGATTTGGACATTGCTGGTTCTACATTTATTTACTAAAGCAACCATTACGGGGAACAAGTTATTTAATGTCAAAAAATAGTAATTTCATTACCTGTGATAATAGTTCTGCACTGTAAACATTCCAACTTGGAAAATGTAGCATTTTTAGTTAAAGGAGTCAAATGATTGTTATGCACATACTGAACAAAATGAGCCTAAACATGTTTCTGATAAAGATTATTTTGTTGACTGGACTTAGTTTCTCAAGTTTTTGGCCAAAATGCGTCAGAAAGTTTGCATAACTTACAAAACAGTGTATTCTGAACAAGCAATATTGCAAGAGTGTGAAAGTTCCCAAGATGCATTGCAGCATGTTCAATCCTGTGTTTCTTTTATTTCTTCTTTTTTTAAAGATTAGTGTTTTAGTTCTTTCTGGCCTAAATGTATGCTTTAATATCGTTGTTACTGTTTGTTATCTGTTGAGTTTAGAGATCTTTAATGAATGATGGTTTTTGATTGTAACCATGGTTGAGATTTGTGTGTTCAATGTTGAGGTGTAAGTGCCATGGCAAAGCCGGTATTTAAACAGTCAAGACAAACTGTTTAAACAGTTATTTGATGATTTTTTGGGTCTGTATGAGGCAGAAAACATTTACAATTGTAGAAAAAGACAAATACATTTGTTTATTTTTATATTTAACAGTACTTAAAGAGTACTTGAAATATTTCATTAAGCTAATTTAATATTTTTTCATCAACACACAAGAAATATATTAATTGCTTTAACAATAGTAATTGGTGTGACAATAATATCTTTATTAGAAAAAAAAAACTTTGCAGTCTATTGAATTCTTCTGTCCATCAAATACACACATGCCTTATATGATGTTATGTTTTTAGGCATGTCAAGTCGAACACACAAGTTAGATTAGATAAGATAAGATAAGTAAGATAAGTAGTTTGCATCTCTGACATTTTACCATTTATAACTTGAATGTAAAACGGTTAGCTTTTTTATGTTTGCCCTCTCATATCTCACTACATATTCACAGTCATTAGCACCCACCTTCAGACTATCTTCTTCAGTTTAACGTTCTGTCTTCTTACGTTTTATTGGCTTAAATGCTCCTTGGCCTCTGTAATTTGATTGGCTGGAATTCCCTAAACTATGTTGGATTGATCAATCTGTTGAAATTGTGTCGCTCCGTGCCAAAGTCCCTAGATGCTAAATCTGCAGTCAGTAGCGTTTTTTGGCATGGGCGAACCGAACTGGGGTGACATTTTTTTATGATACATCGGGGGTGGCACGAGCAGTTAAAAAAATACTAATAATCCTCTGCACCGCCGACGCAGGGAATTGGCAAATTGGCACCCCTGCTTGCTGAGAAGGTGCCATGCACAGAAGCTGTGCGAAATGGCTGATATAAATTATGTGGTAACCAAGGTGAATAGAGTGTTTTCACGACGCGCCATCAATCCGGAAGTCGGCCATGTTGGAGGCATTGTATGTAGACACTACTATTGAACCTAATGGAAAGATATTGGTGGAGAAAAAATCTTCTTCTTTAGAAATAACTGAAATTAAAGAGCTTTAATGCTGGTCGATCACACCCGAGAAATGCTGTAGCCATATGCTTTAACATCACGTGAAGTATAATTTATTATTTTCTACTCTGAACTTCACTTACGAGTCAGCAGTATTTAACGTTACTGTTTGTAGTTTAACTTAAATCTATTCTTCATGGATGTAGATACAACACACACACACACATTCAAATGGGTAAAGAATCACTGTAACACAGTTGAGAGGCATGCTGTTTTATTAAGGTGATTTAGTTAAAAGAGACCAGACTGTCAGCATTTGTATGTGTGAGATTAAATGGTGATTTCTTTTAAAATAAAAAACTGGCAACAGTTTTCTATGAGGATAAGGTTTAGGTGTAGGACTTGATTGGTGAACAAAATAAGTAGTTCACTACGTCGGAAGGAGAAATATAGGAAATCGGGAAATCAGCCTTTATATGTATGTGAAGTTACAGCATATTGGCCATTGTGATTATATCGGGTGTCTCGTAACTTTGTAACAGTGATTCTTTATCCATGAATGTGAGTGTGTCTACATCCAAGAACAATAGATTTAAACTACATACAGAATCGTTAAATTTTTCTACTGAAGAATATTTTTTTTCCAGCATTCATTGTCTTTTGGCAATGTTGGAGGCGGAGATTGTGCACTTTAAAAAGTGTGTTTCCTGTTGTAATTGCAATAGTTAAATAACTGGATTTTCTTAAGTGTGTTTTTCAAATGTTCTAATGAAGGATTTGTGCAATTGAGAAATGTAATTTTCACTTATGTTGTTATAATAAAATATTACTGTTTTAGCAGAAATTTGGGGGTTTTTTTTAAGGGGGGTGCTCGAAGGGGGTCTCGTGCAGGGTGTAATTCAATGTCGAACCGTCACTGGTCTGCCTGCAATCTTAAAACAAAAAGCATGATGTCTAATGCTAACGCAGTGGCACTAGTCAATCATCCATATACTGACGCTTTTACCCGGAGTGCAAAAGTACCGGCCACATGCAAGACGTGCAGGTATGCAAGAACCGGCCCACTTCAAGTTGGCAACTGGTTGTATTGAAACTTTCTGTTCGCTTACCAACGTATGTTTAGCTTTAAATAACATAAAAATAGTTGTTTATTTGATCTTGGTACTTCTTGACCTTCCATCTGCTGTACAAAATGTCAGTAATGATCGTCAGCACTTTTGTGTACGTCAGTATTTTAATTATACTTGGTGACTTAACCAGGATGTATGCCACCCACAAGCAAGCATGCAAACAAAATATAAATTTCTATGCAGGATTGATGGGTTTCTATGATTGCACCAAGTATGTTCATCTTGGGTTGGGTCGGATTGACATTTTAAATCATTCATCAGATATATTCAGGGCAGGGAAAGCCTCTCTTGACAGGTCAAATCTTAGCACAGTACATGTTGTTCCGTAGCAGGTCAGACTGGAAGGATTCAACAGCAGTTGATTGACAGGACGGAAAAACAAATTCACCGTTTGAAGTGAACATGCTGCTCTTCCCTGCAATGTGTCCCATGATACATACACTGCAAACAAAAGTTCAAAATAATCATACAGATTAAGTAATGTAATATTAATTTCATAAAAAAAGTTTTACTTACGTAAATATTTTAAGTTCCTGAAACACTTTCTTACTTTTGAGTAAAGTATAATGATTACTTTTGATTAACTTGTTAAACAAGTTAATTTAACACAATTGGTCAAAAATAAGTTCCAATGCCAGGCATGCTTTGCGCCAGACTGCATTAGGAGAGTAAATTAAAAAAATATGATTTTTTTAAATGTTTTTGGTAAAGTTAAAGACTTGTTATTGTTTAATGTTCACTTCTCTTAGATATTTAGAAGAGTTTGACATATTTTTCAGTTTCGTGGTTACTATTGTTTAGAAGAGTGGTGCATGTGCTTAGGATGTACGAAGCTACATTTGATTTCTATCATGTGTCATGTTACCAGTGAGCAGGAACTGTGCCAATGTCAGTTATGAGATCAGTCTCTTCTTGTTCATTTTGGGTTGCATAAATCAAAATGTTTGATTTATGCACATGAAGACTAAGAAATATGTAAAATAAAAAAACTGAAAGAATTTGGTTTAGTTAACTTAAAAATGCAATTTTGGTGGAGATATTTCAGTTCTGTCTACTTAATTTCATAAAAAGGATCAATTAAATATTTAAGTCGCACTTTCTAAGATTCAGTAAGAACTTTAACTTAACATTAATCAAAATTTGAAAGTTCTGCTTACTTTAACCAAGGATTACTAAAACTCAACAATTTTGAGACAACTCGTTGTCTTTTGCGAACTTATCCGGGTTTACAGTGTATATCAAAATTCATATTACCTTTTTTAATTAACTGAAAGATTTACATTTTAATTACATTTTCTAAAATGTATTTTATCAATTAAAATAATTATTTTAAAAAAAATCCTTCAGTTAAAAAATGAAAAATGAAAATGAAGAATTTCAATGTAAATTTTACATTTTGATAAAATTGTTTAACATTTTATTTAATTATAATTACATTAATTTAAATGTTTTTTTGAGGTTGAATAAAATATTTAAAATGATAAATTTCACCGTTATAAATAGCTATTATAAATAATCGTTCAGTGTTGATGATGATTTCTCATACTCAGGTTCATTGTAATGGGAGTGGTGGTGGTGGAGCAGCATGAGGGGGCAGTGTATGGGAGACAGCCTTGGGGCCAAAGCTTCATCACAAAACACTGACAAGGTGTCTTGCAAACAGTTTTCTGCAAAATTAGCACTATCGTCAAAGACTCGTGTCAGTCATTTGCAAACTGTTCTGTTTGGTGCAAATTTTTAACCTAAACTTCAAGCCCAACATAAATTAACTATTTAACACAAGACCTCAACAGTCCGTCATATTATTATAAGTAAAATGCTCAAAAGTATCATAAATCTGAGAACCTGAACAACATTGTACATCTATATTTTATCACCCTCACAAATTTTAAATTACTTGGAGTGTGTGAGACTAGTGTGAGTACAAACCAAACTGTCCTGGGTAAAAGATAAATCATAGCGTGTTTTAGAGGTAAAGTAGTTACTCATTTCCTACAAAAAAAGTATTATTATGGGAGGACGAATGAGCTGACAGATAAACCGTGCAATTTTATTTGTCTAGAAAAGAAGATATTTACTTTGAAAAACAGTAATACAGTAAAACCCAACTATTCACATACCGACCAGCCTGATCTCTGTGGAATTCCATACTATTTTACATGGTGGCTAATCTGTATCTGAGTCAATATGAAGTAAATTGGATAAAAGCGTGTGGATATTAGAAAAACACAATAACGAAATAAGCAGTGATAAGGTTCAAACAATGATAGACAATAACTGCTGAGAAAGAACCATAAAAATTAAAACACTTTCTTTACTTAATAGGAATTCCCGGTACACGTTGACTGTACATTCATTGTGAGGGTTTGATATTGAGTCTGTGTAGTGTTGACCAGCATTAAAAGTGGAACGCAGGCAGGAAATCTCGGTTCTACAGCAGACAACCTGAGTCTGCATCTATTTACAACGATGACCTTTCCCGAAATTCTGTGTCACAATGTGATTGTGTTTTCTTTTGTGAAATGATTTGCCATGAAATGGGAAGATCAGCATATGATGCAAGGCAGTAACGGTTTGAGGATTTTGCTTCAATTAGATGTGGTCCATTTACATTAGACATCATATACAATCCTTTAGTGTCCGTTGAATTTAATGAAGGAAGTGCGGAGTGAGAAATATACAGGCTTGCCGTGTCTCAGGCGGGATTACATTCTCATATCATCTGATAGTCTGGATCACATGGGGTGTAAAGGGAGATAAATGACCTCTAAGATTTCAGCTTTTCAATTTCCTTCCCGTGGTGCCCTTTCTTTGCAATCGTTGACCACACATTTCCTGTCTGGATAGAGGCCAGGGGTAGTTAGACAAGAGAAATCCTCCTCATGGCTTTTGAATTGAGATTTTTAACAATTTCATTTTCAACCAAATCTTGTTTGGGATTATCGAAGGTGGCCTTTTCAGGTCAAACTCCCAATCACCAACTATATAAGGAAAGTAGAATTTTTTAAGTGAACAGTTAAGGGTGTTTGAAGACTTTTCATTTTTATTTCTGTTGGGTGACACGATTTTATTGATTTTATTGCTAGCAGTGACATTTGTTTTAATCCTAAAAACGATGTCTTAATTTGTGTTGCTGTTTCCTGACATTTTTTAAATGAAATATTTCTATTTAAATGACTATAATGAAGTTATTTAAAAGGAGGTTCAACAAAAAATTGAATATTCCACCTGCTGAGGCACCAAAGAAGAAATTTAAAATATTTTTGTACAGTACAATTACATGTTATTTATATAATTTAATGTTTGAAATGTAAGAGTATGCATCTGTAAATCTGATTTAAAAAATAATATGTATACTGTACATTTACAAAATACATGAAATACTGACAGCTGTAAATTGTGCTTATACTATACTTTTAAGAGTGTGCCGACTCAATCTCATCTACAGTGTATGCACAAGTTATGTTAGCAAACTTTTAAACGTTCCCTGAAAACGTCTCAAATTGGTATAACCACACAACTTAACTTTGATTTTATTGTAAACATTGATTTCAGTGCCCACTGGCAGCAAATAAAAAAACAGTGTACACACAAAATGTGTGTTCTATATGGACTACATTGAAACACCCTACTGATGGGTGCAAACCTCTCCTCAGGTATCCCCATCCTTGTCAATCGTTCTCTTTTAATTCTCATTTGACTTTACTGTGACCTCACTCCGAAGGTTTGTTATTGTGTCAATTAGTCTTCCCAACTAACACAGGAAGGATCTGTTTTGCCCACCATTCATTTGACTTATCTGAATGTATTAACCATGTATGACAACATAGCTAGATTGAATTATGTTTTTGTAAGTCACTTTGGAGAACAGAGTCTTCTAAGCTGAATCCTGATACTTTTAAACATAAAAGAGGTTATCGATAAAGAAAATTATAAATCGCAAATGTAAAATTATATACAACATTATTTAATATAGCAATTTGTTTTACCAATGTGCAGTGTATTTTTAAGAGCTCGATATAAGGTAATCAGTCAGAGCACACATGGCAAAATTCAAAGCAAACAATTCCGTGAGGCTGCATGTCAATTGAGCAGCTGCCATTGAGACAAATGAGAATGGAGATGTTAGCTCTCTCAATGTATTCAAGACCTCACTGGTTAGACATTTGTTTAACTTTTTCTGTTTTTCTTTGGTTTGTTTCTGTGCTGTAGAGATGGTTGGGTTTGTCTAATGGGTAATGCGGGAACTGATCAGTGTGTAATTGCCCCGGGCACACCTTAACTCAAACACCAATGACAGGCTCTTAGGAATTGGTACCACCAATAACTGACTGCCGCACTGATGTGGAAGTATGGTTTCAAAGAAGTCATCTGGTCATACTGTGGGTGGAAGGCAGATGGATTAGGGATCTGGCTTTCTTTTGTATTTCCCTGGTCCTTGAATTACATTCATTTTTAAAACTTGTTTATCTTGCTTTTGCTTGTGTGTTTAAATGCACACCTCTCTAGTGTATTTGCTGTTTTTTAGAGTTTAGACTCTGTGGCTGTCTAATGGACTTCATACAAGTTTTGTGCATGCCTTACAGAGACATTCATTTTATTTTTCTTCTTTACTTTTTTTAACCTTTGGCTTATGTCTGGCAGATATTGCAAACAAACCCTTTCAAAGTATGTACATATCTTTTTGACACAATCAGATTTTGCACATACATTGTCGTGACTGCTCACAAGGCATCGCTTTCCATTACCGTGAATTTTTCAAGTTTCCTGTCTGTCTTATTTATTGGTTCAGGCACACCGAAGGACAATACGATGGCCAGCTCAATAAAGCACTTACTTTGGTGGACAGCAAGCTTGAGCTGTGGACCCCTACCTGTGAATATATCTCACTCCCAAATCCCGCGGTTACTGAGTTAAAGATCAATCCTGCACACAAATTCTCCCCTGGGATGTGTACAGACATTTGGTTCAGTCCGAATGAGCAAACATTTCTCAGCTAAAGTCTTGAACCAGTTCAGACCAACAGCGTAAGTGGTCTGGAAGTTTTAAAACAAATGCAAATCATAAAGACTCAATATGGCATCATTACCATATTCATGGCTCAAACCCTAAACGTATTGCATCTTGCAGTGGAGTTCAAGACAGATTCTCAGGCAGCCCTTCTGAGATTTTGGGTGCAGGACATGTTCGGGAATTGTTTTCAGAACAAAAGCAATGATGTCATGTGTGCCAGAGCTGGGTGGTCTTGAAGAGGCCCACGGAGCTGCCCAACTGCTTCACTTCATGCTGTTACACTGGGAAATCTGAAAGGTGAAGTCCACATTGAGGGAAACCCATTGTTGAGTTTTCCTAATCAGCTATGAAAATTAAACACGGTTTTATTACTAAAGGTTAATGTGGTGAGAAAGGCGGGACAGGAGCCGTGAGGCGGGGCTGGTGGCGTGAGTGATAGTTGGAATCAGCTGTGCACACACCGGTCCCTCATATCTCACGAAGAAAATCAGGAGCATACGAGGACGAACGATGGGACTGATGACGAGAGAGGACCGGGCCCGGACATGTTTTAAGTTTGTATTTATGTTCTTGTGGCCGGCAGTCGACCGTGAGGTGTCTACCGGTCTTTTACTTCCGTGTCATTGTTTGTTTATCTTTATTAAAGTTTGTTAAATGTTCCAACTGTTACAGTTAAATCATGGTTACTGTGGCAATTAATTTGTGGTAAGGTTTAAACTGTAAAACTGATCAGAAGTTCTCATCATGCTCTTCTCAAACTCCAGAAGAATGGAGCTCTCCAGCAGCGGCCAGACCTGCTCATCAATGTTGATCAAGATCTCATGCTCAGTGAGGAAGTAACTTTCTTTTTATCTTATGAAGGTAATGTCATGTATCCGTCTGTGTTACTCTGTTTGATATGGACACTAAGTTTGTACTTTTTCACTTTCTGTTTCGTGTGTAGTCCGTTGTAGTCCTTTTGTTCATTGGCCCCCTGTTGATTTGCTCTCAGTTGTGTTAGTTCTCAATCTATTTAAGCCATTACGGTTCAGTTTTTCTGGTGTCAGTCGTTGTCACATGTTGTCTTTTGTCTCTGGTTGTTCTTTGTGGATTACCTTGTTTTGTTTTCATACAATCTTAAACTGCATGTGGATCTGCTTCTTGCCTGGTTTCTCCTCCCTATTGTTACAGGTAAAGGCGCTGATCAATTTATGTTTTTGCATTGCAGTCAATAAAATATAGATTTGTACTAGTATGTGATTGTTCATGGACAGAGATGCCATTGCATTCTAGTTATAGGTTAGGGCTCTTTAAAGCTACACCTATTTTCTATTCTATGGTTTATATCTCACTGTTTTATGAAAGCTGAGTTGTCTAGGTCAAGTTTCCCACTAGCCCAGCGAGCATCTAACAGGTACTAGTTTCTTTCTAAACACAATCCATTTCACATGTGGGTGGATTTAGTGTTTCTTTAACTCTTAACCTGATGGTAATCGATGTCTTTGGTACTGCATGACATTTATTCAATCATCTCAATCTACAATGGCCCAAAATACTTGGACACTTACGTCACAAATAAAAATCGATGTATATCATTGCATAGCTGAAGAAAATTCAGAAATATCTCTGATTTTTGAAACAGTGTCTACACCAGCCGCGGTGCGATGCAACGCCACACACGGCTTGTTCTAATGGGATTGTCACACCACGTCCGGTGTACAAATTTACAATTATAATGGGTTCTATTGCGTCCTATTGTCTCAATTCGAATCACGCCACATCCGGTGTAGACACTGTGTAACAAGATAATTTGATGCTGTTTGACATGGCTTTGCTTCCTAAAAACATTTTAGATCCATTGCCTTGAAATAGAAGTTTAAATATACTTACCTTTTGTAAGTATAGTATAGGACAATACTGTATACATTCTGTATTAATTATATTAATAGCGACGTACTAGTTCAACACTACTTGGACCAAAATTGGCCCAGCTGTTGGTTTATTAAAGTATTCTTAAAGTGAAACACTAGCTGTCTTTGGGTACACAACAATTTTACAAGCATGCTTTTCGTTTCTACTACAACTATACTACAAGTTAACTTCTAGATAGTTTGCAAACTAAGAAAAGGTTCTAAAATTCTCATCTACAGTATGTACTTGCCCCATCAATATCACTATTTATTTGAATGCCATCAGACTTGGTCTGGATCTTGGATCACCTGCACATCTGTAAACAAAAATCGCAGGACAACAAACATCCATTCACAACATGCTCGGGGATGAAATTTCTCAGATGGATCCTTAACATCATACAGTTAACCATTATCTAGTCTCATGACTATCAGAGCACTTTTCCAACTACATTCACAAGTTCACCTATCGATACATTCTAAATGGATTTAGTAATAAATGAGTTTGGCTTGCTGACATTTAAGGAGGGTCTCTAAGCTAGCACACTGACAATGACTCATGATTCTAAAGAATGTTGATTCTTAGTTGCAAAGCTAATTGCTTCCTACAATATATAACTGCATCTGTTGAAACAGCTGTGTGTGAAAGGAACTCATGTAGCATGTAATCCAGTAAGGGTCTATTAATTAATGAAATCCTAACGCAGGTGCCCCAAGTTACATTACAGAAGAGCAAGAATTTTATGTAAGCATCCAAGAGTATGTTAAACACAAAAAAGCTAGACCTTTCATTTGTACTGTTTGTTTAAGAGAGTGACCAGATCCAGGTGGCTCGTAGTTTCTCCAAATCACTGCTTCACCCCTCTGTGTGACAGCCTGATAGATCGCTTGAACCGAAAGGATCTTTTTGCTCCTCGGCTGAAAATTACAATCCAAATAAACGTACCAGACTTCAGATTCCTCCAAGAACACAAAGATTCACAGAAGACATTTTATCCCTGTCTTCCATCTCTAGCCAGGACAGGATCATGATCTGAAATGACCTTTGGGCAACTGATAGGAATTAAGGATTTCAATGCATAAATCTGAGGGTTGAACCTTACAGGGCCTGTTGACACATACCCTCAGAAAAGAGAGGAGACCTGTGATGGAGATGCAGCCTGATATGGATCTCCAAAGCACTATGAGATAACTTTGGGAAAACCATTTCTTTATTCTTCTTATATATAAAACAACACAAACATGCTTAGTCCCACATGCATTTTATCATCTCCATGGATAATAGGAAGGTATCAGTGTCATCTTTTCCCTGCAATAAGAGATGTTGGGTCAGTAAACAATGTTTGTAATGGTTTCTAAATCTCCAATCTCCAGTTTTAGTCTTGTGTTCTTTATTTTGTCAAGGTCCATGTATTGAAGTTTCTGCTTTTTACTTTGCATTTTGTCAGACTTTTGGTCAAAGCAGGAGAGCACACACTCAAGAGTACCAGTGCAGAGGGTTTAATGAATACTCCAGGTGTAAAAACAGCAGACAGGTGAACAAGGTGTTTAAGTTGTCTAGAGTCAGTCGTTATTGGATGTTTTCAGTGTCTCTTCATTTTGGTGTTCTATGCTGTTGCTGTTGCTGTGGTTTTGTTCTTAGTTTGATAATTAAAAAATACTGCACGAGGATCCTCTTCTCTTCCTGGATTATCAATTGTTACAGAACGACGGACACTAGACAACTGCAAAATAAGGGCTCAAATACAGAGAACTTAACAAGATGACAAGGCGCACCTAGGGAAGACTAGAAAACTACAAAGGACTATGTTGTAGATTAGGCGGGGCGAGACCGTGGTTCGAGTCCGGTGAGTAATTGTGAATGAGCACCAGCTGTGCGCACACCGGGCTCGAATCACGTAGGAGATGGGAGCATTTGGTCGTATATAATGTGATCTGATTTTTTTTACTTCTTAATTTGCCTGTGTGAGTAGAAATGATCTGCAGGTCTTTCTCTTGCTCTTCCTTTCCCCTCATTTAAATCTTTCTCATCACTTTTATAGAGCACTTCTTATAGTCTTTATACAGATGCCATTTGGCCAGTCTGCTCATCTCTATCCATCATTTCCCACTTTTTAAACACATAGCTTGTCTATTTTGCTTTGATGGATTGAGGCTTTGCTGTTAGTTTACCTCTTTTGCTATCACTGATTGATGACTCCTCGATCTTTAACGTCCACACTTTGTGAAGGACAACCCTGATGGTGTCATCCCTCGAGACATCTTCAGCCTGTCCGTGCTTGGATCGAGAGGTCGTCTTTTCAGCTTCCTTTCATCAGTGTTTGCTGTTGCTCGCGGCCCAGGGTCATCTGCGAGGTCAGACAGTAAACACAAGGCTCCCCTGACACCTCAAAGATGCTGTTGTTCATTTTGAAACAGTGGAGGTCAACAGTGTTGGTGTGAAGGTGATTAATGCCTCTCAGCACATGACGGGTGTTTAGAGAGCCAGTCTACTCTTTAGGAATTAAGATACAAACAAATTATTTTGAAATCTGACTAGTTAGTGTACGTGGGCTTTTTGTGGCGTTCTCTGTTTCCAACACAATCTTACAACAATTCGAAACGAGATTGCTCATTAGTATGATTTCTCAGTTGTAAATTTTTGTATGATTTGCTTTCACATTAGTGACTGTTAGTATTAGGGGCTGGGTTAGGGGTGGGGCTTCAACATTGCTTTTTCAAATAATAATATGTTTTTGTATGATTCACATTGTATGAATTCATACTAGCAACCTCATAAATAGTTACAAACTCCTGTGGGATCAGGTTGCTGATCCAATTTTTTATATCCATGCCTGTTTTTATTTAAAACCTTAAAGTGGCAGTCCATAAGAATGGCCTCTTTGTCGCCATCTCTGTTTGTAATTGCTAGTGCGGGTGATGTGCGGAGGTATTTTCTTAACGTGAGTTGTGATTCGCCCCTGCTCAACTGCGCGGATATAACATGAAACAAATAAGAACAGACCCAAATAGCGCAAAACTGGCGTTTTGGCAGGGGGGTCTCCTGTTTGTTATTTCTCATGGACACTCCCGTAACGCGAAACGGACAGAAGATCCCCGAATGCGACGGCAGGTCTCAAATGCTGACAGGTACGGTCATATATCATTCTATACCATACAACTATATAAATATAGACTATACTCAAAGCCTTGCGATCATGTCCGGGAAATAAGTCCGTACATTTTTGTAAAATCAAAGGCTTTACTTATCATATGGATGTGCGCCGCATAAAACACAGATGTTGGGAGATAATTTTTAAATCACACGAAACCCCAGATAATACTAACCCCGTGCAAATTGTTCTTAAGTTACATTTATCATAATGAACATAACATAGAGAGAAAGAACAACCAATGAAACAATGTACACGTCTGTGCGCTATTTTGCTCTATCTATTGAAATATTAAAATGTCTTACCTGTTCTGTTCAGAAGAGATAAATCCATGTCTGTCGATATGAATTCTTGTTTTTGCACGAGTCCTATCACATTCCATTTTTCTTTTTAAATTCTCATCAGTTCGTATTTCTTGGGTTTTAACAACTGATGAATCCCCAGATGGCATCGCAGTGCTGCTTGCCGTTTAAAAGTAGAAGTACTGAACGGCGCCATAAATTATACTAAAAGTTTCTAAGAAATAATGTCTGTATACAATGCTACCCCTGTCAATGCTACCCCTGTCCTCTTCGTTCTGTTGTTCGCGAATGTGACGAAATGATGCATAGACGAAAAACACCAAATAAGGATTTCCTGAAAAAGACGACCCGACCGGGAAAATTACATACCATTTTTACAAGCTTTCCGTGGCGCATCCAGCAAGGGTATTGCCACAGTTTTATACACTGTTTTTTCATGTACTTGCTCAATAATTGGTTTGAGTTCTTTTTTACTCAAAAGAACTTACAGACTGCCACTTTAAGTCATAATGATTGCATAAATAGACAAAATGACGATAAATAAATAGACAAAAGGTCTTTAGAACATCTTATAGCAACTACAGAGCAATTTGAAAAGACAAGGACCACTTTCATTTTTTGTTATATTCCGTATTTGTATGGATGATATCGTACCTGTGAAAATATATTTTAATAAATGTAAATTATAGTGCAGTATAATTCCCTAAAGGCCGTAGCGTTACATAAAGGACAGTGCGAGAAAAAGAGATGTCACAACCCATCTACTCCTTTCTACACACACATACAGATGCTGCTCTGGTTGTACGTGTGTAATTATGCTGTTGTTATGAAAATCTTTGAGAACGGTACTTTAATTACTCCATTTCACTGACTTGTAAATGAATAAATGCATTTTGCACAGAGTAATCACTGGGCCGGAGATTGGGTTCATGTGTTTTTACAACTAAAAATACTGATATTAGCCATATTTGGGGAAAGAATATCTGAAGGGAACACATTTGAAAATACATTATTTCAGAATTGCTGTTTTCAAGAACTGGCGTAAAAAACCTTGACATTTAAAGCATGGTCTGAAAGCATAACACTCCCTTTCTTTGATTGAACTATATCAAAGGGTACGAGAGAGAGACATTTTAGAGAAAAAGAGATGAACTGTGATTCTGTAATATATTGCATTACAGAACCCGGTGTGAGATATTAATGATAACAGGCCTGGAGTAGCTGTCACACATTTAATTGTAATGCATATTACTCAGAAAAAGCCACATATTCAGTATGCTTTGAAATTTACTATCGGTGAACTTAGATGCTCCTTTGTTACAAACTCTTCTTACCTTTCCTTATTTTAGCTGCCAAAGATCATTACTGTTAATGTTATGTGCATTAAATGTAAGACCTTAGGTCAAACACAACTTGTGTCCTGTGGTTTTCATTCTGTGTAGCTTTGCATCTGGTATTCTCATCCGTGCATCTCCTGAGGTGTTGAGCTTTAATATGCACTGCAGGCTTGGATTGTACTGACAGTATGAGGGGATGAAAGACGTAAAAATACTAGACAGCAGTTGGTGTAGAACGGTACAGGACTTTCTGTCAACCATTGGCCCGTTTGAGTGGGTTGCCAGAGGATCAAAGGTGCCAGAACCAGAGAAATGTTGAAAGGTTCACATGAACAGTAGATACCATACTAAATTTGTTTGGTGATGTCATGATTTTGATTCATTTGGGAAACAGTGAATGCATTCATGTGATACAGTGAGTATTTTGAAAATAAGAAACCAACGGAATGTTACGTTGTAAAATTAACAGTAGATACGAAGAACCTTTTTGTAATCAATGAAATGTTTTGCACAAAAATTAGTGAAATTTCCTGATATTTTTTCTTTTTCTTTTTGTTGGTAAATCATATACTTATGTCAAATAAAATAACCGTTTAATTTCACAGCAACTTTATTGACTTGGCACACTAATACAACAGTGATATTCCTGACATTTATAAATCATTGATTCATTCATTTGTTTACCTCGTTGGATTAATTTATTCTTTATTCTATCTAATTCATTTAATTAAATTCTCATTTATAGTTTACTTGTTTTGGTTTTCAATGGTTGCAGTTCGTGTGAAACCCTATGTTGTACACTATAGTAGAAGCCTAGCAATTGGTTTGCAATTCAAGTTCACTGTATCACTGTTCACTGTCACTACAAACCCCATATTTTGACACTCATAACATTCTCCCCAGAAGGGAAGGGGCGTTACACCTGTATTGATTTCAATGTAAATATTTTCTTAAAAGAGAAGGTCAGCATGATCTGCACAACTGTGTGTTTCTCTATCTCTGTTAAACTTTTGTCTTGAGTTTGGCAATAACTGTACAGGGAATCTTTGAAGTTGGTCAGTTCACTGGCCCTCACACCTCTCATGCAAGACTAACTGATTCAAAAACTTTTACACACATTCGTTCTCTCTCAAGAAAGGGATTACAGATGACATGGCAGAAGACACTGTGAATCCTTTTGATGCAGGTAGGAGAACTATAAACTTTTTAAAGTGCTTGCTGATATCTGTTGTTCTACAAACGATTTTAAGAGCCTTTACAGGTATGGAAGGGATGTTTTCTGTTCGTGATTTCACGGTGCATGAGAATAAAGGTGTTATCATGTTTTGGGCTGTTTTTTCTCTTGGATAAATAAAAAAACTCTGCTGTAATTTTTTACCATCACTATTTCTTTATATTTATCTGTGTATAGGTCTATTTCTTTATATAGCTACTGTACAACATATCTTGACCATAAATATGAACATAAATAATACAATAATTTATAAATGCAGGTAGATGTAAAGATAAAGAACATTTTAGCATTGTAAAACCTTTTTTTATGAAACTGTGTACCATAATTTGACCATAATCCATAATCACACCAATGCTGTGTCAAATCTTTAAAATCAACTCAGTCACATATTTTGGGATTTGATCATTGCAAAACATCATCTTGACTTTGATCAGTATACATTTATAAGACTCTTATCTTAATTTCAATCAAACTTCCGAGAGTCTTTACCGATTTAACATTTCAAATAAGTGTGGGGACACTTTAAGAACCAAAATCCTATAAAGCAATTTTTTCGGTCAATCCAAAAACGTAATTTTATTTACAACGTTATAATCGGCAATCCACAGACACATTGCGTACGCTATAGGTCGCGTCTCTCCTTGAAAGTAACTTTAGGAAGAGTAGCCCACTATACCACGTGAACTGTTGTCTCAGATAAGCTTAAAACTATGGTGTGTTTATTACTGCATTCATTATGTATTATTAAAACAGCTATATTTACGAAAACAGCTGTTTATCTCCCTCCAGAATTTGCAAGATCTGCCCTCATGGGGCAGATGAATGCGATAGGAATTCACTTGAAGATGTTACAGCCATATCTATTATATAGCTTTCTGTTTCTTGGACAGACTAATTGATTCTCTTCATAAAATATCAGTTTTACACCTAGGGGGCACGGACTAATTTTGTGCTGAATGTATTAGCGTTTTTTACTTTTAATTTCATTAATTCAACCAAATATCTTCATAAATATCAAAAATGCCACCCACATCTGGTAATTAGTCTACTGGAAGTAAGTAAATTATCAGCTTTTCAATTTTGGTGTAAATAACGCATCAAGGAATATAAAATACAATTAAAAAGACAATATCTCTTTTAATTACATATATAAAAAACGGCAAAACATACTGGATTTATATGCATGTTTGCACGTGCTATAATTAACAGCAACAAAAATATTTTATAAGGAACAAAATGCAACAAATAACAGAAGAAATGATGATATGGTCAAAACTACCTGCATCCTATTTATCCACAGTAAAATAGACCCAAATTGAAGAGAATTGTACTCTATGTCAGATAACATTTGGCCCCTCTTTGAAAGAGTAAAAGTTACCCTTATGATAGAGTCGTCTTTCCAGAGTTAATTATGCTCTAAGTTAATATTTTACTCCTTTCAGAACTAAAAGAAATGAACTCTGCTACTTTTAACTGTTTAGAGAAGCTTTAAATTCCTTCTGCTACAATTTATGTCCCCAGTGTTATGAGTGAACTATAAAGAATAACTTACTCTATCCAGAGCTATTCTTCTAAATTTCACCATTCATGTTTTACCCTCAAAAAGCCCTAAAATGAAAAAAAAAATATTTTTTATTTATTTAAAAAAAACAAAATAGTTATAATAAATAAACAGAGGAGGCAAAAAGTAAATTCATGAAACAATATGGGGTCAGCTGTAATAGTCATCGAGGCAATTCCTTCCTGACACTCATGTTCATCTTTAAACCAGCTGTCATCTTTGATGCCTGTCAGCAGTTGGCCCACCTGAAAGTGTTTAAGACTATATGAAAACCACATTTGTAGTTATTTTTTTCCGGAGCACAACACAAAACTAAATAGATATCTAAAAGATTCAGAGACAACAGCTACTTACATAACCAAACTTACTCCTGGGGTCAGCCAAATATAGGAATAGGAAGATGATTCCCTTCCCACTTCGGGAAGGCTTGTTCAACACACACACACACACACACAACCCATAACATCATAAACATCACTTTACAAAGTACTGAAGGAACAACCCGTTTATTTGTATATTTGTTTATTTGTGAATTAGTTCATGACATTCTGGCCTAGGGCTGCTCTTGTAAAGTAAGCTGGTTTGTGTGGTCTTCACCTCACACAACAGTAGAGGGCACTGTTGACATATAATAAAACAGCATGAAAAATTGTGTTTCAGAAGCAGAAGCAGAAACACTAAAACCACAAACTACAGAAATCTTTGTTTCAGTAAAACAACAATGTAAATTCAAACATTAACTTGTAAAAATGTTTCTTGTTTTCTACTTTAAGTTTAGATTTTTGGAAGATGTTATCTGACATGACAAGAGAATGTCCCAGTTTATAAATAGTGTGCTAAAATAGGAATCTGAACTTTAATTCAAAGAAAGTTAACATGACTAATATCTCACATTTGCTTAATTAGTTAGTGACTTGGAAATATTAACATTTTTTAAACTTTTTTAAAAAGTTAAACTTTTAAATCGAAACATTTTTAGAAATATTTAAACAAAGTACAATGTAAATGTATGTTAGGTGAAATTTAGGTTGATTGTCATACTGGTAAAGAGTAGTAGGAATAGTGGCTGGTAATGTTTATTTAAATCGTTTTAATAATGCTGCACGGGTTAATCCTATAATGTTTGCTTAAATTTGTGCTACAATCTATATGTTTGTCCCCTAAATTTGCCTCGCTGTTTAAAAAAGCTTCTTTATGTGCATTAGGTTATGTGGGTTGAAATTAAATAATACAAATTCAGAAAAATATGTGCTTCTGGGAAAACATAAGGAGGTACATGATGAAATGGAGCACTTTACTTAGAGTTACTAAAAATCGAAACACTGCTTAAATTATAACAGTTTAAATTATAGATCATTTCATAAATGTCAATCTTCTGTTATTCAATTGAGACAGCAGCAGGAGTAGGTTGTGGCCCATGCATAGGCCTATCCCAAACTATGCATCATTTGAAAGCTAAACACTGGACATTTATGTTCTGAAGTTGCAATCAATAAAATGCTCAAAAATAAGGGCGCCTTTATTAACCAAAAAGTTACAGAATTGCTTTGGGAAAGGTCGAGAGTTTTCCATTATTTTGATAAAGTGTGCCCCCTAGCGGCAGTCAGAGGTACATTACAACGAGATGCTGCAGGAAGAGCACTGGATGCACACTCGAGGCCCGTGCTTTTCTTTTATTAATATACCCACAAAGAACTTTTACTATCACCAGGTTTTTCTGGCATAATTTTAGTGGTATTCAATCTGCTTATTACTCGCTAAAATAAACATTTAACAGATCGCTGGAGGTGTTTCATGAAAGCGCTCTTTGATGTAGGTTTAGACGAGAAAGGTTTACAAGGCATCTGACCTCTACAAAAATAATTATCAGGTATGCCTTGAATGTTGACATTATTCTGAAGGAATTACATGGAAAACACCCATGAGGGAGGAGAGCACAAGAGATTCAATAAGCTATAAAGCATCTGTCCTTATCTTAAAATGTTACAAACTAATATATAACAGCATATGTCCAGCCAAAGGAGAAGTGCACTTACTAGTATGTTATCTGTTTTTGTCAACTGGTAAAGTTGCTTTTTTTAGAGCAAAAAATAACACCTAAATGAAAGGCGAAATGTTTTCATTATAATATAAAGACATAATATACATTATTTAATATTCGTTCTCCCTCTTTAATCGTTCTTGCTGACTGTGAATACTTTAAAGGTGATGTACGTTTATTCAAGAGGTGCTTTGTGTAAATTGGCCAAATTGAGCAGATTAGAGTTATTACTGATTTGATGCCGGTTCATTTCTCAGTGGACGGGTTGCCTGAACTTGACAGCAAATTGTAATTATCTGTCTACTTTGCCACCACTCACTCTTAATATGAATATTGATTCATATTTATAATCATATCAGGTCTGGACTGTTTAATGCATAAAACGAGGTTATTAGTCAAGGTTTCAAACAGCTTCAGATTAGAAACATGTCGTAAAATCATACTCCCAGAATGTGGGAAGTTAAAAAGATTGTTGTATTTTATATCCACTATCTGATAACAACGCTCTATCAGACACAACCCAAACAATTCCTACTCTTCAAACCAATGATAAATGAAAAATAACATCTCCCTCGGTCACTTTCCGTTTTGTTTGGTTAGATGTCTGTGAGTGGCACAAGGACCCAGAGGCAAAGCAACCCGCCCCTTTCATGTGGAGTGAAGTTAGTATAGACTTCAGCTCAAGTGCATGCTAAGGTGTGGGAAGGTAGAGTTGTGAAACGATCAGCAGTCTCTTTGAAATCGTGATGGGTTGATCCAGTTGGGACATTCACTTTAAAAAATGATGGAGAGCAAAGAAGTGCTTGATTTTGTGCCAGCAGGTAAGTTCAGCTGTGTTAGGAGCTTCTGTCAACTTTACAACCTTATTTACTTGGATGAATGCTGTCATGCGCATATTTACTATATGTTGTTTGTGCAAGCAGAGCTATACCTGTTGTGCAGAGACTTGGGTTTATCAAATTGTGGATGAGGTGTTCACATTTTCCCTTTGGAATCAAAAGAAAAAACACTTCAAGTTGGCTGAAGTAGTTGACTACAGTCTGGCAGGCACTCTATTCATCTGATATCATCACTTGGTCCTCCAAGTTATTCATCTCATTGGCAGAGACGCTTGTGGCTGTCACACTTTTATGTGCAAGCTTCCTCAACAAAACATTTCATTGTATTGTTAAGATATGTGTGTGATGGAGCAGCGGCGGCCGTTCATTTCTGCCTTAATTTGGTCTCTTATGAAAAAGATTATTAGTGTCCTCATGAGGGCAATTTAAAGGATCATTTGTTCCGGTTGAAGTTGCTTGGGTGTGGAAGATTACCAGGCGGGAGAAATGTTAGTAATTTTGCCCATTTTCAAGGATTTTGCATTGAACATTTCCTATTATGCGATCAACACAGCGCGTACAGTATCATGAAATGCATTTTTAAAAAGAAACGCTTGGTTACATTGTAGATGTAGTGTTGGTACATTGTCAGGTAATCCTTAAATATTTTTTTGAATATTATCATTTTTTCTATAAGAGGATTATGCCCTATTACCACTCAGTCTGTCTGTCAAAACTCATTTTACGGATAATATTCACTTCATAACAGTGTCAAATTACTGGAGGTGTTTACTTTGGTCTTGCTTCCAATAAACAACATCTATTTTTGTGATGAGATTTTAAACAGTGGGATATTTTTCAATATTATTTTTCAAGTGGCACAGCATCTTTTTACTTTATCTTGACTTTAATAGTCTCAAAAGTCTATAAAAGAAAATGTTTTTTAAAAGATATTTTTTTCCTTTCTGACTGATTTGCGTCCGAAAGAATTGATATCACACAGTATTTTTTAAAAGATCCAATTGTTTTCAGTTTTTGTTAGATAAACATCAATATATTGGATTCAATCTAAAACATACTGAAGAAACGACTTTGAGGGATCCAATAAGGACAGAATAGTGAGGCCTCTTCCAACATCAATTTTCATTGTGTCCACATGATGGAAAACAAAAGCAAACCACAATTGAGGAGGCTTGGAAATCACATTTTTTTAATGTTGTTAGTTATTGACTGGCATGTCCTGCCTCTGATATTTTTATATCATATTATCTCTGTTAATTACATGATTCATACTCTCTACGTTGATATCAAGGATAAGTACTGATTCAAGTCGTTTACTGGTGCCAGTTTCATTTACCATGATTTACATTTCATGGAAGTATTATTCCTGTCATCGCCGCAGGACAGCATAGTCAGCATCAGGAAGTCGGTGAGTTTGCTAACAGGAAGTCTAGCAAGGCAAGCAAACTGAAGCAGTGAAGAAAAGATCACAACAAGTTGTCTATTGGGAGAGAGTTATTGCTTTGTCAGCAAAACCTGCTTAACGTGAGGGCAAACACAGAATCACTTTTTTGTGTAAGATTAGAAATAAACCTGTATGTTTGTATTTGGTTCGTAATGCAATATACATAACTACTTGTTCAGAGATGTATAAAGGCCTGAAACATTATATTTGTATGACCTTAATAATTAGTTATTTCTATCTACATACAGCATGGGTACCCTTAGATGGAATTTGTTATGTTGTTTCTACAGTAGCCCTAAACGGACATACTGCTCTTCATAGTTCGTTTCTGTATGTAAGTTATCTCCTTCACAAAGAAATGAAAACATGACGACATCTTAGTCTTGTTTCAACCACTTTAGTGCTTTGAAAGGTAGGGGTAGAGTGAGCCGTTGGTTGCAATTTGCAACCTCACCACTAGATGCCGCTAAAATTCACACGCATGACCTTTAAGTCAAATGCTCTATAAAATGCCATAAGCAAACAACAATTTGTTAATATACACTCATGGCATGCTTTAAATATTGAAAAATATTATTAGTCCTAACCCTTGATGTCCATAACGAAATCCCAGATGATCAGACAATTCAGCAATTCATTTTTATAATTTATTTAAAAAATTGATCTTGGAGATTCCTGGGGCCTAAAGGCTTTATTTTGTTGAATTTTGTTGAACTTTATTTTGTTTTATTTCGTTGAATCTCATAAACGACTGTTTAAACAAATTTGTTCCAGCTTCTGTGACATTTGGCATAGCGCCTACAGCCTAGTCTTTTGTGAAGTTATATTTATTTGTCAACTCATGACCATGTACAGCCAGTTAACCTGATAAAATTCACTCCTTGATGGGTCCTGAGATCGGTCTAGAAAATCATTCCTTTAATCTCAGGAGACACAGGACCGGGATTTAGGGCAGATCCATTTAAGAGTGAGGAATTTCGTTCAAACCATTCTCAGACACGCATTATTAGTGACAATCTCAAAAGACAAGTCCCAGATTCACAGTTACCCTGATTATTTATGTATTATTTAGCAAACGTTCACCAGGAACAAATGGCAGCCTGAACTGAATCAATAGATCCGGGGTGGCGGGAAAGCAGAGACAGAGTTCTGCCTTGAGGATGATGCTGTGGGGTTTTTTAGACCTCAGTTATGGCCTAGCAGGTTGCTAAATTAAAGATGGTGGGGATGATGGTGAAGTTGAGGACATGGGAGATAGCAACACAATGTGCTAAGAATATCCTACAGCTCATGATAAGATTTTATGTCCAGAAAATTACCTTTTTATCCCACCCACCCTGAAGAAAGTAAGTGGCCTTAAGCCTCCCATGCATGCCTATATCAGGGCTGGTGTAAATTGGATGAGAAATTTCCATTAAATCCCATTACTTTGATGGCATGGAATCAGTATGTGCAGCTGTGGTCAAAATACTGAATATAAAATAGTTTTAGTTTAAGGATCATGTGGGTTTTTCACTGTTATGCAACAATTGGTCACTTTGTCTTTTATTGAGCATAGACAGTACTTACATTAGAAGCTGTTTCCTAGAAATATAAAAGAACAAGACATTATCTATGTTAAAGAGCATTAATTATGTGAATCTGCAGAAATCATGTTTTACAACTATACACTTAAAGGGTAAGTTTACCCCAAAACATCTGTCGTTATTTATTTACCTTCGTTTAAAACCTACAGGACATTCTTCTGTAGAACAGAACTTAATATTTTAAGAAATGTGTCATGGTTTTGTGTCCTTTACTATGGAGATCAATTTGGTTACCAACATTCTTCAAAATATCTTCTTTGGTGTTCTGCAGAATAAAGAACGTCTTACATGTTTGGAATGACACAAGAGTGAGTAAATTATAAAATAATTCTAATTTTGGGATGAACTATTCCAGTAAGAAATCACTAACACCCAAATTCTTATTACCTCAATGCATCCAGACATCCTTATTTTACTACTTTTAGTGTATAATTATAACCTTTACATGACGTATAACCTTTACATGTACTTGCCAAGCTTTGCTAATAAAAGGTATTGATCATGAAAATATGGTGTTGCCATAGTCATGTACAGCAGTTGTTCACAATAGGGGGCCACGGCCCACAAGGGAGTCCCAGCTGACTAACAAGGGGGCCTCAAAATAACTAATAAAATAAAATGAGACAAAAAGAAACAATAAAAATATATATATATATATTTCTTATTATTTGTCCATTTTCATAACGTCAAACTATATAAACTATTTGATTGGGTAGAAACTGAGTTTTTTTGAGTCGGACAGTTAAAGGGGGGGGGGGCCTTTGAGTCAAAAAGGTTGAAAACCCCCGGTGTACAGCAGTTGCGATCCGTGACTCCTCTTCGGGGGAAGTAGTAATGCGATTGCGAACCTCGGCAAAACCTGTACAGTATTTTTAGCCCGTCATGTGTGTGGCGCGTCATGTCAAAATACGTGCCTGCTGCAGACGCGTCGAAATGTTTTTTTAATAAAAGAGACGCTCGCGTTCGCTAGATACTCGCATAGTCTCTATGCGTAATCATAGTTAAGTGTTAACGCAGTGTCTTCTGAACGTGAGCGTCTCTTTCATCATAAACCCTTTTTTAGACGCGTCTACAGCAGGCACGTATTTTGACATGATGCGTGATGCACATAGGTTAAAGTGAAGCTTTGAACACGTATTTCGAATTCCTGCTTCCCCTGAATGCACCCATCGTCACTGGTGTACAGTATCATGGTATTACCATGCATATGTCACAGCTGTACACAGTAAGACCCCATGTCGTCGCTGTCAGACTGAAACCATGTATCTCCGATTTTCATTTGTTCATTTGTCGTTGGGTTTAGAAAATATTTAAGGGAGGATTCCCTGCGTTCGCATTTTGCAATCTTTAGTTAGTGTTTAATAATGCTATTATAGCATAAATAATAACTGAAAAAAGGATAAAGCTCAAAGTTAAATGCCATGCGAGATGCTGTATTTAATAGAATTCACTTTTCAAGGACTACAGAGGACGACTGGAATTGACTACATCCCTCTACTTCCCGGGTACATGATGTCACTATTCCGAGTGCTTTCAATAACCTCCGCCCAAATGAATACACCAAAAACAAAAGGGTTAAGCCCTTCCTCAGAGAAGAGGAAGAGCCGCTGGAGTAGTGTTTGATTTTCAGAGATTGTTAACATTTGACTGAGCTGCGCGCTTCATTACATTCACTTTCATCACAGTCCTACAGCTGGTAAGGTAATGAGAATTCAGCTACACATTCTAAGATAACCAGCAGTGAAATAACAGCTTCCATCACTGTAACATCAGCTGTGAAATCTGTTTTGTGTGATACACTTATATTGTGTGTGTGAGTGTGTGTGTGTGCATACCCCTGTATAAAACACTTCTTCGAAACGTCCTTTGAAGTCCTTCTTGCAAATGTCTTCTAGTCAATCTGCATGTTTTATTATCCAACTCGGGTCCAATAAAAAAAGGGTTAGGTTAATAGTGATAATATAACCTGTCAGACCCAACCGGTCCCGTGTCATTTCCCTCGCCATAGTAGAAAATAATGTGATCTCTAACAAAGATAGGCTTTTAACTGATGAAGTGAAGTTGACAACATTGTTACAGTTTATTGCTAAAAGCCAAAGCTTATGAATTCACGTGCACTGAGAGGGGGACCGACTAATCACAACAGCTTGAGGAGGGGAACTTGCTGATATGGTATGGGTGGGACATCTTCACACACAAGCTCTAAGCGGGGAATCAATCACGACAGACCTGGTCAGCTTTACCAATCAGAGCTTTTCGGAAGGCGGGACTTTAAAGAAACCGGAAGAAATCCAGTCGGGTGGGTCATAGACTTGAAATAGTATTTTGAAACTAGAAACATGAACATCCATTATCAAACAACCAAAAAACACAATCAAAACTTCAAAAAGGGGGAAAAACGGGGCCTTTAAGCAATAAAATATATGAACATGTTGAATTTTTAAAAACTGCACATAAAATCTCACGTAAAATGCCAGTTTTGAAGGTTTCAGTCTGACAGCGACGATATGTTAAATGTTTATGTGAGTGAAATGTGTTTTTGAATCTCCCATTCACAGCTTCAGATCGTATAAAGTTTGTAAAAATTACTAATTTCTTAAATGATGTCGAATTCATTTGATGTTTGTTTTCTTCCACAGCTGTTCCATCATCTGGGCGTAGAAATAATGGCTTCATCTTTCAAGGGATGGGTGAGAACATATCTATTCCTGTTTCTCAGTGCCTCTTTCCTAGACACATTCAGTTTGCAAGCTCTGTTGACTGCGAGAAAGGGGTCTGACAACCGTTAAACACTGTAAGTGGAAAGATTGTGAACATATGAGCATCATTTTTTAATATTAGTTTAAAATTCACAGCATTACATTGGGTAAACAACATCATAGACTAGCCAACAAGTAAACACAGACTTCACAGCATATCACCCCAACTATAAACAGCTGCAGCCCGGACAAACTTTTCAGTTTCTTCCTCAGAAAATCATGTAGTTTACCTCATGTCACGATTATACTCCTCTATGCACACAAAGAATTTATTGGGCCGGCTATAGTTATATTGCCGTGTGCCTTGGCAGGATTTTATAAGGGCATGGGTGCATTCTGTATCTTTAACAGATGGTGTATATATTTTGAGGGAGATGGATCTGTGTTCACATACCATAAATAGTGTTAAATATTTCTAAGGCTGAAATGAAAAGCACATGATTGAAGTCAGCGCGTGAAACATCTCACAGTCTCTGTACAAACCTAATGTGTTATATTCGTCTTTTGGCTGTAAAAGGTCACGTCAGACTGCGTTAGGCGGTGAAATTAGATTATTATAATCATTTTAAAGCTGTGAAAGATCTACGCAAGCTGCTCTGTTGTGACATTTAGATGCTTCAGAGCTGTGAGATGGTGAAACAGAGGACAGCAGAGATGAGAAGAGACGAGACGGACTCGTCATCGAAACAGATAAAAGTCACTATGAGACGTACATTTAGCCTGTGATCAGTGTTTGTGATTAATTAGCTCACACCTTTGTAAGATCTAGAGATGTACAACACACTGAAAATGTATATATTGTTTTTTTTACTGGCCGATAAGTTGACTGCTTTAGATCTAGTGGCGTTGATACAACATTATCCAAAATCTGTTATTGGTAACTGATTCTAACAATGCACTTTTCATAGTCAGTCAAGAATGTATTGTGTATGTAAAAGTGCTCATAGGGGGTTAAAGGAACAGTTCTCCTAAAAATGAAAATTAGCTAAATTTGGTTAAAGTTAAAGGGGTTATTCAGTCAAAAATGAAAAAATCTGTCATGAATTACTCACTCTTTAGCTGTTCCAAACCTGTATACATTTAATTGTTTGGTTGAACAAAGATATCTGGAAGAATGCTTGCATCCAAACAGTTATTGGACCCCATTGACTAGAAGGAAAAATCACAATGGTAGTCAAAGTGCCCCAGTTTGCAGTCCTACATTCTTCAAAATATCTTCTTTTGTGTTCATCAACAAATAAAGTATTTTTCCTACTATGGTAGTCAATAGGGTCCAACAACTGTTTGTTAATAATCATTCTTCTAAATATCCACTCTGTTCACAAGAACAAAGACATTTATACAGATTTGGAACAACTTGAAGATAAATAAATGATGACAGAATTTCTTTGGGGTTAACTATCCCTTTAACACATAGATAAAAAAATCTGTACCATGAATGCACTATAGATCGGTTGGGATAAAAACAAAAACAGTTTAAAATAGTTTTATTTGGAGTGTAACAAGTTTAACATAGTAAATTGGATGTTAACACTACAAAATACATTTATTTTGTCACTCTAAATAAGTTGAAAGGTGTATATTTTTATATAAAATTAAAAGTACAACTATTCACTCTCTAAAGTCCTCCAGAAAAGTAAAAATTCCCCCAAATAAGACTTAAGTGCAGTGATGAAGTACAATTATGAAGTACATTACACCCCTGTGTGGTCGTGAGGTTCAGATCTGATGTATGTGTGTGTGTGGGTGGTTTAGATGAGATTCTCTTTGAGACTACTTCAAAATCCGAACAAAAAATCATTGTGATTGTAGCCTAAGGTGTGCACAGATCCCAACAGAACATCGTCAGCAGCCGCTCTGTCTTCTCCGCACTGAACGCCTCAGAAATTCTCTGTGTTCACAATCAGTAATGTTTTGGGATTTTGGCCGAAGTGTTTACTGCATTGAGGAAACAGACTATGCCGGGTCTTCCTTGGAATTGAAGGTGTCAGGGTTCAGGGACCACAACACACTTTTGATGTGTCTGTGCTGCAGCCTCTACGACTCTGTGACTATTTATAACCAGTGAGACATAATACAGAGAGCTCAGGGCATTAGATAATGAAGAAAAACACATCTTTTGGGAGTTTTAGTTCAGTGGTCCGTCCTTCAAAATCACATATCTGTGTAACAGCACAGGGGTTTTAACTATTTATCTTTTTCTTTCTCTCTCGACCTCTATTCTCTGTCTATTAATAGACACAGATGCCTCCGGATTTGGCCTCCTAAATACATCAAGAAGAGTGAGTCTTTCTTTCCCAATTTTATTTATTTTAAATGTATCTAAACAATATTTTAAGACATCCTGATATGAAAGTATTCCCGAAAAGTGAATGGAAATATTGTTATTTAATGCTCATGATCTCTATCAGTACCATACAAGCCGTTTTAAAATGGTAATTTATGTTTCAGTATGTTAAGCTGATGAATTTCCAGGAGGAGGTGAGAGCTCTTCGGGATCTGGATGGGTTCTTGGATCAGGCCAGCATCTTGCTGGATGAGAAGGCCGCCTCCTTGGACGAAGTGCTGCGGAGAATGCTGGGCCATGTGGCTAAGGATGGCCAGGGCCCCTGCAATGCTGAGGAGGTCATGAGTGGCCTGTTCACAGATGCTGGAGGACAGGATACCAATGGTGAGCAGTTGGGAGCCAACCCCAAGTGTCACAGGTTGTCTAATCTAATGAAACCAGAAATCCAGGGCAGACCCTTTGAGAATGTAGTTAATGGAAGGCTTTAAAACAAGGAAAGTGTTTTAGTTTCCTCTCCCTCTGTTATAGTTCATCTGCTGAATGAGACCATTCAGGGTGTGACAGCGATGGACACTGGAGTACGCTACCAGCAGTCCTGGCTCTGTGTTTTGTATGTTGGAAACACATTTCGATTTTTACATATTATTGCTGTCCTTCTGAAATCTGGGATGTTTAAATTAGCTGTTTTTAAGAAATAAAAAAAGGTGCGTTTCAAATGATTAAATACTGTGTTGTCAAAGTTGACGCACACTTTTTATTGGTTAGATAATTGCAAAACCCAGTGACAAACATAAATGGTGACTAATAATCATTATTTATGATAAAAAAGTAAGGAAGAAACGGTTCTTATAGGAATAAAACCAAAATTCTTCTTCTATGGCATCACTGCGAGTAACCTTTTGATTTACTCACCCCCTTGTCATTTCAAACCTGTATGATTTTCTTTCTTTGCCAGTGAATGGGTGCCGGCGCTGTTTGGTTACCAACTTTCGTCTAAATATATATTTTTAGTGTGTTCTGAAGAAGCAAAAGGTTTGAATTGACATGGGATTGAGTAAATTGTGATAATATCTTTTTGAGTGAACAATGTGTGTATTCTGTTTGGAAGTAAGCACATCTTTGTCCTACTCACTTTTAAGGGCAGAGGCAAGTGGGCACTCCGGAGAAACTAGGGAAACTGTATCTCATAATGTGGCAGTTTAAAACACACTTACTAAAGGGAGAAATTAAAACAGTGTCATTCTGCCATCCCCTGCTGTAAACCCCGCTCCAAAACTTTTTTTTGAGCATATGCTTTTTTGTATGCAGCTGTAATGTGAAAAGTCTTCACAGACGTTGTGTTTGCATTGCTCGTCTGGAGAGACCACAGAACTGGGGTGTGAACTGCTGTGAGGTCCGCTATGTTATCCTAATCCTTGCACCACCCCGAACAGTAGGCATTTCCTTTTACCCTCCAATCATCACCTATAGTCAAAAAATATCCTGCCTGGTTATCGGTTCCTCAACATTTGCAGTTGTTTTAAACGTCTGTTGCTTCCCTCATGTTTTTTTATTTATTTTCCTGTTCCTTACCCCACAGAAAAGTACAAAGACAGCCATTGAGCTCGGTCGCACATTTGCCACCTTGTTCTCAGATATATCGTTTAGACAGAAACTTCTGGAAACTAAGACCCAGGAGGATTTTAAGCAGGAGCTCGTAATTCAAAGGCAACGGCTCTCCACCACCATCAAGAAGCCCTCGGTGGAGGAGGAGACCGACCCACACAGCAACAAACCACTCAAGGTCTGAACTAGAGAAAGGCTCGGGGCATGTTAAAGAAACCAATTATCTGCACAGTCTGCCTGTTATCTCCATGCTTAATTTTCCCAGTGGGTTATGAAGCACATTCTCCACACGTACAGAACACCCCCACATTTTGTTCTTACAACACCTCCAAATATTGAACTTCACCATATTAATATGCACGTGTATGTATGTATGTATGTTTCCGCCAAAAGCTGCACCACCACATTATTTTGAAATTAAAAATTGTTGGCATTCGCCTGACACCTTGATATTGTTATAATACTTGCTCAAATAACTCAATTTAAAAAGTATGCATGGCCGTTTTTAATCTAACATATTCTGAAGATGTCATTATTTACCAAAGATTTAGATAAATTGTGATTGGTTTCTTCTTTTTATATTTGCGTATTAATTTGTGCTTAGTCACATTTTTCACACGTGGTAACTGTTTTATCTAGAATAAAAACTTAACAACCTGATCTCACAGGAATTCGTAACTATTTTACAAGGTGGCTAGTTCGTATAAATTTGTACGATGTGAATCGTGCAAAAACATATTGATTATTAGAAAAAGAAATACTGAAGCCCCTCCCCTAAACCAATGAATAAGATCATACGAATCCATACCAATAAGCCACCTCATAAAATAGTTACAAATTCTCATGAGAATGTGCTAAACTTAAAGATCCAGTCCATAGATTTGAGCAATTTGGCATCTAGTGGTGAGGTCGCAAATTGCAACCAACGGCCATCACGTTTATGTATTTACGAAACGCGCTCTGTAGAGCAGTTTGTCCATTTAGGGTTACTTTAGAAACAACATGGTGAATTCCATGTAAGGGGACCCAAAGTGTATTTAGATAAAAATAGCTCCATCTATGGTAATAAAAACATAACGCTTCATTATCTACGGTCTTTATACACCTCTGAAGACCTTCCTTTTGGTAATGCAAATCTGTTTATTTGTTACTCTGCAAAACAAACAATGTTGCAGATTCTGTGAAGAAAGTGATGCCGCTGTTTGTATCATCTGTTTGGGTTTCCTCAAAGATGATTAAATATTATATTATTATTTCAAAAGTGTAAGGTTCGAGATTTGGTACTGTGCAATAATATACACAATGTTACATCTTCAGCTGTTTTACAGCGTCACAAATAAATTTAAGGGTTTAATAGTTACATATTTAATCCAATGATAACAATTACCATAAAATTCTGTACAGGATCCTTGTAAATCACACAGTCACTGTGCAGTTATTTACTTTTATGATTTATGGGCTTTGTAATGGTTTAAATCTTTTTAAAAGAAAGAACATAAAAAGGATGAATCGACATATGTTTTAAGCGCTGTCTCTGTCTCGTATGCAGGTGAAAGATTTCCTAAGAGCTGGTCGTGGCATTTATGAAGACCTGTGTCGCAGGCTCCCATTGTACATATCAGACTTCACAGATGGTGAATTTCTGTTTAGCCCAAAGCCTTGCTTGACTTCGCTTATGCAAAAAATAACAGAATTCTCTCAGCTGCTCGGACTGAGTTTTTTTTTCCTGTTTGGTTTACATCAGGTATTCTGGGCACTAACAGGTCTCTGCTCAAGTACACCACCACGGCCATTTTCCTCTACATCGCCATGCTTCTGCCTGCTATTGCATTTGGCTCTCTGAATGAGGAGAGCACACGAGGAGAGATAGGTCCGTGGCGATTTATGAAATAGCTTGACCGTGCATATGGTTGCGGCTTGTGTAATGAAAAGTTCTTATATATTGGATCAGTGTTATAAGGATGACTTTCCAACTTATGCAGAACACAAGATATTTTGAAGAATGTTGGTTATCAAACCACACTGGCCCCCATTGACTTCCATTTTATGGACAGAAAATCACTTAGACATTTCTCAAAGTACCTACTTGTGTGTTCCACAGAAGAAAGAATCACATGCAGTATAGGTTTTGATTGACATGAGTTTTTTTTTGCAGATGTACAGAAAACCATTATTGGTCAGAGCATTGGAGGAGTGATCTACTCTTTGTTTGCTGGGTCTCCTATGGTTATTCCTCTCACCACAGCACCTCTCGCCATCTTCATCAGCGGTACTATACTCACCTCATCTTTTACACTGTAAGTGGTGTTCACTGCTTCTCTAAGAGCACTATGCAGTTCTGAAAATGCTTTCTGTCTTGTGTTTGTGTACTGCAGTGATCAGAGGGATCTGTGACGACTATGATCTTGATTTTCCTGCATTTTATACCTGCATTGGCCTCTGGAATAGTTTGTTCCTCATCCTGGGGGGGATCTTTAATATCAGTCTGTTCATGAAGCTTTTTAAACGGTCAGTATAGTAATATATCTACGTACAGAACGTATTATATAAAGCAGACATTACTGCCATTAGTGATGCTTGTGGACTGGTAATGTCTGGACTAAACTGTTCTATGCTCATGTGGCAACACATACGAGAGACTATTTCAATTTTTTTATTCCGAATTTACTATTAATATGTATATGTTTAGGTAAAATTGTCATTTTTGTTTCATTCTGTGAACTACAAACAAATTTCAAATAAAAAAAATGTTCTTCTCAGAAACTGAAAATTCTAGAAACAGGCCTAAAAAAGCCGACCTCAAATATGGCAAAGAAAACAAGTTCATATTACGAACTTATTAGAATAATACAAAAGTAATATTTCTATTATTATAATGTATCTAGATGTTCAAAAAATATTTATTCAAAAAGATAATTCTTGTCATGCTGTCAGTCTTTCACATTGCTGTTGGATGATTTTATGACACTCCTGAGGTTTGATTTAGTTGAAATTCAACATATATTAAATGTTTAAAATTAACTACTCACAACACTCATAGTGGCGCAATCAGGACATTTATTGATTTTAAATTATATTATAATTATTATTGACACAGTAAAAGTCATTTTTTTCTTGTAACTGTTTGTGTCTTCTTGAAGCAAACTCCAAATCCTGATATAACTCAAGACATATCTGCTGCGGTCTCTCTGTACCAAAAACATTAATCATAAATCTGTGTTTTCTTCTCTTCTGTGTGGTTATCTCTGTTCGTGATGTGCCTTGAGTTTGTTATGTCTTTGTTTGTGCCCGGTTGCTTTGATAAAAGGTTAGATCAGTTGCTCACTGTGTCCTACATGTCCCCCCAGCTCCACAGAGGAAGTGTTTGCTTTGTTCATCTCCATTGCCTTTGTGGGTGACGCTGTGAAAGGCACAGTAAACAGTAAGTTCATAGCTCTGATGTGTAAGGGCCACAGGCTTTGCTGGAACTGATTTTCAAATTATTAATAAAGCAATGTCACAGCATTTTGTACCTCAGTAATAAATCATTAATGACGATTTAACTTTAAGGATAGAAAATGTATGGGACGGTATATTAAGGGTTATATTGTTCGTATTTCACACTGTAAGACAAGTTCAATTTTTACTCTCATTCCAAACCTTTTTTGATTTTTTTCTTCAATTAAAACATAATGTTCTTATAGTTTTAGAAGAAATGATAACACACAAGTCGTATCGACTATTGTGGTGGTGTTTTTCCCCCCTGCTCATCAGCCTCAGTAAACTGTTATGATATAGAAATAACTAATTTGTGTTCCAAATAAATTATACCATAATATATAATGATAATAAAATCCAATGTGTTTAGGTCAGATGACGATCTAAATTAGAATGAATGCATTTATATAATTTGTTATGTTTCACCATGTATCACATGTGTATCTCTCTTTTCTCACCATGTATCACATGTGTATCTCTCTTTTCTCTCAGTATTTCATAAGTATTATCATGGCCCTATACTAGTCAATGGAAGCATAGAGGCACAACACCGTCTGGATGTAATAGTTCATGAGAAAAAGAACGGAACGCAGACCGTAGGTGTCTCATTGCCTGCAACCATCGTTCTGTGCACCAGGGAGCGCCCTATTCTATGCCTGCTTCTGATGCTGGGATCACTTTGGCTGGGATATGCTCTCTTTCTCATGAAGAGAAGGTTATTATAGATCATTAGAGGCTTCAATCGTTGCTAGTGCTGTGTCAATAATGCAATATCGCTCGAGTAGGAGTGCATGTAGGGTTCTATATCTTCATGGCTGTGATAAGGCCAGAGGCACGAGGCTGCAGGCAGTCACAGCCATGCAAATATACGAACACTACATGCAAGACTACGAGAGCGATATTGCATTTATACATCAGTTCGACGGCACAAGTGTGTAGATAAACCAGAAATAACGTTAGAGTGTCTTTAAACCCCTCCGGTTTTATAGGAAACAGGGAACTACTTTCTTCCGCCACGAATCCAAGGTCAGCATTACAGTTAAACCTCCGCTCCGATAGTTTCGGTTCACAACGCAAACAGTCGTTACATAATATTGATTCTGGGAAGTTAAACTACGATCGATGTAATGATAATGAAAGAAAGTCCTATCGCATCACATGTAAACCCATGTGCAGATCGCAGTGCACCCGTTTATATGTAGGCTCTCCCAAACGAATTAATGTGCAGTTAGTAATTTCATATCTTGTTTATTGTATGCGAGTTTTACAAAAAAGAGAAAGCTTTACAGAAATAAACATTCTGGAAAGAATAAACTGCTTCGTGTGTTGGTTGATAGGAATCTAACTTCTTTAGAGTTCTCAGTTACGAGAACTACGGTGGCCGCTAGGTGTCACTGCGCTGCGACAGAAGAAAACACAAAAAAACCTAAGCAAATTCAGAAAGCATCTTCATTAGTTTGGCAACACATACCCTGCAAATACTCAAAACACAAACAAACACTGAAACGCGCTGCAAATTCCCGCAACACAAACAAACACAGAAACGCGCAGACGACAACGGAAGTGTTTCCGGGGGACCGCAAAAACTGATGCACCTGATTGTTATGCGCTTCATTTTGACTATTCAAATTCGTTAGTGGATTCGTATGTCGACTAGAATAAGTTTTTAATCAATTTTTTTTTCTTTTTTATAGTTACACTTGTTTAAGTAAGTCGAGCAGCTACTACGTCTCATAGTTTTTGTTAAACTGTTCAAATCGACAGGCTAATAATATCCTACGGTCGCACATTAAGAATGTAAAAATAAAGTCATAAAGCAATTACCTTTAATGTGGCTGACAACTCCACTAACGAATTTGAACAGTAAAAATGAAGCGCGTCCCAATCAGGTGCATCAGTTTTTGCGGTCCCCCGGAAACACTTCCGTTGTCGTCTGTGCAGCTTGCACCACGTTTCTGTGTTTGTTTGTGTTGCGGGAATTTGCAGCGCGTTTCTGTGTTTGTTTGTGTTTCGAGTGTTTGCAGGGCATGTGTCGCCAAACTAATGAAGATGCTTTCTGAATTTGCTTGTGATTTTTGTGTTTGCATGTGTTTTCTTCTGTTGCACCGCAGTGACACCTAGCGGCCACCGTAGAGAACAGAATAGTCCGAGTTATTTTAATGGCGGAGTGTTCCAAACAGTCAGTGAAGCGGTTGAACAGTCAGTTCCCGTGACGATCCCGGTATATCTCACGGCTATCAGCCAATCAGATTCGAGAACTAGAGTGAACTGATGTATAATTGTTCTTGCATACTTTAGTTAAAAGGGGAATGTGTGGAAGGTCATATTATATAAAGTAAAGTGTAATGAGGAAACATTTGAGGTTATGGAGACAGAAGCAGTAAAAACATTCATGTAGAATTGGGTAATGAATCTGCATTTTTGTTATGTTTATTTATTTTCTCACAGCCCATTCCTGCATGCTAAAGTCAGGGAAGTGGTATCTGACTGCGCATTGCCAATATCTGTGGTCATATTCTCCTTCGTGGGCTCCTACCTTTTCAGTGACATTCAGCGTGAGGACCCCATTTGCTCTCACACCAAAACAAACAATCACCTTTGATGCCCCCAACAATTCTGCACATACAGTGAAAACTGTTGTATTTGTTCTTATACTTTCATTAGAGGACAACAATCTGGGTTGGATATAATTTGAACATTAAAGTTCACATTAAAATTAGACAGTTCACATTAAAAATTTATCAGTAAATCACCTTACATTGTTCCAACCTGTATGACTTTCTTTCTTCTGCAGAACACAAAAGAAGATATTTTGAAGAATGTTGCTAAACGAAAACCATTGGTCCCCATAACTTGCATTGGTTTTGTGTCCATACAATACAGGAGCGAATGGCGAACAACGGTTTCTGGTTACCAGCATTATTCAAAATATCTTCTTCTGTCTTCTGCAGAATATAGAAAGTCAAACAGCTTTAAAATGTCATGAGGGAGAGTAAATGATGACTGAATTTTTGTTCTTGGGGGAGCTAACCCTTTAATAATGATCTTTTCTAGACAATGAATGTAATAGTGAACTGGCTCCATCAAAGTTGTGGCGACCAGATTTTGTTATACAGTCTAAAATGTTTTGACAGTTTGATCCAGAGATTAATGTATTAAAACATATTAACGATCATTAAACTTTGCTTAAAAACACATTAAACAATTTGTAGCATTTACTGATGATCACTACAGTAGCAATGTTATATTCAGTATATGAAATATTATTGCTTTGAACCACACTAAATTATAAATAAAAGCGACAGTACTGTATTTTTTTTTAATTATTGTTTCACAGTTCCAGTATTCAACTACCAGAATGGAACCATTTTCAAAGTGGCACCACTCTGCCATCTGACGGGGATGAACATATTAAGCGCATGTGGTCTCGGCTTCCTCCTCGCCTTGCTCATCTTCATTGACCAGAACATTGTTGGGTCCCTCACCAATGCCCCTGAGAACAGGTAGACCCATACATCTAGAAATTCACTCCAGCAAATTCAAGTAACATTTCTATGATAAGATCCCATGCAATCTTTTGCACAGACATCTCAAATCCATCAGATGATTGAACATTTGTTTTCCGTCTGTTGTGTCATCCCTTCTATATTTGCTAACATTGCATCGGTTTGCTTTTCTCTGAGATCAGTCAGCCGTCAATTTGCGCTGTCAGTTTGCCGTAGACAGTCGTGGGAGACGGTGAGAGTCAGCGTGTGATCTCTTTGTGTGTGCTTCAGACTGCTAAAGGGAACGGCGTACCACTGGGACCTGATGCTCACTGGACTTATCAACATCCTGTTGTCAGTACTGGGGTTACCATGGATGCACGCAGCTTTCCCTCACTCCACACTGCATGTTCGTCAGCTGGCGCAGGTGGAACAGCGAGTGGAAGGGGGGCACCTCTATGAAACGTGAACACAATCACCTACATACAACTTAAACATATTTATGCATTTGGCAGATGTTTTTACAAAGCAGTGTATTCAAGATTTACATTATGACCTTGCGGGTGTCATGAGTTAAGGGAACTTTGATGATTTGGCATCTAAAATCATGTTCTTACGCGTAAACAGGATAGTTAGCGTGAAGGAGACACGACTGACATCACTGGCTGCGAACATTCTGATAGGGTTATCAGTGTTTCTGCTGCCGGTCCCTCTGCAGTGGATACCCAAGCCTGTTCTCTACGGCCTCTTCTTGTACATCGCTCTTACATCTATCGATGGAAACCAGATGTGTGATCGAATGGCCCTTCTGCTCAAAGAACAAGTGAGGGCATCGCTTAAGTGAGCCAGTTATAACCCACATGACATTTTGTATCTTGTGCTGTGGTCTTTTTTTTTCTTAAAGGGATAGTGCACCAAAAAAATCTGTAATCACTGATGTTGTTTATAACCAGTGCGACTTTCCTCCTGTGGAACTGATATTTCACTCTCAAATCTAAATTCCCCAGACGTCTTATCCCCCCACTCACTACATCCGCAGAGTGCCACAGAGAAAGGTGCATTACTTCACAGGCCTTCAGATAGTACAGCTCATCATTCTGTGTGCGTTTGGGATGTATCCTCTGCCGTACATGAAGATGATCTTCCCTTTGGTCATGATCTTGCTTATTCCAGTGCGGTAAGACATTATATTAGATAGTTATAGGATCTTTGCTATATTTACAGTGTTTGGGGACTGTGGAAACAAGATTGTAATTTACTAAACAATGTTTTATTTTCCGCAGAAAATACCTTCTGCCTAAGATCATTGAAGCAAAGTACTTGGACATCATTGATTCTCAACACATGTGAAGAATCAACAGCACCAAAAAAGGGTTTCAAATGCAATAGACATGCATTTCATTGATATGTACCTTGATAGACAATGTTGCTAAATACATCAAATGTAATACCAAGGTGAGACTTTTACAGGTGCTAATGACACTTGTATTTGGTTGTGATCCTTTATGTATTTTATATATCTGCATTGAGCCATCATCTCTGTTAATCTGTATTTTTATTTATGTAGTGGAATCATACATTCTTGATTTCCTGTGATGATACATTGAATTGTTTTCTTGGTATTAGTTACCTGGTAGTCCATATTTCTATTTTGTTGATGTTTTCTGAAATTGAGAACTCAGAACAAGCTGATCATACAATGCAGAAGATCCATAGCATAATTTGATTCATAGCCATTGATTTTTTTGTTACCTTCCTCAAATGTTTCACCATGACAGGTTTCATGAATTTCTTTTCTTTGCCTTTTGATTCATAATATCCATTAGACAGATAAAAACATTTGAACCATTCAGTATGGTTACATGTAAGCCCCCAAAAGCAATTATGTAACTTATAATTTATGTTATTTTCTTAATAATAAATGAATCATATCTGAGAAAAGTGTTGTGATATTTACTAAATATTTACTGAATGAATACCTCCCACACTTTGTAATGATCAATGCATTTGGAATCCATACACACATTTCAATTCATGCATCTCATACGTTTATTTACATAGCATTACATGTCACTGTATATGTGTACATGTGTATATGTGTACATATGTGCTAACGTTGATGAAAACTGGTCAAACAAAGGTGATCTAAAAGAACCTGACAGGTGCGTGATACTTAATTATGTTTATCTTCCCCTTTGCAACAACAAAGCAACATATAAAACTGTTGATCCCATATGTTTAATATAAACTCAACAAACGAATAACTTTGCTACTGCTACTAAAGAGTTTAAACATTCATACATCCCAAACTAGATGTGCATCTCACTCCGAAGCTCCTCGTCTCCATTGCGTGTTTTATAGCGTTAATTTTGGAACTGTCACATAAAAATACAGCACAATGATTGTGATTTATCCGAAAGTGTCGTATCCTAGCAACACATGAATGAATGGATGCTCACCGCTGGTGTGAGTGTGGATCAGAGGAGTCAAGAGGGCTCCCGCAAGGCGGTGCTAATGAGGAGATGTTTATATGTAATCAAGGTTACAAGCAGAGATGCGATCACCTGTAAATCAAGTCTTACATTTCCATCTGCTTTACATAGTGCTATGAAGTCCTCGGTTCAGTCTCCAGCAGCTCCACCTCCACTTTTTCTTCAGCTCGTAATGTATTATTTTGTTGTTGCCTGGGAAATTGTATTTCAAATCTATCTGCATTGATTTAAACACATTGTTTTTGATTTAGCACAGTTTGTAAATATTTGAACTGTATCAAGTTTTCCCTCATTAATGCTTGTTATGCACTTGTATCATGTTATGAACTCATTTCTTTTCTGTTACCCGGGGGGTTGATTGCTGATCGTGGCTGTGTGGATGTTCAGTGCGCATGCGCAGACGTACAGGGACCTTTTAGCAGAATTGCTGTAATAGTCTTTTTCACAAAAAAATTATCTGACTGAAATTAAAACATTATCATTGTTTACTCGCTATGTTTTCCCATGAAGCACAAGAGAATAGCAAAATATTCAACATTTTAAATGATGGCCGCTGTCTGACTTCAAAAAGGAACTCCAAAAAGGTCTCGTAAAATGTATTGCACACTATTTCCATTAAAAAGTGGTATAGACATTATTTACAGCATAATAGCTCTATATTCGCATTCAGTCCTGTGCATTTGAACACATGCAGAACACATTGCCATAATACGTGACTGTGACGTAAGGTCAATGTCATTTTTTGACCAAACTTAGATGATATGAAAAGTGAAATTCCTGGGACGTTTGTCAATTCCAATCATGCAAAGAAGTGATTTGTGTCCTTGCTAGATCGGACTTGGTAAGTTCTGACCCGGGAGATTGAACTTGTGAGGACAGAGTAGGCATTCTTGATGTGTCACTCAGTTAAATACATGCAATCCTATATAGCTCTAGGTTTAAACAAAGTTAAATGAAATGAAATCATATGACAAATCACAAAAGTTTTTCCTGTCGTTTTTATTGTAAAAAAATTAAATTCTGGTAAAATGGCTGCTCTGATTTTGTTAAGAATAAAGTAAAATATGATGTAAAAATACAATGCTTTATTATAAAGTGTAGGAAGTTGTACATTTTGTTAAAACATAACCGTAATATTAAAAACATTTAGCTATTTTACTGCTCCACTGAGTGGGGTCTTTTTCCTGAAGGGCCTTTCGGAGGGCAGCATATCCCGTTTGGAATGCACTGTGTAGCTAGTGTCTACAATTGTCCTGACCACATTACTTGCATATTCATTTGGGAGGACTTAGTGTAATTAACCACGAACTGACGTAGATTTGTGGAGGTGTAGTTACACACGGTGATTCAGGAAGGTCTGGCTGAGCATTCGCTTTTAGATAGAATACATCTTTTGTTCCGACACTTTAATATTTGCAATTTTACTTATCTAATGCATGCGTGGGCAACTTATGACAAACCAAAGACACAGAAAACACATAATCACACCATATGACCCCTTTAACAAGGGGGTATAGACTTTTTAGATCCACTGTTCATGCTTATTCTTCAATGATAAAATGTGAAATTAACACAAATAATGTAAAGAATTAAAATAGGAACATTAAAAGCACCAATACTTCTTATGATTGAATTTTTACAACCCCAATAATAAAGATAGACTTTCCAGTTCTATCTGAAAATGAATAGTTGAATGCCTCTTTAGTTATTGCATGCGCCACATTTTATTCTTACAGTTTCAATTACTTTGTTTTTTAGAATTTAAATGTTAACAAAGAACTTCAGAGAAATAAGATCTCTGATTGTAGTTCTTGGAAACACTCAAAATATGCTTGAAAAGTCAAGAAGGTTCAGTATGCAATGTCTGTACGAACCCTGGTTAGAGTGTCTATACAAAGCAAGCTAATATAAGAGATTTTATAAACAGTGAGAATGTTAGTGCTTATATGTAAAAAATAAAAAAAATGCAAGCATCAAATACTATAAAGCATATTTCCCAGTAAATATAAGTTGTTTAATGAATTGTTAGAAAAAGCTTGCCAATATCAAAAATGGTTTAGATATGAAATTAAATGATATGTGCAATGCAGAAAGACTGTGGGACTATGCAGAAAGTCTTTATTATGTAAATAATAAAATAATTTTGAGCAAAAAAAATTCCCATAATCATGCACCCCTAGGTTCACGGCCCAATTGTTAAATGCCCCCTCATTTGTAAGTCACTTTGAAAAAAGGACTAAGTAAATAATAATGTTAGTGTAATGTAATGGAACATGTCATGGAATGCCAGGAAACAAGTTTTTTTGTAACAAGTAAATTTTGTTTTGGATAAAAGTGTGTAAAGTAAATGAATACAAAGTGTATAAATAAAAAATAATCTGTTTAGATTAGTTATACAAGCTTATTAGTCATACAAATAGCCAAGAAGGGTTTTACTTGCTTTAGCAGTCAAGCAAACAGTAAAAAACATTGTTCATCAAAAATTGAAGTTACATGAACAAAACATTATATATCTTACCTTTACAATGCAGAACCATCAAAACAACACAGAACAACAAATTCCTTATCATGCAGTGACGGCAAATGCACAACACCCAAAACAAGTGTTCTCTAACAATTTAATTGTTCATCCACATCTAATATAAAACTCAAAGCCACTCTTTCATCCTTTGAAGAGCTTTTTAAATAGATGCACATCTTATATTAACACATTAAATTACGACATCCGAAGATCTATTGTGTGCGGTAAGTCATAAAATGTAGAGAAAATCTTAAAATGTATGCATTCATCAAGGGCTTGGGGGCTTTTAGTATTAGCAGACACACAGACATCTGAAAAAATGCACGCACACACGCACGCACGCACGCACACACACACACACACACACACCTTGCTTTGAAAGAGAGAAGAGACAGCATGCTTCATTGATTACCTTATCTGCTGAATGTCAAAGGGGAAGATTAAGGCATTCATTTCCATATAGAGAAGGTAAGGTGGTTTGGCCCGAGGGGGGGGGTATGGGGGGATTGTGGGGTCTTGATGACACGTTTTCCTCTTCCTGTAAAGCATTTATGTCAATTATCTGAATGCGTGAAAAATGTTGAACTACACATGGAGCAACTCTATGCAGAACTGACAGCTGCGGCCGTTTATCATTTTAAACCAAATTATGTGTATGTCGTAAGCGACTGAATAAGAACAATGTAAAAAAATTCGGAAATTATTGACCACCTCAAGCAAGTAGGATGAAGACAGTAAAACTGTGGCTGTTTCACACATCTTCCTTAATTTGAAAGGAATAAAGAAGAATTTGAGTCATTTAGGCCTCTACTGTGTAGATGAGATTTTAGGCAAAAAAAATCAAATGAAACCAGTGACAATAGTGTGTCAAAAATGAATTAAACACAAATATTAAATAAATTAGCACCATATTAGTTACAATTTGGAGGCAGAGACTGAGAATTCAATATTTAATTTCACAGCTAACACATGAAGTACCGGTTACGAAATGTAGTAGTCATTTTTTTAGATAATTTCATGATTTAGCCCTACCATGTCCAGGCACCTAATTTCATTACCATTAAATCAAGCGTATCGTTAGTTATGACAGGTCACGTGAGTTCAGCTTGCATCTCTGATCACATCACGTGCATCTAATCAACATTAACCAATAGTCATAGGCTACAACACCTACCAGACTGCATCCTATTTAAGTTCCTTTCTTTCAGTGTTGCCAGGTACGCGGTTTTCCCGCACAATTGGGCTATTTTGAGAATGCAATTGCGGGAAAAATTATGGAGCCGCGGGTTGCTTTTTTTTGGGCTACTTTCATAATGTTCCGCGGCCGCCAAAATGTTTATTTATATTCTAAGGATCAATGTTAATTGATGAGTTCTTAATGTATAATCACACTCCGAATGAATACCTGCCAACTCAAGGACCGACCCGGTCTTAAAAGTGTGGGGAACGAGTCTGACATGCAGGCTACAGTACAGAGAGGGACGCGGGAGCTCAGCTCAACCAAAGTGGAAAACTTAGCGGTGGTATTAGACACAGTACATCCGAATTATGTTTTAACCAATGTTTCATCAGGTGAGTGTCACGTTGCACAATGATAGAAATCACTCGTGAGTGTACAACACTTGATTCTTCCGGCTGCCAAATATCACGTTTGATCAGCGCTATACGCAGTCTAGAACAACTAAATCATTGACGTGCTTGTACAGATTATACATTATGCAATAAATGTTTCCATGTTTATTAAACCAAGTTTCTGCATGTCTTACGAAACATATGAAACTAGTTGTTTCTAAACCTGTATAAATGTATTTGATCGGTTGAACACAACGATATTTGCTAGAATGTTAGCTGCTGCAAATTATTTGGCATCATTGACTACCATCGCAGAAAAAAATAAATGGTAGTCAAACGTGACCCACAATTGTTTGCTTTCCTAAATATCCCAAAACTTATTTTGTGTTCAACAGAACAAAACAATATATACAATACATAGGAAACCATTCAGATAAAAAAATATGGCAATAGAAACGTCTTTAGGCAGTTGTTAACTTTGATTTGACAGAAGGAAAAAATTGGGCTAGTTTTATTCCTTTTCGGCGGGTTTTGAGGGGTTATTGGGCTGGAAATATTTCTTGGACCTGGCAACCCTGCTTTCTTTGCTCCTTATCACCTGCTTAATCGTTTGCACTTACAACTCACCTCCATCTCCTCCTATCTGCCAGTATCTTCCGATCTTTTAATTTTATCCAGTAATGGATCAGGAACGTAATGTTCTGGTTTCCCAGGTGGGGGGACATGTATTGCTGCATGGACGCGCAGAGAATTTGCCCAGAACAGTTCATTCCGCCAAACTAAATACATGCTATCGTTAAATAATTTATGACAGTGGTCCCGACATAAATAACCATTTCATGACGTTGCCTGCACGAACTCCTGACGTTACAAGATAACCAAGGACAGCCCAGTTTAGTACTGTATTCATACTATTTTAGTGAAAACATGACCTACTACAAGTTACGTAAGTGGCACATTGTGGGCACCTAATTTTATTAACAATAAACGTTTTATTAACATTAATAATACATGTCGCTTACTATGTAAAGCAACAACAAGCCTTTTTTCGACCTGAAAATACTCTCTCTAAAATTATTTTAGTGGTAGAACAACTCTTAACTGGACGACTTTTACTGCCGCTGCTACCTAACCTAAGCAGCCCTCTATCGGCTGAAATCACACTTATAACTTTGATGTGTGGGTAGGTTCACATGCCCCGCCCATCACCTGCTTTATGGCTGCATACGTCACGTTTTACTCATAGCCTGGTTGAAGTTTGCCAACATCTAACAATAAGACGAAATTATCTCCAAACCATCACCATGTCAGAGCCAGCAAATAAAACAAAGAGGAAAAGAGAGAGAGTGATCTGACAAGAGCCCCAACACGAATAGAGAGCCCAGGACATCCAATCTGTGACGCGAGATGGAGACTTACCGTTAGCCTTCCTGCTACTGGATCTTATATGTATTTAGTAATTTGGCTGTGCTCAGGTTGTATATTGGGGCACTAACGTTATTGATTCACAATTTATAACCCTAAGGTAGACTAGAGAAAATGTGATATTGCAGGTGTTATGTCAATTCATGCATGATCTTGCCTCGTCATGAATTAAGTGTTATGCTTGTAAACGATTACTACCAAACCACAAAAAATGTTTTATGGTCAAAAGTTGCTGATTCCTTAGTTCATGCACCTAGACCCATGTTATCAGATGTATTACAAGATGTTAAACATGACCATTTGTTGCAGCAATGGAAAACGCGCCGTTTTTGTGTGTATCTCTTTAAATGCAAATGAGCTTCTGCTCCCCTCCCTATATGCAAAATAGGAGGTAGAGCACTTAAATATTTGCTTTGGATGACATCAAGATGAAGACAAGCAATACCGGGTAAAGCGCAATTACGTCTGTAATGCCCTTTCCAACCAAAACCATAACCATCCTTTATTATAAAGTATAACAAGTTCGTAAAGTAGGGAATAGATGCAAACAAGTAAATAATTTAGTAAAAAGTGCAAGAACAACGTTAAATCAAAAATAGAAAGTTATGAAAGTTAGCCTTGCCCTTAGTCAAAAGGATTTGCCCAGAAACAAATAATAGATTTATGTGTTCAGAGATGGCTCATTAGATATACCGAACATTAATTGTAACTCATGGCTAACTGCTAAAGAGTAATTTGAGCCAGCTGTGAGTTTCAGAAGCACTTCATACCTTTATTATTATGCACATCACTCAGAAATCAAGATGGGCTTGCACTGCAAATCCTCAATGCCAAGCACTTGCAATATAACTCCACTTTCACCTTTTGTCCACAATCACAAATTGGGGAAATATGTATATATTTCCGATTGTTAACGTCGGTCTTCTTGTGAACAAATCATCTGTCATCATTGTTTTTCAACAAATATGCATTATAAAGTATAAGAAGTTTGCGCTCTACCGCCGGTAAAATGTATGAAATCTATTAGTCTTGTGAGTAAAATGAACTCCCCACACATCTACAATTCATATTTCATAAGCACCCTATAGTTTGTTATTTCACAGCTGTTTTGTCACTTTGTGCACCTGCCTATCTATCTAAGATGATTGGATGGTGGTTGAATGCTTTTGTTGCTATATTGCTTTTATTTCAGATGATAAAACAAGTTTGATCTATTTCTGCTGCTTGTCAAAAGTGGCCTTGAATACCTTGCACATCACGGTTGTCTCAATTTTATCACTTTTTAATAACCAAACCTAGGAAATAGAACTTGCTGCCACTGCTCTATACGGCTTCCTTCATTGTCAAAAGGAATATGTACAGTAATGCGTGGTTGCGTAATGTTCATCACCAGGTGATCTAAACTGCGATAGAGACGATAATCCAAACCCTTGAGTTTAGCCACGTTCTAAAATACGTATGAATTCCTGTCACGAAACAGGAAACCCAAATGCAGGCAGCGGTAGAGGGGAACAAAAGACTTTAATAAAACTAAAACAAAAACCCACAATGGGGTAAAATAACTAAGATAACAGAGACAGCCAAACAGGAACAAAAAACTCACGGACGGTAACAAACTGTAACAAAAAACTCTCAGAGTTTTGGAGTAGTCCAGAGTGCTGGAGCAGAAACGCTGGGACACAGCATATGGACAAATCAGCAAAATCAGCAAAATCAGACGAGCAAACAGACATCAAAGTTTACAAGACACACGAGCACAGGACAGAGAATACAAGGGCATTAAATAGGGAGACGAACAAAAGGATAATTAACAATAGGCAGGTGTGGGTAATGAAACACTCAAGGGAAGCTAACGAGGAGACGAGAGGGGCGGGGCCATAGACGAGACACGAGAAGGCGCATGACAGCCAATAATTAAGCCATGCCATGTCCTTCTAACACAAAACTCTAGGCTTAGCCATGACTCCGCTGCACGAACAAGAATAAACATGACATGATAGCGGAATCATGACAATTCCCATCAGATTGCATGTATATATATTTATACATATGAAAGATACAGCGCTTTAAAATATATCACATTGAAAGTCGTGCTAGGTGACACAAAAAAAGTTGTGATGACTGAAATGAAAAAGCCATTAAATAAATCATAATCATAAATGTCATTAAACACAAATTAATAGCGTTCGTGACAAAGTTACAAATTCCTGTGAGACTGTGTTGCCCCACCGTGAGTAATACAGAGTGAGGAACATGATGCTTCATGTTTGGTTTAAACAAAGCATTAAAACTACATTTCGTGACACATTATCAGTAATATTATGAGGATTATGCAATTTTCCTGCTTTACTGCCATTTTTGTGCAATGCATGTCGGGAAATAGCTGTCTTAAATCCCCACAAGTCATCCTCACTAAAAGAGGTGGAGCAAAGACACATCTGGGGATGTTAACTCTTCTTGTCTAGACAGGGGTGCCGCCAAAAATTCTGGGCCCTATGGAAACCAAAATTTCTGGGCCCCCTACAAATAGGAAAATAAAAAGGGGGTCTGCTCTTCTTGGCCCTAAATCAGCCTGGGCCCTTAGAATCGTCTTAACCTTCCACCCCTTTACGGTGCCCATGTGTCTAGATGTGAACTTTGAATTGGAACAGTACTTAGGCTCTTTCAAATGACATTTCGCAAGTCCACAATAACACAAGTACAGACAAGAATGCAGATTGAGAAATGGAAAAGTTATTGTTATTGTAATTTGTCAAGTGTCTCCTAGCGACAGTGACTACGTTTACATGTGCACCAAAAATATGATTAATTCCCAGAGTTTGAGGAGTGATTTAAAGGCATACAGTAGTTCACCAATAAGACCTTCGCTTATCTTCGAAATTAAGATATTTTCTAATGAAGTCTGAGAGCTTTATGACCCTCCATGTACAGCATCACAACTGTCACCTTTATTTCTAGGTCACCATTTTTTTTATAGCGCTTTAATACAGTTTGTCAAAGCAGCTTTACGGTGTTAAAAAGGAAAAATGTGTGTTGATAATGCAAGAGGACAATTGAAAAGAGTGGAATGACCTTTGGATGAGGTCAGTGTTCAGATGAAAAAGACAATAAGGTGCTTTTTGATTTATTTTTTCTAAAGTCTGTTTTTGAAAGTGTATTACAGACAATTGTTCATGATTTCAATAGGTCTCAACAAATAGAGGAAAGGTGATTTTCTCTATCATGTGGTATTCAATTATTATTCTAAAGCAATTCAAGGGTCCTTTTTTCGTAATTTCCACTTGAATTTGGCATTCCCAACAGACCCCATAACCACATACAGAGGTATAAATTTAATAGTTTTTTGTAATTTCACAGTAGACCTCTCAAATTTGTGTGCAACAAGTAAAACTTGGTGTTGATTTTGCTCGTAGTGAACACGAACATTCTACTTGTGTTTTGGTCTGTCTCCCCTCTTGCGCATTGCCATATCTCAGCCTCTGTTTGGACAAATTAAACGGAAGCTCAGATTCTGACCTCTATGTAGACCCATATAGAGGTCAGAATCTGAGCATCTGTTTAATATGTACTCTATCTCATGTGGATAGACAGGTTCAGATATTTTACAGAATTTTTGACAATCCAAGCTTTTATGTTACGTGGCTGACCCACTACATTGATGGGATACATTGGAAGCGGATATTTAACTTTTAAAGCACGAAAAGAGGTAGGAATAACAAACATAACAAATATATCATGTTAAATTTGTGGCTAAGTGTAATGGTGGGATGCAGTATTTAGCTGAGATTTATATTTTCATGTAGTCATTTAGCAGACGCTTTTAGCCAAAGATAAAACAATGGAAGCAATTGGGTCAAACATTAGGACAACCAAAGGATAAGAGCAATAATAAAAAGTCTCACAAAGCTTACTACAGTGTACAGAGCCAAGTTAAGTTTATAATTTTTTTTGTTTTAGATATTGTAGAAAAGATATAGAAATCAGAAATGATCAGTCAGGTGCAGATGGAAGAGATGTGTTTTCACCCGATTCTTAAAGATGGCGACAGAATCTGCTGATCTTGTAGCAGCAGGCAGATCAGTCCACAAATGTGGAACCGATCCAGAGAAGGTTCCTGAGAGCGATTTTTACCTTTTTGGGATGGCACCACAAAACGTCGTTCGTTTGAAAGGCTTCGACCTAGGAAAGCAGACCGCCAAGCTCAACCCTTTTGAGGGGAAACTGACGACCTTGAACATTGAGAAAAATGTGACGGTCTTGACCCTCGAGGGGAACCCAGCAGCCTCGACCTTCGAAAGGAAACCGGGGGACTCGATCCTAACGCCAACATCCAATTGTTTGCGGGGTCCTGTGAAGGCTGGTTCATTCTGTCATGAACGTTGGGGTTAACAAGACATTTAATAAAAAAATAAATTCAAAACAAACACCCACCTGTATCATACCACCTGTTCTGTATTACAACAAAAACACGGAAACAGGAACAGGGACTAACTAGACTAGGACTAATTCTAACACTTGACATAAAACTACAATAAACTAGACTTACAGTAAGAAACCAGGGAATGAGAACTCACCAACATGACACAAACAATGAACCAACCCAGGAAAATGAAACATGAGGACTATTTAAAGGGGAGGAAATCAAGAAGGGACAGGTGCGGGGCATGAACTAATGAACAAGCAATTACGAGACGAAAGGGCGGGAACAGAGACAAGACCTGGAGAGAGCGTATGGAAATCCAATAGTGCCAAAAGCCTCTCTCCGCATGAAACATGAGGTTCTGTCATGATCCTGCCTCTCCTTGTCATGATTTTCAAGTCTAATGGGACAGAAACATTTTCCAGTTGAGGCCTGTGATGGTTACATTATTGCTCGAAATAACCAAGGGTTAGGTTATGTAACAGCAAAAAATAAAAATAAAATAATTACAAAGCCTATTGCAGAAAACAAAAAAACGGCACTGATACCGTAAAGGTTAGAAGCACTGACTATAAACTTTGTTAACATTACAGAAGAGTACTTGACTAATACTAACTCAGCCCAGAGAAACATGTTTAAGAATTTTAAGAATTTAACAGTTGTTAACAACAACTGCTATGCAATGAAACAGCAGGTGAAGATAGACAATGGCTTTGAAGAAACAGCCCCCTTTCGAACTGGTAACACTTTATCCAATGTCCAATTGAGCTTAAGTGTAGTATTGTCCAGACCTATGCAGAGACCTACTTGACCTGGATATTGTTGTGATGCAATGCTTTTTATTTGTGGTCCTAAAGATCAATTATTATAATAATTAACTGCATGATTGAGCACAAGCATTTTATTAGCATCTAATCTAAAAAATATATGAATTAATCCGAAAACAAAAATGTGAATATGTATGTGGGTAAAGCATAATGAACACCATGAACAACTTCAACTTTGGTTATATTTCTCTCTTTACTACACTCTTAAAAATAAAGGTGCTTAAAAGGTTCTTCAAGAGTGCTCTGCAAATACAGTGCAAGGCCTCTGGCCTGCCCGTCGGTGCTCTGGCCCTAATAGGAATAAGAATAATCATTAAGGGAATAATAGGGCCCTGCACTCCTAGTGGATGGGCCTTTACAGGATTGTGCCATGTTTTATCACAATGACTTCACAGATCCAAAGTTCAAGTTCCCCCAGAATATCACACACATTACTTTCTAGCTTCAGCCCTTCTGGTTTCCTATAGCTGCCACAGTCAAATTTAAAGCATCTAATCAGCCCTGCAAAGCAATCAATGACTTGATATCTTGCATATAGATCAAATTCTACATATCAGAACAAAGCTCACCAGTTTTACAGAATCATTTTTAATCAGCATTTTTGCATACAATCTAGACTGAATGTGAATGTTAATTATACTGTTGACAAAAAAATATAACAGGCATTCGGGCCCCCTTTGATTAATTGAAGCAAACATTCCTCATATAAATTCTGTACCAAACAGCTCTGAATTATTTGTTGTGGTGATCAGCATGTTACGGTGCTGTTACCTGGAACATTCTTTGAATTAAAGCAACAATAAGAAAATCACATTCTTGCTTTTACTATTTAGCTGGTATTTTGTAACTAAAACAGCATGGAACATCAAATGGTGAGTAACCCGACATCGAAGATCCCAATTTTTATATTTTCAGAAATGCAAAATAATATGCATAACTATCTTTAAACGCCTCCGAAGACAATGAGGCATTAGGTTTTTATTTCCTTAGAATGAACTATTTAGTAACATTTTAGTATACAGACCAATCCTCAATATTAAGTTGCTTATGAGCATGCATAATATTAGAATATTGGCTTCTGAGTACTACTTATAAAGCACATATTCTGCATGACCTCTACATTCAATTCAATTCAAGTTTATTTATATAGCGCTTTTCACAATGTGCATTGTTCCAAAGCAGCTTTACAGGAGCTAATAAGAAAAAAACACAGAAAGGTAAAACACAGCACAGTGCATAGTGTTTATAGAACAAGCAAGATCATTCTAATAAATATTATGTAATAAAAAAATGATTAAATAAATAAATGCAATTTCCTGGCGAGCATGCCAACACTGCCCTGCTGTGGCGAGGAACCCAATAACAATACCTAAAACTAACAACTATTATACTAAATATAAATAAGCACCAAATTAGGAGTTTATTGAGGCAAAGTCGTGGTTAAAGGTTTGTTAATATAGCAAGAAGTTGACCCTAAAATTAAAAGTAAAAATACAATAATCTACATTCACCACAGGTCCCCTTCCATGGAATTCGTCATGTTGTTCGCACTTCGAAAATACGTCGCATTCTTGGGCAAAGAAGAGAAAACATGACGATATCGGAGTCCGGATATTCTAGTCAGGAAAACGTTTTCTCTCAAAAACATCCTGTGTCATACTGAAACCTTTTTTTTTTGTTTATGTGTGAAGAAAATCAGGCCATGATACTGTGGCTCCTGTATGGAAAATAACATTTAACAATGAATGGATAAAGAATTTGTAGACATCCAGAGGCGCTGATGATGTAATGAAATTACACTTCTAAAATGTGAACATATGCGTATTTACAACATTTTGATGAATATGATCCCCGAGGATTCTGTTTCTAACACCAGTCTGTTTTCATTCCAATAATTTTGTTGCAATCTGGGTTTATTATTTTTTATGATGCCATTAAATAACATTGAGCAATTCTAACTATTAACTCTTTGGTTTTTATAAACTCAGCAAAAAAAGAAAGGTCCCTTTTTCAGGACTGTGCATTTCAACAATAATGTTGTAAAAATCCAAATAACTTTACAGATCTTCAATGTAAAGGGTTTAAACAATGTTTTCCATGCATGTTCAATTAACCATAATCAATGAATTAACATGCACCTGTTGAATGGTCGTTAAGACCTTAACAGCTTACAGAGAGTAGGCATTTAAGGTCACAGTTCTAAAAACGCAGGACACTAAAGAGACTTGTCTACCGACGGGAAAGATGCCCAGGGTCCCTGCTCATCTGCGTGAACATGCATTAGGCATGCTGCAGGGAGGGATGAGGACTGCTGATGTGGCTAGGGCAATAAATTGCCATGTCCGCACTGTGAGACGCCTAAGACAGCGCTACAGGGAGACAGGAAGGACAGCTGATCATCCTCGCAGTGGAAGACCACGTGTAACAACACCTGGACAGGATCGGTACATCCGAATATCACACCTTCGTGACAGGTACAGGATGGCCACAACAACTGCCCGAGTCACACCAGGAACACACAATCCCTCCATCAGTGCTCAGACTGTCTGCAATAGGCTGAGACAGGCTGGACTGAGGGCTTTTAGGCCTGTTGTAAGGCAGGTCCTTACCAGACATCACCAGCAACAACGCCGCCTATGGGCACAAACCCACCTTCGCTGGACCAGACATGAGTGGGAAAAAGTGCTCTTCACTGATGAGTCACGGTTTTGTCTCACCAGGGGTGATGGACAGATTCGTGTTTATCGTCGAAGGAATGAGCGTTACACCGAGGCCTGTACCCTGGGATCGATTTGGAGGTGGGGGGTCCGTCATGGTCTGGGGCGGTATATCACATCACCATCGGACTGAGCTTGTTGTCATTGCAGGCAATCTCAATGCCTTGCGGTACAGGGAAGACATCCTCCTCCCTCATGTGGTACCCTTTATGCATGCTCATCCAGACATGATCCTCCAGCAGGACAATGCCACCAGCCATACTGCTCGTTTTGTGCGTGAGTTTCTGCATGACAGCAATGTCAGTGTTCTGCCATGGCCAGCGAAGAGCCCGGATCTCAATCCCATTGACCACGTCTGGGACCTGTTGGAATCCCGGGGGGTTTACTCAAAGTAAAAACAGTTGAAAGTCAGAGGACGTTTCTTTTTTTGCTGAGTTTATAAAGAACATTTACATATTTGCTGTATAAAATAAAGCAATTTGATTGTATCTTCAGAATGTTTCCCGACTTGTCACTTCTTCATTAATGAAAAGCAAGAGCTATAGCTAGTAGTGGTCATAGTGACTGCCACGTTCAAAAATGATGTAACTCATCATCATGTACAGTGCCTGTAACAAGGGCTGAAATTACTTAGACAATACTGGGAGGAGTCATCATCTCTTCCATGCCATCTTACCTCCTGTGTTTTGGCAATTGATGGGGTGAGATTTATTTTTTTAATGATCAGCAAGTTTAAGCATAAATTGCAAAATGTCCACTTGGCAGCTTTGAATGTTAAACGTGAATACACTGTCTGTAACATGGCAGATGTATCCTTAGTACTATGATATTAACAGTGCAGAAGTGTGAAACATTTTGCTTACTGCCATGATACGCTGGATTGATCAGGCTGACTTTCTATGGTGATTGAAATTCTTCGGATAAATATATTTTCAATTTATTTAGAATTGATGACTAATGGGCAACATTATATGTTAGTTGTGCATAACAATATTTTTTGACTCCCAACCAGACAGTTTCAGCCAGAACAAATTGAGAAAATTGTATTCCGGGAGCAGAAGAGTCTTGAATCAATGTGAATTGGAAGCGGCGTTAGATGGATGGATTCATTTGACGCGGACGCTCGGCAGAAGATAAGTGTTGCTGGAGCCTTTGTTTTCCCCCTCAGGGCTGTTTTTTCATCAAGGACTTTAGATGGGCTTATTTCTGTATCAGCGTTTTACCATTCGCTTGTAAAAACTATCATCAGCTTTTTTGAAGTGTCTATTGATTTGATTGTACTGGAGGGTTTGGTCAGAATTGACCCCAACAAAATCTGTTTTCAACAGCCAGAGGCTTTATGGACATGAACATCATTACAAAAAACAATCGCCCACATTTAGGGACTTCTTTATGTCTTTTATGGTCCCTTTGTGGATGCAAACATTGTTTTCATCTCAAATGACATTGACCCTTAAGGCCAATGGGGAAATGAGAAAATATGGAAATTCGAATTAATACACATTTTTTGGTTTGTTCTTTAGAAGACTTAAAAAACAATAATTTGCCTTCATAGCAGTGACTGAGAACTCCCCGTCATCTAACGCTTGAGTTTAGATTTCTAATTGGTCTTCGACTGATTGCATCGCATCACTGAAGCGGCATCACTGTAGCACAAAGGGAGCGATCGCAGGCCTGCTGCTCTCTGGGCCTAATATATATTAAGTAATGTGGACATAATGCATACATTTCTCAGTTGACTTTCTCACTGCAGTACACCAAACAGCAAACCAACCATAGGACTCAAATCTTGGCAGAAATAGTACAAACTTCCCAACTGTGGAAGTACAACGTAACGTGTGATAATTATCATAATGGTATTTATCATTGCATCAGTTATAAACCAGGGGATGGATTCACGAAACTGTGTTTAAGACAAAATATAATCTTATAGTCTTTAAAGTCATAGTGAAATTTACATAAATGACTGAATTATCTTTTCATGAAATATTGCAGCTCTTATTGTAAATAGTTTATCAATGTGGGTAGTTATCTCTTTAAAATTTGTGTCATAATCTTTAGTTAAAATCTAAAAATGCACTTCCTTGCTGTAATGATTATCCATTTTAAATGACACATGTTAGACGGCATATGCTGAATATATGCCGTCTAACAGCCTTTTCCAAAATCAACGGCTGTTTTATACATCCAATCAAATCGCAGAGAAAGATGAAAGCCACAGCGACTATTTTTCGCGTTAGAAATTCATTTCATTCAGAAATGCATCAAAATACGTAAGTGAAAACGATCGCTACTTCTGGTTCACTGGGACTCAAAAACTAATTATAGGAAATTATTTAGAATGTTCCTCCATTAGATGTATTAGAAAAAAACTATTTAAGAACATTTGCTTTATAAATTAAGAAAAAAAAATCTGAACTATCTTAAGACGTTTTTTCAGGAATACCAAGTATTCCTAACTTTTTGTTAAATTCGAATTCAAATTTTCTCAAAGAGAAAATATGTCAGTTAAGCGGAAGTTTCTTCTTAAGAATGTTTGTGTGCCTTTCGCCAGAAGGGTGGCAACCTCGGCCTGAGCATGGGAACCATCTCCCTAGAGAAGAATCCTCCGAAACTTGGCGGGTGCCTGGCAAAACTGGATCACATAACCGAGACGGATCGTCCTCTCTAGCTCCCGTAATGGGCTGGTGCACACTTGAGCGCCCAAGAACCGTGGTTGCGGAACCGGAGGGATGATCTGGTTTTACCATGGGAAGCTGGTTCTGTGGCTGACAGAGCAGTCACCTTTCACAGGGTGGGACCCAGGGGAGGTTGACTGCTCTGTCTACTTACTTGCTTGGTGTTATCGCCGGCCAACACAACGTCACGTGGAGATTCCGGAAGGCAGCAATGTCACTGGGGAGAAGCCAGGATAGAGAGAAATTTTGCTGTACTCTCCATCCCCATGGCTCATCCTCTCAGGGCCACTCTTGTTAGGCGGGTTCCCAACGGGGTAGAGGCCCCCACTCAAGGCTCTGCATCTCTGACGGGTCATCTTTGGAGGGATTTTTTTACTTAATTGAACCATGCTTTAAATAAATCTTGAAATAAACAAGGATCTGCAGGCAGTTATGCATGGTTTTATCAAACCATAAACAATCCCAAGCTTTCTGGTGTATGATCAAAGTTCAAGAACATAATGCAATTCTTTCTATAGTCTAATGTTGATATTGGCTTTGATATTCATGCAGAATGCTTGATTAGAATGTTGTCTGACCTCCTAAAACAAACTTTGGCAGTGCTTACAAAACAGCACATCAAGGTTGTCATGCTTATTTAATGCCTAATAAATTTATAAACCATCTGTAATGATTATGTATTCGGAGGATTGAGTGAGATTAACGGTAATGCTCTGGTCACTTTGATGAAAAACAGTCTGAAAAACAGTCAGCGTTTATCTCAAGGTTATTAAGAGTGTGTAAAAACTAAAGGATTTTAATTATCACATTTCACCAAGACGATTTCCCATTTACAGCAATGATTTTCTCTGTGTGCCCACCCACCGCTTTAGAAACGCTTTTTGATTATAATGTCCCGTAGGATTCTGTCACTGTTATCTGCATTTAGAGTGTTTAGACATTGCTGTTCTTCTAAAAAATATACATGAAATGCATGAATGAACAGCCAGCGATGTCTAAAGCAATATTTATCAAACTAAAATAAACTGGTTTTATTAACAATGTTTTCCTGAACAATTTGCTCATGTGCTGTAGGTTAGATAACAAGATTGACCCACTTTAAACTCAAATGTTGTCTTGCCGAGCTGGTTGGATTACTCAAACAGCATTGTTTGAATAGTGCTACAGCTTTCCAAACATTCGGAAAGACAATATATTCAATTACTGTATGAAGTTTAGGGGTAGAGAGTGTTTAAAAAAACAAAAAATACACAATCTATATTGTATTTTAAAGAAGTTTGCAAACCTCTATTGATGCAGCATATCCTTACATTGATTGTTTTTTTCTTTTTCTTTTACGGATTAAACAATCTATCATTCATTGTTTGAAAAGCTCTCACCTGTGCATATGTCTCTGACAGCTTGCTCATTAGCTTTCAGTAAACCTTGTACCAAGCTCTTTGCGCTATATTTGGTAAAACGTTTAAAGGAGACTCCTGTCCGTGATTGCCAATGGTGACCTTTTATTTATAGTCAGAGATAATGCTGTGGTGATGGAGACGGCATTCACTGTGTGAAATTCTATATTCTGCATAATGGTTTAAAGATTTATTTTTCTATAAATAGGAAAAATGAGGCAGTGTGTCTATCATACACCTTGGATGAGAAAGTTATTTACTGTACTAACATCAAACAAAATACAAGATAAAACATGAAGTATTGCTGTCACAATATATCAGATATATCAGTGTCCTGTAGAAATATAAACTACTAAATACTAAATCTATTACCTCAAGACTTTCCGTTGGCTCACTAGTAAGAGCATTGCCAAGGTCATGGGTTTGATCTCAGGAGATTGCACATAGTATAGTACAATGCAATGTAAGTCGCTTTAGATAAAAGCGTCTGCCAAATGCATAATGTAAATGTAAGATATGTTTATATATTTATTTGGAAATAAATTAATAATGCTATTGGTAAAATTCATTCTCAATTTTCGTTTTTGTGGCTATGAATTATCCCTAAAATGTAAGGGTATAGAGTCAAATTGAATTTGTAACCTTTTTGGCTTTTGAGGCATGTGATGGATCTGCCATGAGCCTTAGCAAATCACAACAAAGAATGGATTCCATCGCCACAAAACAGGGAGCAAAGTAGTCTTCAAGTGTAACAGTTTTTATTAAATCCTGCTTACGCAAGATAAAATGTGATCAAGCCTCATCGGAGAGGAAAAGATGCAAAAATTGCATTCCATTCAAATTAGATCATAGGAAAGATCTGGTACACAAAAAGGACTCATTATGCTTTAGCCTCTCACTAAGGAGAAGAAACATCCAACACCACCTTTCTCAGGGTACAACAAGTAACACACCTCTAGACAAAAAAAAACACTGAATTTATAAGAGGTTGCCAGCACCATGAAAACAAAAAGGGAAACAAAACAATACACATTTTCACAACAGTAACAACACAAACCCTGAAATGAACACAATACATTTAACTAAACTTAGAGCCATGGATAAACTTTAGTCAATGCAAAAATAATTACAATAAACAAACTCACATTGATCAAGACATCAGATGTCCCCTCTAATACTTAAAAGTTGGCACAGTCTCATTTCCTTAGAATTCCCATAAAACAGCTTCCTGTTTGAATCTCTTTGTCACTAGGCTGGTCCATTCCAACAACATACCAGGTATTAAACATTTCAAGTCATCTTAACTATAAAATGAACTTTAACAATTTGAGCCATGTTTTTATAAATCACATTCTAGCCACAGAGAAATTTTAACTGGTTTTAATGTTTTGAATTTTGATCTTAAGCCACATAACTAAGCCCATGCACTGACTCAGTACAATGACAAAATAAAAGAACTTAAACCAAACCAATATAGTAATGTCCCTTTATTTATCAATCAATGCAAAGATAATGGTATCAGAATTGTGTGGCTTAAATCCTGGCCATCACACGGCAAAATATTAAATGTGTATAATCGACACTTACTATGTTGGAGTGTCCACCCGATACTAGTGCTGAATTATTTACAATACTATCATATGTGACCCTGGACAACAAAACCAGTCCTATGGGTACATTTTTCGAAATTAAGATGTTTACATAATCTGAAAGCTGAACAAATAAGATTTCTATTGATGTATGAGTTGTTAGAATAGGATCTGGCTTTTACATCCATTTTACATCCATTATTTTCTACAAATTACCTCAATGTTAATACCAGTAATTGCAATAACCTTAACTAAGACAAAAATAATAAATGAGAATACAAATCTTCTTTGAATTACTTCAATATGCTTCAACATTATCAAAAAGACAAGTATCTGGAGGCCCTGTTTGGTCGATTTATATTCAGCCTTAGATTTTATCATTTTTAACAGGACCCTCTCTATGCATGAGTGGATCATATAGCTGTTATAATACTAAAGTAAACACATCTCACAGACCGTTCATTGCGCACAATGTGCCTCAAAGGGGAAATTGACAGAAGAAAAGAGAAGCAGCTTTAGGAGGGATTGTCAGTCGTCGTGATAGAGTGTGAGTTTCTAAATGGGTTTCGGTGGAGTTCAGTTCTATTTCTCATTCTGGTTTTAATGTCTTGCCATGGGCTCTTGGTATTCTTTTCTTATGTAGGATTACAGCTATTAAATATGTTCGGATTAGTCACAACACTAGCTACAGGGTTTAAGATGCTAATGCGTATTTGTGTCCAAAGGAGCGCCAAAGGATTATGAAATAATTAAATAAATGGCTTGATTTTTTGTTAGCGTATATACATGAATTTGATTAAATCTGCCCAGTGCAGCACATCCTGTACCACCACTGTCACCTCCCACAATCCACTTTAGGATGCTCGCTCACCATTACTCAAAACATACAGTACCATTACATTTACTGTAGTCATAAAACAGTTTACAGACCAATTTGTATGAATTTATAAAACAGTTATGATTTTTTACATGTATGTTTACCGATTTAGTACTTTTACTTTTAGTGAAAAACAGTAAAATTGAAGAAATTGTATTTAGATTTGTATGTTTGAACTGATTGTAGTAAATATAAAGTGCATCATTAAGATCTTTTTTTTCTGCCATTTTGTTCTCTGGCTGCATGTAAAGACAAACCTACTGTTCAACCTGAATAGGGTTATAACAGCCTTAGCCAACAGGTTTTTCGTGTGGTTGAGTTGATTTTGGTATTGTGTTGTAATGGTATCCGGGGGCACTGAGCACACATTAACGGTTCGGGTAGCCTAATGACCAGAAGGTTGCTGGTTCGATTTTCAGGGCCGGCGGGTAACGACTGTGGTGCCTTTGATCTGCAGTGATAGCTGCCCACTGCTTCTGCCAGATGACCTTGTAACAATGTGACACAAACCCAAGTCTGATCAAGCTGATGTGGGCCTCCCTTGGCTTATCTTGTGATAAAGGGCCGAAACACCCAATGAGGCTGAGGTGCACCTCACCAAAAGGAATCTTTCACTCATGATAATGTGATGAAATTGGGACACACAACTCATGAGATGTCTCTCAGAGAATGGAAAGGAAAGGTAAGTATGCTTTGTAATTCTATAATCATTTATGGCCAAACACAGAGGATGTCTACCCGATGAAACAGTAAAACTTTAGACCTCCTTTCCTCTATTCATATTCTTGACTGCTTCCCCCTGCATAAGGCTTGTGGAATGTTTTATTGGGCAATTCAACTGTACTGAAATAGTGGGATTATAAAACCTAGTCCTATTAAGCGAAATCTGAAATTAATGTACAAATGACTCTAATAAATTGGTCAAAAAGGACGGATGTATTTGACCGATTCAAATAAAGATCACTAGAATTATTTAGAATGGTTACTGAAGTCCGTATAGTAACTTTAACCTTTTTTATTTTAATTATAAATTACAGCGTATAACATTTAGCTGAAATATGCAGCAGTGATCCATAGATCAAATATTAAAGTTGATTTTCCAGTACCAAAACTTGAATCAAAAATAAATTCCTGCATTCATTTATTATCTACAGTTCATATTGCATATGTACTTAAGCTTTTGCAGTAGTTAAACTCATCTGAGTCAGAATTCATGCAAACAACAGAGGAACGGTTGCAGGGATGAAAATGTGAAATGGCACATTCAATTAGCGCACCAATTCTCAGTCTGACGTGCTGGTCAACAGCGCAGCCTATTTGGCAGTAGCAAACTACAGGGACACGCTGTGCTTAAAGGCTAAAAATGGAAGCCTTGAGAGGCTCTTCTTGGATGTACTGCCAATGCACTTCAAACCACTATTGATTCTCATTACTGCTAATAGTTTGGCTGTCACAGTTAGCCCTGAATCTTGTCATGCGAGTGCATGGAGAGGCTAATATAAGGCGGATAACCCTCACCTACACCCCATTTCAGGGTGGATGTCCTTGAAACTAGCCGCAGAGCAACATGCTGGCTTTCTTTAACATGATTGACTTTGGAAAGACAAGATCCTTTTTATAATGAATGCCAGTGCAGATTTTTTTAGGGCTGCTGTGAGTAGTACACATTATTATGTATTGTGTTTCTGTTTTCTGTAGAAACGTGTTCACAGTGTACAGTATTATTTCCAGTGACATTGAAGGAAATCATTTCTTACATCAGTTTCTTTATGAATAGCTTTATCATTTAAAAGATAATTTGCGTTGAAGACTTGAATCCTGTTGACAAAAATTTCAGAGAGGATTTAGCAAGTACAATGATTTTCTATACTCTAAGCACCAAAGGCTTAACATTCTTTAACCTTGGCAGTTTGGTTTATTCTTTTTTTAGGGGGGCTATTTACCTTTATTTGTGCAATAAGAGAGTGGCCCAGAGCACAACAGCACCTTTTGTCGGAGTACTTACCACAAGGCTATTGGCTCTGACAGGTTTGGTCTATTCTAATTTACATTTAGTCATTTAGCAGATGCTTCTATCCAAAGCGACTTAAAGAGAGTTCAGGGAGCAATACAGCGATATGTCATACAGAAGCAACAATACAATAGATGCTAATACCAAGTTACTAGTTTCAACAAAAGCCAGAACAATACCATTTTTTTTCATTTTACCTGTATTCACAGAAGATATCATTCTTTGATTGTTGAGAGAAATGTGGTTGACCGGACCGAGCTATGAAGAATGTTCCTCCAGGAATGAGTTGTGAGGGAGAATGAGCGGAAAAGCGATTTACTGCCCTTTTGAGAAGGCAATACAAGATGCTGCTTATTTCCTCAACACAGGGTTCTTGATGGGGTGTTGGGGTGGAGGGTGTGTAAGTATGCTGGTGCAGATCCAGTGATAGTGCTGTAGGCAAGCATTAGTGACTTGAATCTGTGTATTTTTGGCTATTACTTAATGTTCTCGTGCTGCTTAAGACTGGTTTTGTGATCCAGGGTCACACATTGTGATGTTCAGTTTTAGTGCTTCATAGTGCTTCAGCCCATAGTATCCATTTTTGTCAGCTGTTGTAGAGTTTCTACATTTTGATCTATGAAGAAATTCTTATTTTATTTTGCTAAAATTATAATGGATGAGATAAATGATTTCTTGCAATTATGCTGCAATTGTGCTGCTAATAAAATCAATTTTATATCAATTTATGTAGAAGATGTGTTAAGTGTTGTAGATCATGTTTTATAGGTCTGTGTACCTGGAAACTATTGGTTCTCATGTTTTAATGTTAGCCTTGAACATAACAAATACAGAGCTGAAACAGTATTTGGAGACACACTGGGAAGCTTACTGCCAAAATGAAAGAGTTTTCTGCAAGGTTACATATTTGAAAAGCATTTCTTTAAAAGGAAAGAGACATTGGAAGAAAGCACAGCTTACTATTTTCTCAGCCTACTAAGTGAATTCAGTTTTAATAACTGATTTGAATGCTTGAAAAAACACTGTGCAATACTCCATCAATAATATTCTGTTAGGTACCAGTCACCTGCTAATATAGGCCATGTACTGGCTCTAGGGCCAGGAGGTCTAAAGTAGGGTTGTGGCGTTCTTACTTACAGTAGGTTACCAGTAGGGATTTAACAATATAAAAAACTCACTGTACGATAATACCTCATTATAAAGTACACAGTATAGAATTGTTGCTATATTTGAAATGACAAATGATGACTTGGAAACGTGCCATAAGCATCCTCTTTTCTTTGTCCTTTAATCATAACTGTTGCTCAGAGTTATTCCCTTTTAGGGGAATTACTATTTTCTATATAATATCTTACACAATGTTAAGAACATTCTGTGTAAATGTAACTTTCATATAATTAATATTAACTGAGTAAGGCCATTTGAAAGATTGAAACCATAAGGAAATAATGAAAGGAATCAAACATTGATGCTCATTATCTCAGAATTTAATATTGAGACTTAAGCATGATCTTCACGTTTTCACAGGTCACCTTTTTTTCAAAGTAAATTGATGTTCATTGCATGTCTGCACAACAAATGCTAAAAGTGCACATATTATTACACAAAAGATGGTTTTCATATTGATGTGATATGTCACATTAGTACATTTAATGGATGTTAAGGTTACAATGGGATTTGTGTTGGCTTCAATGGGAACTATAATGGTCTCTACTGGTATGTGATGGATTCTATTGAGAATCTTAATCGAAAAATGCCCAAAACACACTACAAAAAGGAATTTTGTAATGGTTTTGATGGAAAAAGCGAATGGTTCATAAAATGGTAATTTAATGGGAGGTAACGCATACCATTTCTGCCAATCTCATATTAATCTTGAGTACCGATATAGACTAGTATTGTATACTTTGTATCTTCGAAGAGTCTTTAGTTTATAAAAGACCCATACAGCTGAATGATAATTTTCAAAAACAGACAACCTCATGAAGGTATTCAATACGTTTTTTTGTTTACATTATGCACGTACGCGACGATTGCCAACAAAACACAGACATATTACTTTCTATTGGTTTCTATCAGGGGTTTTTTCAGCATGGAAGCCTGGTGCATTAGCGTCAGCATTATTTCTCCAAATGTGTTTTAATGAGGGAATGTTGGACTGTAAATATTTGCACCTGCTAATACAAGCTCATACTCCCTTTCCTTTTGCAGATTGTAAACAAAACTCTTTAGCAAAAATGACCCTCAGACCTCTGTGGAAATACTTTAGCAAGGTATGAACATATGCCCATTATCTGCAATGCTGGTTGCTAAGAGATGTACACAAATACTAAAGACCGAAGGCGCAAGCTGTTCGCTTGTGTGTCATATTAATGAAAAATGTCTCTCTAGCCGCATATCAATGGACAGCAGAAGCAATCATGTCACGGAGGTTTGAGCAAGTAAGATATTGCCCTTGAGAGGGCTGTTTCCGTGCAGCAGTTTGTGTCAGATGGTTTGTTCAACACATTTTACCGTCTAAACGTTGGATTAAACGTCCCTTTTAAGTAAATGTATGAAAGCGCATCCATCATCGTTTTTTGCGTGTTTCTGTCTGTCATGTGTTGTGTTTGTTATTCATTACAGCAGAAAACAGCTTTAGTAAAAGTGTTTATTTTTCTGACAGTCTTGTGCCTATTTAAACAGTTATCTGTCATCTGTTTTCGTTTTCATTGTTGTTGTTTTTATATATGAATATGGTTAGCACACTCTTCGTGCTTAGATTAAATTGAATCTCTGTGAAACACTTCTTTGACTTGAAGGGATGCAGACAGTGATCAAGGTAAAAATACAGGTGCTTCAGATATGAGTTTATTCTTGTGCAGATATAAACAATGTGAAAGAAAAACTATAAAAAGTATAGTGGCGTAAAGTAAACCACATTCTTTCATAAACTTTTTCAAAACTTTTCTTAAATGTTGATCACACATCATAATATGAGATCACCTTTCTGGCACAAACCTCTCATGTGGGCAGGACTTAACAGTGTTTTCTTTTCATTGGCTAGAGAGATTTGGATTGACATCTACCTGACCAGAAAATCTGGACTGTAGTGGAGCGACCTGGTTGCATAGTAAATTGTAGAATATCTGTATAGTTTTTTTATTTTTAGAGTAAACTTCTCATTAGTTAGTATATAAACTAGCAAAGTTTGTCCCTTTACACCGAATTGAAGATGGACGATGCCTCCATTCACTTCCATTTTGGAAAAATGAAGCCAAAATATCTGAGATATGGCCTATTTTAGATATGGAAAACTTGCACCAATAACTTAACTTGGAGTTAGAGTCTGCGCAGAAGTGAGCGCAAGGTGGGGCAGAGGTATCAGGTTCCTACCCATATTCATTGATGACTCAATCGCAAATAAATCATGTTACTATGCCCCTTTTTAAAACACCTCATAACTAATTAAGACCAAACTTATTAATAAAACAAACACTTGGACATACAGTTCACCAGCGTGATAAGAACTAACTTAAATGACAGCAAAAAAAATATTTGTGTAAATGTTTTTATTTATTTTCCTGTGGCGTTATTCTTGTTTGTTTACATGGTGAGGGTGGGGCTTATTACCTATACTGCAGTCAGCCACCAGGGGGCTATTTAATTACTACTGCTCTAATCAGTACTTCGCCTTTGCTTGTTAATAGCCACAGTTAATTGCCTAGTATGGTTTAAGTCAACTGCTCCCAGGTTGACTATATTCCGTATGTTCCAGCATATTTATGTAGTCCAGCTTTGATTAAGTGAGCAAAGTGTGCCATTCAGATCTAGCCTTGAGACTGCCATGGCTAAACACAAAATGGCAGGACTCACATGTCAGTGCCAGTCTTCAGATCCATGAGGTTTATATGGCTGACATTGAGCAAACAGCAGCCAATTTATGCACCGTGGCCAATTAATATAGTTGGGCCACAGTTTCCACCGACTCTGAGTCACTTTGAAGAATGCATGTATATGATTAAAAATACATTCTAGTTCAGAACTGTGACCATATAACCTCGGCCATAAAAATCTTATAACACATTCATATTAATTCTTCCCTGCTGGTCCTTTAGAAAGGATTTCAGGCTAGGTCGTTGGTCCAGCAATATGTTGCCATTTAAAGCAAAAGTCCACCTAAGAATAAAACATCTTTCATTATTTATGAACGTCATGTTTATGTTATTTTTTTCTGTGAAACAAAAACAGTGTTATTAAAGAAGTATTATGTATACAAAACCACATATGCCATAAAGGGGAAAAAATTAGATGAAAACTATATTCTATACATACTGTAATTGTATATGGCCAATGTGCTGACTTACAGGTTTCAAGACAGCAAATCTCTGATATCATATTATGTACCGTAATAAATAATACATTTTGTTTTGCATTACACACAGTGTAGTTATGGAATACTTTAAGCGTCCTTTTAATGCTTTTTGGTCCTTTTGACAGCCCGTATATTAAGATTCTCTGTGTTCCTCTGATAACACCATACAGGTTTGAAATTAAATAAAGTGGTGAGTAAATATTGGCAATCCGCCTCTTCACAGCATGTGTAGAAATTGTGAGAATTCAAGGTTGTGAAAGCACTCAGAATGGTCTGTGTGGAATAATAATGTTCCATTTGTTGGGAGTGAAGTCAGATTGACATTTGAAAATGACTGTAAAAATGTAAAGTAGAGAAAGTTTTTGAGCCTGTATATTGAGGGAGTTATGAAACCCTGCTGGACACAATGTGCAGAAAAAACATTGAGAGCGAGCTGCTATTGAAAACACATCATGTCCATCACTCTTTGTTTTTGTAGAATGTTCTTGACTGAATGGTGTGTGTGTGTATGAGGTGCAGTGAGAAAAGCCGAGACAGAAGCACTGCTAACAGAGAGGAGATGTTTATTTGGAGAAGTTGTCTCCATCATCTTCCAAATGACGGTAATACAAAAGATCAAGATAAGAGAGGGGAAATATGGGAAGAATTTCTTTGACATGAAAGGAAACATTTGTAATTTAATGTATTCTTTAATGTATTCTTGATTCTTTAATGTATTTTCTCCAGGATCCAGTGATCATAAACTAGTATTTTAAAGGGGTCATATGGCGCGAATACGTGTCTTTGATGTGTAATAAGTTGCCCATGCATGTATTAGACAGGTAAAATTGCTAGAATTAAAGTGTGGGAACAAAAGATGCATTCTGTCTTTATAACTTCTTATATAAAAGGTAAAACGGTTAGCTATAGTTAATAATATTTTTTTAATAAAACCTTACCAATCCTTTACATCTTGCTCAAGTCGCACTGGCAAAGTTGATGTGTCGGCTTGATCATCTTCATTTCCGTATCAGATTCTGGGCTCGAATATATATAAAGAAGTACCAACGACATTTTATCACATGTCAGTAGTGTTGGGCAGTTACTGTAGTTTGATTACTTTTTGATAATGGAGTAATTTAAAGGGTTATTAATTCTAAAGTAGTAATTTGATTGTAATTCCAAGTCCATGTAACTATACATTACAGCTGGGTTACATGGTTGCCATTTTATAGTTTTATCAATTATATTGTAAAAGCGATATAGCTTTTTCAAAGTCTGGACGCCTGCCTGTCGCACCCGTGACGTCATCGAACTTAAACCTGTATGAAGCCTGTGCGGAAAGGACTACCAATGCCACTCCATGGACAGCCTACCACCTTAAGCTAAAAGCTCGTAACGGACAATGCCGCTTCAACGAATTGGACGGAATGCAGGCAAGAAGACTAGACGCTGTTATATGATTGGCTGAGGTTTCTCTCGTGATCCTTGTTAGCCTTTATGCCTCCAATTGTAATTATCACAGACCCATACAGCTCCCTATAATAAGACAATCTTTGGTACTGCCAGCAGAAAACAAACTTAGGATGGAGAGAGAAACGTATGCGTTCTGTAGCTGGAAATTAAATCATTATTTTGAGTTTATTTCTGTCAAAGGCAAGAACATTGTTGTGCGTTGTCCGTCATGTGGTGGTAAGCGAAACCCGCTCTCCTGCGAAAAACAACCCGAAAGGGCAGTACAGCACGGTTAAACTTCTTGAGACAGTAACGTTACCAGGCACAGAGAGCAATGAGTCAATTTGTACTGTCGAGTGCCAGGCTGGTAACGTTATTAGTAACTTGTTATGTTTTGTCAGACTAGTTTTTGCTGCTCTAACGCTGTTATATTTATTATATGTATACATCACAGAAATATGCAAAAGCACTAGTTAAGATAGGCCTATACAAGTTTTAAGAAACTAAGGAGAGACTTTACATTTTGCAGCAATAGAAATACTACAGTTAACACATGAAAACGTTTTAAGTTAAAATGTCACAGAGTTTCGTTATTATTATTATTTATGACATGCTATATTATGGAATAAGCAGAAATAATTTATTAAAATAATTAAAGACTGGCTTAATTTAGTTTGTTGAGAGATAGTGTGTGCACTTGCCAATAAAGTTAAGTCATGAGAAAGCTAAAGAGGTTATTTTGTTTTTTGAGGGATGGGTCAGTAACGTTAGTAATGTAACTAGTAATAAAACAAATAACTTTTGAATGAAAGTAATCAGAGTAGTAATTTGATTACTTTTAAAAGGCGTTATCAGTAATCAGTAATTTAATTACATTTCCAGAGTATTTTGCCCAACACTGCCAGTCAGTACAATTGCTTTGGAACATGATGTTCCGAATATGGTAGGAAGCGTTACATTTCCGTCACATTCTTGCAGCATTTGACCAATCACTACGCACTGGTTAACTGGCCAATCAACGCACACCTCGCTTTTTAGAGCGATGAGCTTTGAAAAAAATCAGCACGTTTCAGAGAGGCGGGGCAAAGAGGAGATACAAACATTCGCGGTATGTGGAAAATACAGTGTTTTTAACCTTAAATGGTGTATACACATTGCATTACATGTAAAACAAACCACAATATTCCTTTTAGCCATGTCATTTGACAGCTTTAAGCAGAAAGACAGAAAGTGAGACCTTATTCGCATTTAACTGGAGCATGGCATGTGAAAACCATACAAAGACTTAAAGGGATAGTTCACCCAAAAATGAAAATTCATTGAACATTGTATTATTACAAACCTGTAAAAATCTTTTTTTTGAAGAATGTTGGTGTTATGAACCGGGCAAACAGGAGAACTGGGAGCAGATCCACATACAGTAAAATCCTTTATTTGAATCCACAGGGTGACATAATAATCCACAGAGGGAGAAGAAACCACAAACACGCGACTTGGTTCTCTGGATCGTCACCGGACAAACAGGGACCGGAGGGGCTTCGCGAATGGCCCCGGGGGAAACCAGTGTGCTTATCGAAAACAATGTGTTTGGTGTTCAGACGATACCCTGTTTCTCGTTCGCTTAATTGTTGTGTCGCTGGAAGCACAGTTTTCTGCTGAAAGTGATTTTCACAAACAGGATACGACGGCGTACGGATATGAGCCGCATAATTATCCTGCAGCTCGCGACTGGAGCAGACATAAGAGAGAAGAGCGCAGTAGGTCTACGGGGCGGCTCCGGCAGACGATTGCGTTTCCGGTGGTCATCCACGGAAGTGTTCGCGGCAGCACCGACGGCTGAGGTGCGCCTGTTCAGGATTCACGTAGAACGGACCGCACCAGACCATAATTTAGAAAAAGCGCCCAGAATAGATGCAGGCAGAGGTGGGTAGAGTAGCCAAAATCTTTACTCAAGCAAAATAAAAATGTTTATCTGACAGCTATTACAATTATTTATTTTGTGCGCGCGCGTGTCCAGCACTCAGGCGCCTTTGTTCTGCAAAGAGCCGCGCTCTCTCATCATTTAAGGTCATTTATTTTTAACACCTGTTTTCCGGAAGTCACTTGCGATTGGAGCAAATTGATCATCAATCTCAAGCTTGTAGACAGCCCCTTAAAAGAATATTTTGTGCTCTGATAAGATCGGCCATTGATTATGGCAGTATGGAATATATCTCTGTATGCAAAACAGAACTTTTAAAAGTAACGGCAATACAATTGCGAGCGAGGGCTTGTATTGCGCGCACATTGGATGACATGCGCGCGCGAATGTTTCAAACGAGCTCGCGGGATCCCGTTTCCTCGCGTGTAGATCCGTTGTCCTCTCGCGAAATTTATGTGCCGCGCGCAGCCAGCATCAGCAGTGCGCTCGTTTATTTTTGGCATTGTAATGCCTTCATATAGATGTCCTTAAACATGGCTGAGCTCGATCGGTTTCCGGGTTATAGGATGGAGGATAGAGGAGCGAGGAGACGAGGAGGGATATTGAGAAGCACCCACGGTGTTTAGTTGTAGTCAGTAGATGCGCCAAAACCACAGTGACGACAATGTTCCCTAATCAAAATCTGATTTTCTAAAGAGGAAAGAGAGAAAAGAGAGAGAGGAAAGACAAAGGAAAGGGTGTCAAACTGTAACCCAGTTTTTCACCGAGAAAGGTGTGTAGCCTATAGCACTGGTTTTCAACTACGCGAGATCCACTTTCCTGCCTGGTTTAGGAACAACTCTGATAAAACACCTGAATAGGCAAATCAGTGACTTCAGGTAAAGACGCGTTCAACTTAATACAATTACAAATCACCAACAGGAAATATTGTGCTAGTACTAGTATTGAACTACAAGAAGCAAGACAGTTGCAAGCCTTTTATTAGAGTTATGTAAAGCTTTTTATGGTTAGGTCCTAGAAATGTGTTGACAACAGCTGCGCAGAGGGGCCCCAGTTAGATTTTTTTGTCATGGGGCCCAAAATTCCTGTCGGCGCCCCTGGTACCAGGTATGTCTTCCGGAGGTAATCACCATGTCCCAACAACGTCCAATGTTACGTCGTCACGTAGAATATGGGAATCCAAAGTTACGTCGCTTGAACGTTATTATGGTACGTTGTGGCAACGATTATGGTACGGTCCAGGGTTGCTTAAAACATTTAAGATCAAATGAGACATCCAAGATGATATAATCATGCTAATCATGATATGGCTAATTTGGTTCTTCGAACACACCTGCCGGATATGATTAGTATAGCTGGATTGAGTTAGTGAGATAATTGCACGTTCATTCGCTTGTTTAAAAGGGGATATGTATCGATAGTAGAAACATTGATCAGCAATGCTGCTCTTGGCTGCTCACGATGGCAAAAGAGCGCGCTCAGTTTTTCAATGCAGTAGAGCAATACTTATTATTGGAAGGGTATGCTGAGTTTGAAAAAATAATTAAAATGCCAGGGAACATTTCAAAGTGTGCAAAAGCCAGGAGAGAGGGCTGGCAAAAAGTAGCAGACAAATTAAATGCGTAAATGTTCCATGTTATGGTTATATCGCTTATTATTAGGTATATATTCTTATTTTAATAATGTCATAATTGCTTAATGTCAGAGCCAGCTCAGGACCCACTAGAACATGGGAATAAGTAAAAGTGAAGTACAAGAATATTCTTCAAACTGGTAATCCTTTCTACTTCTACGGTTTAGTATCTGTTACCAAAAACATTTTAAATGATGTGTTTGTCTGTTTATAATCAGCAATCAAGAAAAAGGTGGAGCAGAAAGAAACCGGTGGTGGTCCTGCACCCCCACATTATACCCCGGCAGAAGAGCTGGCCCTTGGGCTAAATGAGAACCAACCCATTGTAAAGGGCATCCCTGGGGGCAGCTCTTCCTTAGACCTAAAGCCAGGGACCAGTAACAGCAACACCTTAATAACAGGTTAATGAGTTTTAAATCATCTTGCTACACTGTAAATAATTTGTTGCTGCGTTAAATTATGTCTATAATCCAAATGGCTGGTACAGTCATTTCAACAGATAGATATTTAGTCAATTGCTTTGACTTGTGAAGGTGAAAACTGCATAACAAATGTAAATATTTTGCAATATGTTATTGATCATATTTTTTCCTAGTGTATTGTAATGCCATTGAGTTCTCCTCTTTTGTGTAGTTTTACATAATACACCAACACTTTTACCTGTTCCCAAGAAAGTGGTGGCTGAAATATGTGCAGTAAGTGGACATTTCTAACTTTACATCAAAAGGAAAGAAAGTGCAGCATTTTGTAATACCCATTTTTCTTTTGCACAGGACAGTAAAGAAACCCTCTCAGATGACTGTCCTTTGGAGGAAGTACTTGTAAGTGCATAAATAACTTTATTTAATTTATAGGTGCACTGTTATCCCTGAAGTTGTTTCAACCCAAAATTATTTAGTACAATAAACATAAACCCTAACACTTTTGCTGTATTATTCACTTTTTTGAGTTAAGTGCACGATTTTCTTATGTTTTGTAAGTCTACCACTTGTTTTAGGTTCAATCAATGTAAGTAAGCTTATTTTAGTCAGTTGTCATGGCAACGGGCTGAACACGAGACAGAACCGAACACGAGACAGAACCGAGACAGCCGTCAGAACACTGGAAAACACAATTGACTTTGGCGTGTTCTCATCAACGTTAACCGCATTTACGTCAACGTTTTCATGGTGAGTTGAATCTCTTTAAGCATTACTCTTAAATAAATATCTGTGGTTGAGAGGTAACAGAATTTTAGAATTCGGCGGTAAAATTTCTGACTTGGACTCTTTAGTAACGCGGGGGTGAATTTGTTTTTAACAAATAAGACTCTTTGACCCATTTAGGGCGTCAAATAGCACTTGGACATAAAAAAAATAAAACGTTCGATGCTGTTCGTGCTAAGCTTGAGTAACCACAGAGACAATATTTCACCAGTTCGGTTTTGTTCATATTAAATTCAGCGCAGTTTCATCAAACTTCACATTTTTGTGTGTAATGTATTTCACAAACTAGCTCCCGTTTACAAAGTGATCTTTTTCATGCATATGATGGATAATATTCCAAGTTAGGTATAAAAAATTGCAACTTCGTGGTCATCAACGTGGTGTTAGCTAAGCTAGTTAGCGTTGCTTCATATTTTTGTCGGTAATTAATGCTTTTTGTAAATGCAGCGGAACTTAATCGACACAAAACATTACTTTTGTATGTTCAGTGTTAACCAGTGTATGTTAACATATCGATCTTTTTCATACAAGTGTTGGATAATATTCCAAGTTATATATTTAAAAAAAAATGCAACCACATGCTCATCAACGTGGTGTTAGCCAAGCTAGTAAGTTACTTAATTTATTTTAACACTAAGTCTGCTCTCCCATGTCATGCTTGATAACATAACAGATCATAGGTTTTAAATACAGTTTGCCTTGTGTTTGACTGATACCTTTTTGAGAATAGAACACAAATAATATTTAAAAGCAGATAAAGATATTTCAATATTTAATTTACAGATTTTTATGCAAATGATTGACGAAGTACTGTACATGCAAATAACTAAAGAGAAACGTGTTTGTTAGAAGTTCATAAAGAATATTAGAAAGCTAAAATTTGTTTTCATATTTTCTACTTTCATAGCAAGTCTTCTGCTGACGAGGAATCATTTCAGCACGTGCCACTTAATCCTCACTAAAGAAACTGAAGCTTTGGCACAGCAACCTCAGTTCTTCCGCCTCCATCCATCCTCTTTTGGCATTATCTTGGAGGGGAATGTTGTGATGGACAATTTGGAAAACCTGCCTCAAGCCATGTGTCTTCTTTTTGGATTGACCTATTCCCTGCATCTTGACTATCCCAAGTGCATTACCGAGACATTTCATTTTATTCAGCAGGTGATGCTATGTTTGGGCAAGAAGGAGCTGAAAGGCAAAGTTTTAGCACTGTCAAATCAGCAGTAAGTCTTGTAAGTCTTGTATGTCTTGATTTTATGTAAACTATGCCTGTTCACAGAGTTCGTCAATGTGTTTTTTCCGACATAGTCATACATAGTAATATTCTTGCCTCTTCATGTTTATGTGTTATATTAGAAAACTGTCATTTCTGGTCCTTGATTCTGATTGGCTGAGCGGCGTTCTAAGCCGTTATAAAATACCCCGATATATAACGGCTGACCGCACCACATAGCCTAAATATCTTTTTATTTACTTTATTTAATGAAACCTTGCTAAGCATATGGAGTAACTGTTTTATAAAAGCAATAAGCCCCGTGAAGCCGTGGGTTACAGTGCATTTTATAACAGCTTTATAAAATGCACTGTAATCCACGGTTTCTTGGGGCTTATTGCTTTATTAAACCATGTAAGCGTACATGTTGTGACTATTCTGAGTTATGCTAATGTTTACGCAACATCTTGATATGACAATATGTAAAAGTTTGGCAAATGTTTGTGTGGCATATAATTCAGTGTAAGTGTACATACTGTGCCTTTTCAGATTTTGGGAAATGTCTATGCTTTACATTAAAGCAATAATTAAGATTCTTCCCTTTTAGAGCCAGGCACATGATTATCCAGTAAGTACAGTCAACAAGAACATATGGTGTCTATCTAGAGTAAGAAAAGATGCATGCAAAGTAAGAAAGTATGTTTTTCATTTGTTACTATTTGGAAATGTTGAATCTGTTAATTCAAATAAATCTTTGTAAAATGTATTTTTTGTTGTGGCTCATTGTGCATTGAGTAAATTACAAAATAGCAATTAATTTGGACCATTAAAGCAAGTTTGTGCAATTTAGTATTTTGAGTTACCTACACTGATAATTGTTGGTTATTATAAAAGATTAGGTTTGTTCAAATAACTAAAACTCTCAAATATAAATAATAGTAAAGGTTAAGTACTTTGAACGTAAAATCTCTTGTTTGTTCAACGAGACAAAATTAACTTTTTTAGGGGAACGAGTTTCCATAACTTTTTTAAGTTGAATCAACCTATATGGGCTTACAGTGTGTGTACATATTATTTCTGACTGCAATATGAGTTGCAGGAGGAAACGCCTACATACAGGCCTACATCACAAAGTGAAACAGAGGTGGGCAGTCTACTTTTCCTTTTTCTGTTGCATGAGGCTTGTGTTGAGTTTTTTTTTTTTATGGCACAGGGGGATATCCGTACCCTATATAAACAATCTTCAACAGAAAATTGAGTATTTTGCTCTTAAAAAACTAAAATTAAGGGGAGAAATTTAACATGACACCTTAAAGAAGAAAAAACTGGCACTAGAGATTGAGTTGCTTCAAAAGGAACGTCAGAGTTAGTGCAAAAACACTATTTTTCAAAAAGGGGACTATTGCTGCCCTTGGATAACAATATATCTTATTACAGGCGAAAGATGACCATCACTGGCTTTTCTTGAGAAACAATAATTGAAATAAAACTCCATGAACTAAGCATGTTGTCTTGTCTTCTATTATTAATTTAATGAAGGTTTTAAAAAAATGGTGTTCCACATCCATTCTGTCCCGTGCAGCTCTGCCACTAGGTTGGTCCAAGTGCACTGGCTGGAGGTTATCATCAGGCTGCACCTCCACCACAGGGGTCCTCTCCTTTCTGATGGTGGCAATATTGTGGATTGCACCTGTCAGGTGCAATCCTCAGACCCTTAAGACACTTAAATCTTCCCTTTAGTTGGCCAAATGTCATTTCAATGCGTGCCCTTGTCCTGGCTAGAGCTGCATTGTAACGGGTATGTGGTCCAGGGTTTGGGTCAGGGAATGGCGTCATGAAGTACTGCCTGCAGGCATAGCCCCTGTCACCAAGCAGGATCCCATCGTAAGCACCTGGAAAAAAGCAGTTTTGTTAGGCTCAGAATAAAATTATGTAATAAAGTGAGTTTTAAATAATCTTTTCCTTACCACATTCAAATAAAGTGCATAAATGTGACTCTCTGAAAATCCTGGAGTCATGCACAGAACCAGGCCCTGTCGCTTCCATATTTGTGATGTGGAACATGGAGTCACACACCATCTAAAATATTTATAATCAGTCAACTGCATACTTTTTGATTACATTACTTTACTTTTATTTTATTTATTTATTTATTGCTAACATGCAATATTAATAATCGAAATAGTAATTTACTTACACTGTGAAATCCCTTTCGGTTCACAAACTCCCCTTTATTGGGGCCAGGTGGGGCCTTGATGGGGACGTGTGTGCAGTCAAGGGCACCAATATCGTTTGGGAAGCCTGAGGAACAAATACTGGAAGTCCTAGGCTACTTTTTGGCATGATCATGATTGCATGATCTTCATTAACAATTATAATGTACCTGGCAAAAAAAATCTGCTTCACAGCCTGTGGTCTTAAGTGAACATGAAATAAGCCTGCTCGCAAAAAGGTTTAAGATTGCGCACCTGTTGCTATGACAGCAAGTCTAGGATGAGCTTCGAAGAACCAAACAATCTAATATCATGCCAAATCGTTAACAATCAAATCCAGCTAAAATAGTTAGCGACTGTAGTAGAGTAGGCGGGGCGAGACCGTGGTTCGAGTCCGGTGAGTAATTGTGAATTAGCGCCAGCTGTGCGCACACCGGCCTCGAATCACGTAGGAGATGGGAGCATAAAAGGAACGAGCGACCGGACCGTCGAAGAGAGAGGACCGGGCCCGAACTTATGTTATGTTTGTATTTATATTATGTTTTGTTCGCCGGCGGTCGTCCGTGAGGGCCCGCCGGGCTGTTATATTACTTTATTAAATGTTTAAATGTTTGCCGGTTCCCGCCTCCTTCCTTCCTTTTATGGAGATGTGTTACAGCGACATACGAAGAACAGGCCCCAGGTATTCACAGTTAACTTGTTTAGAAAAACAGACCATGTCAAACTAAAGTGAACCTGCAGAGTTTTGCGATTAAAATGCATTTTACTAAACTCAGAGTATTTCCTAAGATGATCTAGAACATTTGCAGTGCTCTCTTAAATGAAATAATCTTTTTTGATAAAGCTCATATTTTCTTGTGTTGTGTCATGTGTGTGTTGTGAGACGCTCTTACTTGTAAAAAACAGGTTCAAAGAGTAAGTTATGGTGACTGACTCTGAGTATAAGTTACCTCTCCTTTAGAAACGGGCTTGAGTTACCCTGCTTTCTCGGGTTTGACATACCTCGCATTCTGAAATGGAAAACCCAGAGTTTCCTTCATTTTAGGGTTAATATACTCAGAGTTTTCACTAAACCTCCTTTCTGAAACGGGCCCCAGTTTTCTTCCTTCTGTTCTTCAAATGTATATATCTGCAAGCCCATGTTTCTGTGTCTGACAGGTAACGCGCATGTTGCGGTGTCTGACGAACAGGTTGCGCGGATGCGTGCATGTGGCCGGCATTTATCATTGCTGGCAAACAAAATGACACGTTTGCAGTTTTGATTGTATAGATATAAATTCATATCCACTTCATCCTATGCTCTTTGTAATCTGCGTGTTCTTAAATTTCACGCTACGAGGAGTGAGTAATCCACTGCTTCAGATGATTCAGATTGTGCTGCAAATTGAAAAAATAATTTGAACTGATTAATTACACCATTTTTGGCCGAATCGCCTGTCAGAGAGATCTTCAACTTCCACCTCCGGCAGAGCTTCGACCAGATCCCGAGGGAGTCTGGAGATATTGAGTCCGAGTGGACCATGTTCTCCACCTCCATTGTCAACGCAGCCACTCGGAGCTGTGGCCGTAAGGTCTCCGGTGCCTGTCGAGGCGGCAATCCCCGAACCCGGTGGTGGACACCGGAAGTAAGGGATGCCGTCAAGCTGAAGAAGGAGTCCTATCGGGCCTGGCTGGCTTGTGGGACTCCCGAGGCAGCTGACAGGTACCGACAGGCCAAGCGGACTGCAGCCCGGGTGGTTGGGGAGGCAAAAACTCGGGCCTGGGAGGAGTTCGGCGAGGCCATGGAGAAGGACTATCGGTCGGCCTCGAAGAGATTCTGGCAAACCGTCCGACGCCTCAGGAGGGGGAAGCAATGCCCCACCAACGCTGTTTACAGTGGAGGGGGGCAGCTGTTGACCTCGACCGGGGATATCATCGGGCGGTGGAAGGAATACTTCGAGGATCTCCTCAATCCCGCCGTCACGTCTTCCATTGAGGAAGCAGAGGCCGAGGGCTCAGAGGCGGACTCGCCCATCACCCGGGATGAAGTCACCGAGGTAGTCAAGAAACTCCTCGGTGGCAGGGCACCGGGGGTGGATGAGATCCGTCCTGAGTACCTCAAGTCTCTGGATGTTGTGGGGCTGTCTTGGCTGACACGCCTCTGCAGCATCGCGTGGCGGTCGGGGACAGTGCCCTTGGACTGGCAGAACGGGGTGGTGGTCCCCCTTTTTAAGAAGGGGGACCGGAGGGTGGGCTCCAATTACCGGGGGATCACACTTCTCAGCCTCCCCGGGAAAGTCTATGCCAGGGTACTGGAGAGGAGAATCCGGCCGATAGTAGAACCTCGGATTCAGGACGAACAGTGTGGTTTCCGTCCCGGTCGTGGAACACTGGGCCAGCTCTATACCCTCTTCAGGGTGCTGGAGGGTTCATGGGAGTTTGCCCAACCAATCCACATGTGTTTTGTGGATTTGGAGAAGGCATTCGACTGTGTCCCTCGCAGCATCTTGTGGAGGGTGCTCCGGGAGTATGGGATTCGGGACCCTTTGCTAAGGGCCATCCGGTCCCTGTACGACCGGAGCAGGAGCTTGGTTCGCATTGCCGGCAGTAAGTCAGACTTGTTTCCGGTGCATGTTGGACTCCGGCAGGGCTGCCCTTTGTCGCCGGTTTTTACAGAATTTCTAGGCGCAGCCAGGGGCCGGAGGGCGTCGGGTTTTGGTGACCACACGATTGCATCTCTGCTCTTTGCGGATGATGTCATCGTGCTGGCCCCATCAGACCAGGACCTTCAGCATGCACTGGGACGGTTTGCAGCCGAGTGTGAAGCGGCTGGGATGAGAATCAGCACCTCCAAATCTGAGGCCATGGTTCTCAGCCGGAAAAGGGTGGCTTGCTCACTTCAGGTAGGTGGAGAGTTCCTGCCTCAAGTGGAGGAGTTCAAGTATCTGGGGGTCTTGTTCACGAGTGAGGGAAGGATGGAGCGGGAGATTGACAGACGGATCGGTGCAGCTTCTGCAGTAATGCAGTCGCTGTACCGGTCTGTCGTGGTGAAGAAGGAGCTGAGCCGCAAAGCGAAGCTCTCGATTTACCGGTCAATCTACGTTCCTACTCTCACCTATGGTCATGAGCTGTGGGTCATGACCGAAAGGACAAGATCCCGGATACAGGCGGCCGAAATGAGCTTTCTCCGCAGGGTGGCCGGGCGATCCCTTAGAGATAGGGTGAGAAGCTCGGTCACTCGGGAGGAGCTCAGAGTAGATCCGCTGCTCCTCCACATCGAGAGGGGCCAGCTGAGGTGGCTCGGGCATCTTTTCCGGATGCCCCCTGGACGCCTTCCCGGTAAGGTGTTCCGGGCATGTCCCACCGGGAGAAGACCCCGGGGAAGACCTAGGACACGCTGGAGGGACTATGTCTCCCGGCTGGCCTGGGAACGCCTCGGTGTCCCCCCGGAAGAGCTGGAGGAAGTGGCTAGGGAGAGGGAAGTCTGGGCATCCCTGCTTAGACTGCTGCCCCCGCGACCCGGCCCCGGATAAGCGGTAGAAAATGGATGGATGGATGGATGGATAATTACACCACAGTTTCCTAACATTGTAAATCCAACAACCAACTTAGAATGGCAATAGACAGCAGTAGAGATGTGTGTTGACATTGTGGTCAAAATATCCTTCTGCCCGAAGGTTTCAAATAAAAAGTACCTGATATTTTATAAACAATGCAAATTTATTCAATTCATGCGTCTTGTTTTTTAAAAGTGTTCGTAAACACAAAATGTAAAAATGCATCCTCACCCGACTAATCAAACCTCACCCTGATTCTTTTCCATTCAGTTTAAAGTTCCATTTGTGTGCAATATTAATAGTGCAATCCATGGCATTCATGAGGAATTTGGATTTCCTTAATTTTTAAGAGATTAAAGTTTTTTCCTGCATATTTAATGTGTGTGTTATTTTAGCACAGATTATTTTGTAAATCTGACAGGCTTTGCGAAGGCAGTTTTCAAATGCTGGGCCAGTTAGACACTATATTTGGCAACAAAACCTGCAGCTCACAGAAAAGCGCCATCGCTCATTTCACATGAGCAGAGAGTTTACATCCAATTCACAAGAGCAAAAAATTGTCCTTTCATTTCTAGAGAAAATGTTTTGTTATACCAAATTAAGACAGAGGGTAAAAAAACAGCTTTAGTAATACTTAAGTAGAATTAAATGATACAAAAGTATGATATTACCCCTTAAATTCTAGTTTTCAAGCTTAAAAAATGTGTGGTAAACACTTTAATTGTTTACATTTTAACTAATTAACCTCTGTAGTACATATTCATTATAGCTTGCACAAGAACAAAGCTGAATACAATGAGTAATTAATTCAATGGAATTTAAGGAGCTTTTCGGCATAATTTATCAGCAGGCCCGTTGCAGATAGCCACCGGAGATAGAAAAGGGAGCGGTCCGGTTGCTCTCACAGTCATTGTGGACATGGGAAATGTGTGCCCAGGAGAGAATAGGTGGAGTGATAAAGAAATGAGAAATCCTTTCTTTTAACGTTGTTTTCTTGGCGCTAAAGTGAACTAGGATTTGGAAAAGGCCTCAGTGCCCCAAATGATACAAAGTCCCTCCAAAATGTGCAGCGTCCTCCAAGGGCAGTCTTGTGAAAACACTTCAAGCAATGTTTTATGAAGGTCTGGGCGAAAGGCCAGCGTGACAGTGTTTAACAGCCATGAGCATGTGTTTGCTTTGTGTCCACAGCCATGCTTGCAGGTCTGGAGGAATCATTCACAGCTGTCTCCAGTGGTTCAGAAGAGTATCTGATCCTGGCAACCTTCATGACTGACAAAATTTCACCACATGGAAAATAATTCCCTCTGATACAATAAGAACACGATGGCCTGTTCGAGAGAGCTGGAGGCTGGATCACACAATTACTAAATCAACCTCAACATCAGATGAAGAAGTTCATTTTATCATTGTGTTACTATTATTTATCTCAAAGCAGAGTAAAGAAATTATGAGTTTTTTTATAAAGTATAATAATAACAAAGAGTTATGATAAAAATGTACACATGATGGAAAATCCCATACTCAAAACTAACATGATCCGTTTACCCACTAGCAATCTATAAAAGCCCAATCGTTATGTGTACATGACTTAATTGTGGGTCAAGAATTTAGAATTTTAGAATTTAAACCAACGGTTGGATTTTTTCCATATTTTTACCCAGCATTTGAATGTAGGGAATGTATCAAAGTGCAGATAAAAATCACAAAGCTGGTTCACACTACACTCAGAAAAGGTGCCTCAAAGGTTTTTCACAGTGATGATATGGAAGAACTATTTTTGTTTTGCCAAATAACAATTTATGTTAAGGTTCTTATAAGAACATATTCAGCAGACAAAGCCCAACAATGGCTTGATCAGGCAATATGAGGTAGCCTAAAAATATCTCTGTTTTGTATAAAATATATATTTTCTCTATGCTCCTCTCACTAAATATCATTTCAAGATTGTCATTTTGAAAACGGTCAAAGCAGGATAAATTCTAAATTAATTACTGTGTGAATAATTTTTAGTGTGAAAAGCTTATGACCATTTGCCCTCATGTTTACATGTAATGTGGGACTTTGCAATAACGGATTTTGTTGACTAGCATTGCCCAACCAATTCTCTGAAGATCAGCATTATTGTCAATCCTGGCATCCTTTTACTCATACTGCCAACATCAATGTTGAAGCCTCATGCACACAGAGTCATTGGAAATATTGGCTCTGAATTGCTGTTATATCTCCTCACACCTACATACAGTAACAATAACATATGGCCATTTCACACAATCCCAGACACCGGTTTCCCAATGACACCCAACTATGCGTTTCTGGCTTTGATTCAGCTATCACAGATAAAGACAAATCTTCAGAGCTCCGTCATAGCTGAAGAACAGCACGTGTGACAACAGAGAGTCTGTGAATGACATGTATTCTCAATGATCCTGACGTTTCTCACTTTTGATCTCTGCAAGCCGAGTGAAATGAACTATAACCGCACCAAAGGAAGAGACCTTAAAAATATATTTTCGAACATCAGATACATTCATCATATACAGTATATCCACAGGAATACTGAATATAGAACTGGTGTTACCCGTTGTTAACACAAGTTCTTTTTTACATTAACTTCCTCATTTTGTAATGATAACATATGTTTCTGGAGTGTTTAAATACACATGTTTAATATGCAGACTTTGATGTAATAAAGGGCAAATGACAGGAATATTGGAATCTTAATCTCAGCTGTCCGGACAAAATAAAGCCTAGAAATGCGAACATAGGCTGAGATACTGTAGAAATAATAAATAATAACCTTAAAGGGACATTTCACCAAAAAGTGAAAACTATTGTTTTCATTTACTCACCCTCTAGTTGTTTCAAATCTGTATAAATTGATTTGTGATTCTGATGAACACAGACAAAGATATTTAGAAGAATGCCTCTAACCACACAGTGCTTGGGCATCATTGACTACCATAGTTGGAAACATTTATTTGTTCTGTTGAACGCGAGATAAAATATTTAGAAGAATTTAGGAAAGCTAACCGTTCCAACTATGGTTGGAAAGAAATTCATGATCAAAACTAAACAACAATGTACTTCATTCTGCTGTGTGGGAACCCTCAACACATTAGACATGGTATCAAGCACTGTTTATGTTTGGTCTGTTAGGTTTAAAATGTCGCCCAGGGCTATTAGGTGACCTTCTGCAGCCCAATAGCTTTGGTGCTCCTGGTGCGCTGTGATTGGATCAAGCATTGACTCTCATAATTGTTACAATATTGTGAGATTAAGATAATAATTTCTCAAACCAACACAACAATTAAGGGTAAATTAAAGCAGTTAAGCGAGCCTATTCGCTGCTCTATTGGCAAAAATATATGGGGCCTGCTGGCAAATTGAACAATGCTTTGGGGAACAAAAACCTATTTGGATTGTTTGTGCCCCAGTCTTAAGGCTGTAATCCTATGGCTTGACTTCCCAATAGAGGTGGCAGAAGACAAATTTAGAATAGGAATTGGCTGGGTCTTTGGTTCTGTTGCCTCCCTACTGTGATGTCGTTTTGAAGTCCTCACAGCACTTCCGATCAAACAATATTAGCATTGTACAAGCTATTTAATTTCCTGCCTAGATGCCGGATACAAACAACGCTCACGACGTATCAGGAATCTCTATCAGTCTGAAAACAAGTAAACGATTGGACAGTTCAATAGGAATGAGAGAAAATGAAACCCAAGCTCTAGTTAAGGAAACCATGTCAATATTCTTGGACAACATTCCTGCAGATTGCAATAAAACATTTATTTAAGTGTCACTGTACTCTCCATCCCCATGGCTCATCCTGTCAGGCGTTTTGCATCTCTGACGGGCCAAGTATCAGAGGGGCCACTGCAGGGGGGGCGGGGCTGCTGGAGGGCAGTAGGTGGCCGGGTCACGGCAGAGCAGTCTGCTTCTTCACCACGGAGGATCTCCACGGTGTCACCATACAGCCCTGCTTGCGAGATGACTTAGAAGGCGGACCTTCAGAATGTCATCATGCAAGATTGAGCCACAGATGTTTCCTTGGACCACTATCATGGACACTATCAGGTCGACCCAGGGCACTCGCCATGACCTCCGTCACCCGGGGCGCGAGGCCTGTTGCAGTGCGCAGCCGGGTCGACCTTCCCATCAACCAGATCCAACCGCTATTTCTTTCGTACCAACTAACATTTTGAAAATACAAACATTTTCATTAAACCCGAAAATGTATGTCAAAACAACATCCACAGTTCTCTAAAGTAATCCCCACTTCTGTAGTCCTGTATTGTGTCTGTAAGGGCACCTACTAAATCTACAGCCGTTGCTAGGTCAAAAGAGCTTGATTGGAGCATGTCAGAAAGACACTCTGAATCACCAAGAAAAAGGTAACCAAAAAGCATTTGAAATGTAAATTTCATTACCTTGGCCAGGCCTCCACTGATCTAACGCCACTATTTTAAAATGCTATATCCTGTAACACTCAGCACTGCTGGAAGCCTGTCTCTTAGATTACGTCAAGCCACATATCTGCATGCCCACTTTACATCTGTAAGTCTCTGTAGTTCCCTGGGCTGCTGCTGTCGATACAACTTTTTCTGAACTGCAAGCTACTGGAGATGAACGCATGAGCCAGATACAAAGTAATAAAGCTTCTGCACGAAAGCAAAAAGTTAACTGCCTCAGTCACTGATTTTACATCATGGACAAGAACCAAATGTGCATTACAGTACATCAATAATCATTTTTGTGAGACTTGCAGCATCTAAGCTTTGAGCTGACTGAAAAAACTTCCGTGGATGGCCCCATTGTATAGGACTAAAGACAAAAGTTCTCTTTTCTTTAAATCTTTAGTTTCATCTACAAACATACACTAAAAACTACACTTTCTTTTACTTCTCTTATGATTTCACTTTGTATACCATTTCAGCAAAGACCTGAAGAATTTAATTCTGAATTTGGTGGCTTGTGTACTTAGCATTGCTACATGCAGTCATCCTTTTTTCTATTAGAGGGTTGTGCTTTGCTATATCATCGAAGATTTACCAAAAAATTGCCTTTGTTGTGAGAGTCATCAGACCTTTGATGACCTCTCCATGCTATATTTTGGGTGGCAGTTAAAAGTAGCACATCTGCAATGGTTTTTATATAAGAAGAAGCACAGTTTTCTTCCACTTTCTTTTTACGATCTTCATTCATGACAACTTGCATTGATGTGTTGCTATCTACAGATATTTTATACTCATTCCAAACATACTGTATTGTATACATACGCCATTATATTGGCGCTTAAACACAGAATCTTTAAACATCTTTTTTCCAGTTACAAAAGCCGGCCTCTGATGTAAATGCAGATTCAGATGTCTATTCAAAATGACTAAAGGGAAAACAATAAATTGAGTCTTGACTTACAGAATATTCAAGCCATGAATTGTTCTTATACCAGGAGCTGTTAAAAGCTTCTTTCCTACTGAGTTCTGGGAAATGTTTTCAAACATGGTTGTACAGGACCCTCATTTCTGGATCATGAATTATCTGAAACATGTTAAACAATGTGTCATCTCCATGAAAAAGAATGAGTATTATAATTGTATAAATAAACAATAAAATATGAATGACAACTACTAGTTAGTTTTAAATATAGCCTCAATTGGGTCCTTTTCGAACAGCATATCTGGTGCTTGATGTGGTCAGGGCTCTATGACATCTGGCAGCTCTGGCTCACTCTCTTGCTCATAGTCAGAGCTCTCTGTGTCATCCCTCAACTAATCATTGACAATAACAAGTAGCATTCGTGCAAAATCACAATAAAGATGCCACGACTAACAAAACAAAGACTTCTGGTCACTTTTTGTGAATAATAAGTAAAGCTTATTGTGACAAAATGATTTATTACAGGCTGAAGTTAAAGTCTGAACTGAAAATGTGACTGACTGACTGTCTGCTGGATTATCAAAACCTTTTAGTGTCTCTTGTGAAGCCTGACCACATTGACTCTGACTAGTCTCAGGTAGGGAGCTGCTCTGGGGTCCGGTGGTCATGCAAGGGCTGGAGTCTGTTTGCACCTAATCTGCCTGTTTTTGCTTCTTTAAATCTGTTATTTCTCCCTTACTCTTCATTTTTAATTGACCCTATGCAAAAATATGACCTTCTCTGGCTACATCTACATTTTCTCCCAATTTTAATTACAAATTCCATTATAACTATAACTTTAAATCAACTGCTGCATAAATTACTAAATAAATCATGTCAGGCCATACTATGCAGTAATTTAGCTAGCACTATTTTCTTAGCCCCTTATGAATTGAGGTAATCTTTTGAGTATCAATACCAGATAAAGAGCTTACGCTTTTCAAAAATAACTTAACATTTAAACGTTGGTAGAAGCTTTAGTACTAGTTAGCCTACATTATGTTAACAGGCAAATAAACCTATTGGCACTGCACTGTTTATGTGTATATTACTAGCACAAATGTAAACATAAAGTACATTTAGTCTAAATCTGGAACCAATCTCTTTATCTGATTAACCTGTGTAACACCAACATTCATGTTAACTCATACAGCGACTTAATTTTAAAAATGATATCTGGAAAAAAAATCCTTATGCTTGGTCTTAAAACTTATCTTAAAAAACGGGTATGCAAGTCTGTCATTGCGGGTATGCAAGGGTATATCAATCGGATGATGCCGCCAGCTTCCCGCATCAAGTGAAATTAATCTATCTTTTACACTGACAATAAACAACTTTGTAAACTGTATAGACTGAATAACATAGGCCTACTTGTAACGCAGACACCCAGAAGAGTTTTAAACTGCTATTCATTCAGAGCTTCACATTTTAATTTATGATATGAAAAGTGACAGAGGTTTGGACCTCATAGATGGCTACGGCCATGGTTAAAAATGCTGTGGGAAAACGATCAGAAGCTGTAAATTTAGATCGTATATCCACTGTTACCGCAAATGCAACAATAGTTTTTCTTTTTGCATTTCTACATTAACTGCATAATTAAGAGTGAACTTTAACGCGTTAATATATTTTTTACCTATGTTTGAGGCATTTACTACTACACTGTCAGACAGGCTTACATAAACAAACGCAAAATCGTAGTAATGGGCAAAAACTATCTCTGCCGAGCAGTTTTTGTTTACGCAGTTTTTTAACTTTACCTGATTAAAGAAAACCGTTTTACGTGACATTTCACATTATTAGTTTATTAAATATAATCTGAGTAAGACTGTGCATGTAAAAGCACTCAGTGAAGTGCAAGTAGATTTTTTCTGATAACAAGCCAAAGAAACCGAGAAGAACCGTTACTTGGCTAAATGTCTCTCTCCAATATTTTGAATTTAGACTGCGATATCAAGCTCAACCGCTAGATGTCAATGTACTTTATGATTTGCTCAAATGTGACCAAACTGCAGGACCCAAACAACAAATTGTTTATTTAATAAAATGAACATACAAAAAAAAACTCAACAAATCATTTATCTAATACAATTATTATACAGTAAAATTATGATACAAATTAACATCAACACATTAAATAAAATATTAATAGTTATATAATAAGACACCAAACACAAACTGGAAGTTAACTGGGGTTCAAGCGCGCGCGTCTGATCAGACCAAGTCTATACTCATAGTCAGCTTTTCAAGATAAATACATATTTTCAGCCATTGAGATATCATTAATGCTAGTCAATATCAAATGTTTCTTAATGTCCATATTAAGACGTTGTTTCATTCTGTTCAAATCAACAGTGATTCTTGACACTGTAATGTAAGAGTTTTTTGTTGACTGCATTTGTATCAACACAATATTTTTTTTGTGCCTGTGACTGTTCCATTTAACAGTTCCATTTGTTTACATCTTTGAATACTTCAAGCTGTCACCATGACACATTTTCAAATGTCAGGAATTACTAGTATTTGCGTAAACCCATAAACTGGTTAGTGCTTGCAAAAAAAGTGCAATTATAAAATCTTTTCTGTGGGGTTTTGTGTTACGAGAGCATCATCTTTCACCAGAAGCTCTTTGCTGTTAGTAGCACACAGCTGTCAATAGCAGCGTATTATTTTGGCTGTGTCATTAACCGCACAGATGAATCATGTCAGCAGAGACCAATTAGAAATGGGGAACAGCACTGTTTGTGCAAGACAGGTTAGAGTGTTAAAACTGTTAAAATAATACATTATTAAAACACAAATGTCTACATTTGGAAAACAATCTGTTACTACATTATTTAGGATTCGCACTGGTGCATTTGTTTATTTCGGTCTGGAGTATGAGAACAATGTTAAATGCACATAATAAAAAGAATTAAATGCTGCGTTGTTAGATCATTAAAATAAATTGGCTTATCAAGGTTTCAAAGGATGCAGAAATAATTTTTTTGCGTAGTATTATGACTAATGTCATGTTTGTTCCATATGTTAGGTGGGTGAATCACTCTTCTGTTGTTTTATGCATTTACAAATTGTTAATGTGTTTAATGTTAATCATTTTGCAAATCCTTGGCCTTACGCAGTTTATAGTTCCCAATTAGCATATAAAACCATCTGTATAAAATGAATTGGGGATGAAGAATTGCATGTATCATGCATCCGGCAAGAGAGCTGTAATGTCTGAACTAAATCCATTTCACATCAGATCGATGGCATTAATCAGCAATGCTTTCAGTTTTCAGTGCTGATTGTTGCAGATTTATCATCGGGACAATTTTCCAGCTGAAATTGCTGTAATTTCCTGCCACTTTAAAAACCCTTTTGTGCCCAACTGTTTGTCTTCAATTTGAGCTCAATTTAAGATAGATTGTCGTGCTCCAGAAACGGCATACAGGCTTGTCTGAATCTGTAGCTGTAGGTCAGCTCTGCTTCATCTCAGAGATGCGTGCTGATTGGACGATGAAGCCCCAGGTGAGATGCATCACAACTCAATCTGCATTATTCTGTTAAATTGAATTATCAAGACCTCAGACACCCAGAGGAATCCAGGTCCCTGTATACACAACAGTATACCAGCTGATGATGGGGCTTGTTGCTATATAAAAAGGTCAAAAAATCCCCCCTGCCAATAATTCGGAAAGAAATCTTCTAAACAGAGCTTTTTGTAGTGAAAGATGTATTTAAAGACGCAATCTGCATTACCATATACAGCATGAAAATTATTTACCCCGATTCAGCTTGAAGTGATTCACCAAAATGTTTTAATTCAGATATCATTTATTAAACCCTCTTGTCATTTAAAACCTTCCAGAGAACACGAAAGAAGATATTTTGAAGAAAGTTTGTCACCAAATAGTTGAACAATATTCACTTCTATTGTATTGACACAAAACAAATGCGAGTGAATGGAGGCCAGTTAAAACATTGTTCGAAATATCTTCTTTTGTGTTCTGCATAAGAAAGAAAGTTATACAGGTTTGAAATGAAAAAAGTAAATGATGACAGAATTTTAATTTGGGGGCCAACTATAATTTAAAAAAAAGAACTCTTTCATATTAATCGTTCATGTGTTGCTCATAATTGGAAGTGTTTTTTTAATGCATTGAACGCACAAAGCCCATACAAAAGATATGAACTGGATACGATGAGAGCTGTTTCTGAATGCGATGTTCTGCATAAAGCCTGTTTCATCTAAATCATAGCTACTATTTGTTATTGGTGAAAAGCAACTCTGTTATAAAATTACAGTCTGTCATGCTACTGAAAAATGTAGTTACTTGAACACTTGAGTACTTGTAGTGTGAACACTTGAGTAAGTTACTTCTCAACACTGATGTATTTATGATGGAATTGGACTGACGACACTAGGACCAAATTGCATCTGTCAGAACCAATTTGTCCTCTCAGCCTCTGCGCTAAATGTGCTGCTGTATCATCACAGTCCATAGTTTCCGGTGTACAACAACCTGCTTTTCAATTCCCCGCTCTCAGAACGCTCTGTTGTCTGGATTTATTGATTGACCCCTTCACATCGTGTGTCTATACAGACAGAATCCAAGCTGAGGTCATCTGTAGTTCAGATGGTGACTTGAGCGCACAAGACAAACTTTTTGTAATGCATTTTTTCGCCTTAACATTTCAAGGTCCGGTTTAAGGTTAAGTTTTATTTAGTACATTTTTGAGTTGTCTAAATCCATCTTTCATCCTAAAGAGACGGGAATCGCACAGAAAAGAAAATGGATCATAGGGCTTCTCGTGCAAGTGAGGGCTAAGAAAGAATTTAAAGGTTTATATTTTTGTACTCGTACTGCCTACACATTCTGCCTTACTGTTTTTAGTGGATAAACTACAATATCTGAACATCTGTGCCATACAGCGTATGAACCTATATGAAGAGTCTCTCTGTGTCTTTTGTGTAACATAGTGTTTCAAGGTTATGTTTGACAGTTCACTCAAATCTATAACTACAACCAGTTTTTTATCAAGGCTGGCAAGCTGCCAAATAATAACCAGATGCTGTCAGAAAGTGAATAGTTTGAAGCTTTGGCCTTGAAATGAAGCCGGTAGCTGTGGAATAACATTCGGTTTCAGTGTCGGTTTTTGCTTCTGTGTCACCCACTCTTAGAGACGATGTATTGTCCTAACAGAGCGATTTAAGTTGCTAATCATCGTAAAGGAGATAACATTTTTTTACACAATTGATGTTAGACTGATTGTTACAATGATTGCTAATTATAGAAGTGTCCAAAAATGTATGAAGTGATTGCTATGGTTTACCAAATCATTACTGTTGAATTATTTAATGTATTCAAAGACTGAAGAAAAAGGCTTCATACTTGCATTTTGTGTGCATTTAATGCTCCAATCCGTAATTTCTACATCTGTATCTCCATCTCTGAAAACCAATTTAGTTTTCCTTTTGTTAAACAAACAAGTTACAGATTGCTGCTTTAAGAGGATGAGCCAAAGTTTTTCATGCAGTCCGACTTCTTTACACTGTTAAACGTGCTGGCTTCTCATGCTTGAAATGGTCAACTTGTCAAAAAACGACTTGGACGTATGACAAAGAATTTCTGTGTATTTTCAGCCTTCGTATAGGCTTCGGATTTTTTTTTTTTAAATGAAAATCTGTTTTATAGCAACTTTTCTTAGTCCCTAAATGGACAATTCACCCAGAAAAGCACGCCCACAGGTCAACCCGCCAGAGCACGCTCTCGTGTAAACCAAGGAGAGCGGGAGAAGGAGCATGCGCACATGTCAACCTGCAAGAGAGAGAGAGCATTGCATTTGCTAAGATAAGCTGTGCTTGTTTGTGTTTTCACTGCATTTCGGTGTTGAATGTTATGTAAATAGTGGATATAACACTGGATTTGGAGATAGTTTGAAAAGGAGCCGTAGGTGAAAGTGAGTCATAGGATTGTCTGCAATTGGCACGTGCATGCATAAGTAACAACACACACGTATAGCTAACAATTATGCAGGGATAATGCGATGATGTTTTGTGTGCTTGTGCTATATCTTGGTTTATTAGTCTGACTGTAACAATGCAACTCAGAGTTGAATGAGCGCCCCTGCTGAAGACAAATCACCCATCACGTCACTTCACTCCCCTTTCGCTCATTCACACATCACTCATTCGCCGGTCTCCTCAATTGCATGGGCTGAATTAATAAGAGATTAGGAACAAATAGTAATCTTTTTCCAAATGTCTGCCATACAATCAGAAAAATGGGTTACACAGTAGCACTGCCTCTGTCTACATACATATGCTTTTGAAGACATAATCATTTGCCCCATCCCTTCAAAATTTGTCACTAGTTAAAAGAAGGCTTTCAAACACACAGAGTTTCTGCCAACTTCATATTAATATGAAGTATATACAGTATACTTAGAGCAATATTTCATATATTCGAAGAGTCTTTAGTTTGTTCACATTCATTAAACACGGATACACCTGTATGATTATTTCCAAAAACAGTAAAGCTCCTGGAGGTGTGCAGGGGGGAACTAAAGTACGAGCACACAATACATAATCACATTATCCCTGCATGACTGTTGATTCAGTATAAGTTCATGTGGTGTACCCTCTGCAAGTATGCACCGATTGGGAACGAAACACATGACTCACTCACCGCGTATGCTTCATGTACGGCATCCGTTGCGCTGGGAGCGCTCCGATTGTCAGTTTCAAACGATCTGCAAATCAAGCATATATATAACTTTCCTCACAGAATGAAGTGAGCAAACAAACACAGATGAACTTTGTAAACGAAGGAGCACATTCGTGGGCGTGCTCTTACTCTTGCTGGTTGACATGTGGCCGTGCTTACCTTTGAGATTAGGGACTGAGAATCCTTGTCACGAAAGGGGAATTCATGTACGAAGCAAACTTTCAGAAACCAAACAAATTGTTTAAAATAACAAAAAATACGTTTTCTTTTGAAAATGTTAAATACTGCAAAGAAAACAAGTCCATATTCATGTTTGAACAAAATAATACGAGTGTTGCATGTATTTTAGGTAAAACAAATACTATTTGATGGAATAAGTCTGATTTCATCTACAGTCTTTACATTCATGCATTCTAGATGCACTCTCTGTATCCAGTCTAGTGAATTATGTCTGGTTGGTAGTTGCAGGGACCATTGTACACCCATGCAGTACAGAATTTCTGGCCAATTCACAAGTTCACCTGAGCAGGTAATGAAGATAGCAGGGGTAGTAAAAGTATGCTTGTTTGGTGTGCTGTCCGGGGAGCGGGTTCCGTCCGAACCCGGAACGCTCCCGCCCCCCAATAGGGGCGAGTGAGCGGAGTTTGGAAACGGTCGAACCCAGAACTCTCCCCCAAAAAGTGCAAAATAGAAGTTGGACAGCAGTCAGGTAGCCCTTACCCCCAAATAAGCGGAGAAAAAGGCTTCCCGGATGATGGGTTGTGGTCTTGATTCTGCAGCGGAAGAGTGAGGGATGAAGCACGAGCACATGCGGGGCGATCGTACAATACAATGCTGGCTTCGTGGTAATGGGATGGGGGAAGGGGAGCATGCGAGGGAGGGAAGAATTACTGGGGGGAAAAGTGCAGTCTGCTGTGGCAGAGCATGGGAGGGAGCATGTGTATAACATTGCATGGAGTGGAGGCGCCTCTGGTGAAGGGAGGCGCAGTTATGCTGCTTCATCTAGCAAGTACTGTCCAAAGTCAGTCCCAGAGGGCCTGTGTCCTGCAAAGTTTAGCCCCAACCCCAATCAACACACCTGAACAACTAATCAAGGTCTCACAAAGCAGACTAGAAGCATCCAAACAGGCATGTTGAGTCAAGTTGAGTGGGTTGTCTGGCATCTCAGGGAGTCGGCTGGGTTATCTGGATGCCCTTGAGGAGCATGGATGTCTGAGAACTTGCTACGGCTGGGGAAGGTGGGTTTTACATCAATTTGTGGAAAATTGTTGTCCCTGGTTGGGATCTCTGGATACCCTGGATTATCATGGACCTTTGAGAACTGGCTATGACTTGGAAGGGTGCATTGAAATTTAACTTGTGAAATGCTGTTGTATCTTCAAGTTGCTGTGCGCACTGTATGGGTCATCCATCCATCCATCCATCCATTTTCTACCGCTTATCCGAACTACCTCGGGTCACGGGGAGCCTGCGCCTATCTCAGGAGTCTTTGGGCATCAAGGCAGGATACACCCTGGATGGAGTGCCAACCCATCGCAGGGCACACACATTCACTCATTCACTCACGCACTCACACCCTACGGACAATTTTTCCAGAGATGCCAATCAACCTACCATGCATGTCTTTGGACCAGTGGAGGAAACCGGAGTACCCGGAGGAAACCCCTGAGGCACGGGGAGAACATGCAAACTCCACACACACAAGTCGGAAGCGGGAATCGAACCTCCAACCCTGGAGGTGTGAGGCGAACGTGCTAACCACTAAGCCACCGTGCCCCCTCTGTATGGGTCAAACACAATTAATTATTTCAGACTTAACTTTCCGAGATGCGGTTGTGTTCAGGCTGGCAGACAAGATACCATAGAGATCGGCAAGATGTGGGAATGGGAACGGCACCCTGTGTAGAAACTTATCCTGTTGGATGATACGGACAATTTCTGTTAACTAGCAATCCCTTTCGAAAGTGCATATTATGTTACTAATCTCCAGAAGTTTTATGATTGTATGCCTAACGATCGCTGAACTGCTCGGCGCAAAGTAAGTGGGTCTGTGCTAGCCCGCGAAATGCCAATCTTGATTGCAGTGGCGCCGCGGAATGACAGTGGATAAATCTAAATGTATTATCAAAAGATTGTACTCACCCAGCTTCTTGCGTGACAGCGACTTCGGCTATTCCAACACTAGTAAACTCAGTTTATAATCATGTACATTCTTATCATACATTGTGAAGTATCTGGATTGAGTCATGGAATTTGGGGTTGATTAGAGTCAACGTTGCTGCATGGAACGACAGAATTAATTGTTTCCCCCCCAAGATTATTGTACAGCCATTGAAACGTTAACGTCTTGGCATTGAGCGTATCTTTGTTGGATTGGGTCGAATAACAGCGATCTTGTGAGCCGTACTAGCCTATGTTTACTGGTGCCGGGACTCTCGTTTCCCGTTAGCAGTGAGCCAACGTTAGCAGCGAGCTAGCATTTGCAATGAGCCGGCGTTTAGCAGCGAGCTAGTGTGCCAGCAGTAATTGCATTTGGGAACGAACGAGGTGACGAGCGCGACGTAAACAAGCGGAGACTCTGAATCGCTTCCCGAATCTGTGGGAAGAGGTATTTGGAAATGTTGCTCTACGAATCAGTCATGCTGCGTGGGTGCATTGTTGTCAAACCCGTGTGATCCCTTGAATCCCTTACGTCCTTCCTGTGATGTGCAATCCTTTAGAGATGGCTTTAAGTGAGGATCATTGTCTATTTATGTGCTGGTTCACTTGAGCTGATAGGGTAGAGTCTATGATTGCTGATTGCTAAACAGCCGGTCTTAATTATATGCACTGGCTTCTCCCTGAACTTTGTTAATCGTTAGTCAACCATTAACATCATTTATGTTGTTAAAGTAAAATCTAAAACATCCGTCAGTCATATATTTAACTGTAATTGTACCCTGTACATTAATCCGATGACACACCAAGTGCATTTGTTTGCAAATTCGATTCTTACTTCATTCATTTGTGTTGGACCAGAATTTAGTAGCATGACATTTTAAGAAACTCCCAAGATCTCCATTAAGCTACTTCTAAGTGTGCTAATAATGGCAGCGTACATATGCAGAGAGAGTGAGAAAAATAAAAATGGGAAGATGTTACATCCACAGGAAACTGATGATACAGTATTTTCGGATTCGGAGCAGTAGATTCTGTGGTTATATATGATGATGGACTAAAACAACAATTTCCGAGAAATGGTTTGCTTAAATTTTTTTTCATTACGTATTTTAAAGGCTGTTTTACTTTATTTACTCTGCAAAACACAAAAGACTATATCTTAAATAACGTTGGTTACCAAACACCACTGGACCCCATTGACTTTGCTCAAAAACATTGCATATCACTTCATCCATCGTCTATGTTGTTGTGTTGTGTCCAACCCCTCAGGCAGCATCCTCACAAAGTGACCCATTCAACAGCCCGGTCCTTTGATGAGAAATATCAGCTTCTCTTTAACCACTGATCTGTACACGACATCAGAGTCAGACTGCACTGTCTGTCACATTGAATTGGGTTTATCTCTGATCAACATTGGACGTGTTATTATCAGTGTTGCTCCTTTGATGCAAGCAAACGCACAGTTGTATTAACAAAGAAACTGCCAAGTTCATTGTGCCGTTTTGAAAAAGGTTCATGCCAGAGAGCTGTGAGTTACAACATGGGTCTCGCTTTAGTTGGGCAATTAAGTTTTGGCTTTGACCTAACTTTATTAGGTTGTAGCGCACTTGCATCAAAAATAACGATAGAAAAGAATAATAAAATAAGAACACTTGACAATTTGATTATAAAAAATCATATGCTTAGCCCTCGTGGTAGATGCCATGTTGTGATCACATGACAAGCCAAATGCATTTTGGTTTTGGATTAATTAGTTCAGGTGAGACAAATATGACATAAACGCTATTGAAACAACTGAATGTCTGAAGTCAGAGAGCACTTATACTGTAGGTTGAATACCACTTCAAGTACTAAAATGCATATGGCTATAGTACATATACAGGGTTGATATGCATCTGAATTTCATTGTTCTTTTCATGACCAGAATTAAAATTGTCAATGGTGCTAAAATGCGGACTATGTGCATGCATGTGTGTGTGATTATGCTCTGAGGGGCAGCATCCAGCATGCTGATGTTATCTGGATCAATCTGGACCTTAACTCTATAATAGTCCTACATGACTAACACCGTGTCTACACCGGATGCAACGTGACACAACAAAGACATTAGAAATGCATTAGAACCCATTATAATTTAAAATGTTGTCCACACTGGATGCGACGGGGTGCCTGTCGCGTCTGGTGTAGACACGGTGAAAGACTTTGTTCTGAAAAAAGCTCTTCACAATCACAAAAGATGAGAAAACAACTCTTCCCCTTATTTGTGATCACTTATAGCGCTGTACAAAGAGTACCTACATTTATGCTGTCTTGGGCTGACACAATTATTAAATAATAGCCTGAGTTGCAGTTACAGTTCTTTGCCTGTAAAAGAATATATTTTGAAGGATGTAGGAAAGCAAACAGTTCTTGGGCCCTTTTGACTACCATTGTATTTTGGTATCCAACAACTGTATGGTCACAAGTATTATTCCAAATATCTTTCTCTTTATTCAGAAGAAATTGATACAGATTTAGATTCACTAGAGGGTGAATAAATGATGACAGAAATGTTATTTTTGTGTAAACTGTCCGTTTCAACTAAAGGAGAACAGCAGCTTGATTCATGGTGGAAAAGTGCCACACCAACATTAACTCTAAACTCAACTCTAAAATCTGTCAGCACTGTTGTTCCTGAACCAACAAGGATGTAAACATGTGGAAGTCAGGTTTATCACATTACCACAGTCTCCAACGTGTCTGTTTTCTATTCTTAGCGTAGGAGATTTTTGTGATTTTGTGTCAGCCCTGTAGTCCTTTGAGTCTCTGTGGTTTGTACTCTGTTTAAGCGTCAAGGCTCAGTTGAAGGGTTGTTGTTAGTAAGCAAGTAGAGGAGCTTCATCCATTGACCCTTGAAGGTTCCAGTGCTCCGTGTCGTGGCTCTCGAGAACCGTGCAGTCACAGAGGTGAGACGTGACACAGAGGTCATGACCCGCTGTTTACATTAAACATTCTCCTGAGTCGCTTCACTCTCTTGATGCTCAACTCATGAGCTCTATAGCACTCAATTGCAGTTGCAAGGCTTTGAAGGTTTTGAATAAAATGGGGACGAATTAATGATTAAATCTAATACATTTTATTGAATAAAACATTTTACCAGTGTGTTGACTTGGTTCATGGCTTGAATTGTGTAGTTTTATTTCCTTTGTTGTTGTTGTTTTCTATTGAAACATGGTGTTGTTGGGAGGAGGGACATTGTCGTTCTAAAGAGGATTTTATAAGTCATTCTATTTTTGATTTGTATTTCTTGAGGATAAATAAAAACAATTAAAATCCACTTTTTTAAAGGAGCACACTAGACTATTAATGGACACAAAACATTAAGTAAAAGCCCCCAAAAAATGTTCAGACTTTTAATGTACTTTATAGTTGGCAAGTACAGAAGGTCAGAGGCTCTTTAGATAGAATAGGGTTATACAAACATATTTATTTATTTGTTTTTTTACTAATAAAACGAAGGATAAGAGGCTTAGCAAAGAAAGGCAGAGAATGTCCAATTCTACAAAGTGTTCAATTAACATAAAGTATTGCATGATGGTTGTTTCCCGCATTTTCAGTGCCAAGTGGTCCTACAGGCACTTGTCATATTTTATAAAGACATTTCGGTGAACAGTTGATTGAGTTTTTTAATTAAAGCAAAAATAAATAGCGTTTTTTATGACCCTCTGAGGAGAGAAACTGATGCAGGAATGGGGCTTAAAGCTCATTCATATAGAGAGCGATTGGTTCATTTAGCTACATTTATTCATAATTCCACACAAAAGAATATTGCGGTGGGATTGTATTGATGACCAACAAAATGTCGGTGATATCAACATTTAATGTTCTTACAATGCTGAGGTCATTACGATTTCTTTAAGACACCACACTGTCAGGGAATAAGGACTTCCATTGATCTCCTCAAACCAGACACACATAAAAAAACAACAGCAAATAGATATTTACATTTTGCTCAGCTGTAAAAAACTCACAATGTCAATGCTTGTATATTCTGGTCAGTTGCCAGGGCATGTTTATTTGCTAGTTTTAATCAAAATGGGGAGTTTTATTATACACAAAACAATGATCACAGATTGTTATTGAAGATGTAAACAATACTGGTCCATAAGCACAAAACAAACACAACACAGTAGAAAAATATACAACCAACAAAACATAGAACTGAATCAAAAGGTTAAAAAAATGCAAATAAACAATAATGCAAGACTAAACATAAATCTCAAGAAGTGTAACAGTATTGTGCAAGCATGTATTTTGTAAAATAGTCTATAAGACTGAACACTTCGCAAGTTTTTGTTGTGTAAGTTTCTCTGATAAAGTAATTAATTACTAGATACTAATTACATATTGAATAGTGTAATTTGTTTACTGCACAAATAACTCTCCAAAAAGTATTTTGTTACTTATTACTAATTACTTTCTATATCTTACATCAACCTCGATTAATAGTGATTCAAGGATAGACATAAAACGGCTTATTTAATTAATTCAAATTACTAATATTAAACTACATAAAGTAGTATTATTAACTGACCCAAGTATAACAAATGTCAAAATTATACATTAAAGCATGGATTTTAAAGCTAGACTTTGAATTTTGATGTCAATTCCACTATTGCACACGCATATATTACACAAAGTATTTAGTTTAATTACATTAAAAGTTACTGTAATTAAATTACAGAAAAATAAGAGTAATCTCTTAATTTACTTTTTCAAGGGAAAATTTATTAAATTACAGTAACTAATTACTTACTGCTACTGTACCACAAGTAGTTTTGATCTTACAGGCCAAAATTAAATGTAGGTACACTGCATGTGCTGTTTTAAGATTGCGCATTAAGCCTGATGACCAAATTGTTTTATAAGAAAAAACACATTAATTAAATTATTTACTGTTCCTTCCCTGGAAAACAAATTCAGACCTTTCTCAGTGAAAATGTTATCTTTGAAAAATGTTAATCTGTTTTTAAAGATTTAAATCCATGCACAGTACAGAATCCACACTGCAACTTGTTGTTTAATGACAGATTTTCAGCTACAGACTCTGGTGACTCATATCTGGCTGAGCTTCTCCAACCCCAAACTCAATCCCTTACATTGAGATCTGGAGATCGGAATCTTCTGGTCCCTAGGTCATGGTTACAAACCAGAGGGGACAGAGTCTTTGCAAATATTGTAGTGTGGAGTATAATACAGAGGACTAAACACAACATGTTTCATGAAAATTAGAACTTGGAAAGAAGAGCAATATTTTTACTTTCTTTAGTTTTTTCGCCTTCATGGCATTTAACTTTTATTATTATTATTACGTAATTTCATGTTCCATTTTATTGGCTACTCAGTAAGCGTAGGTCGTCATCAACCGTCTTTAAGTCTCTCTCACTGTAAGACGTAGGACAAGCGTTTAGAAGCCACAACCACAGAAATCGCCACGTTTGTCATGCTGTTTAAATTAGATATGTAAACATAACCTCAGTGTTTGGGTTATGTGATTGATTGCCATTTTGTTTTCATGCATGCTTGTTTTAAAAAAGAAAGCCAAATCATGTAACGATGTTCTACTCTGTATAGTTGCATAAATTTGTATTAGTTTATTTAGAGTTATTATTTATTAACATTCAAATTATATGATTTTAATATTCTTACAATAAAGTTCTTTATGGTCTAAACAAGTGGGTGTGCATTATGCTACGTTATTACCCTTTTTAATCATAAAAAATGCCTTTTGTCATTGCAGTAATTTCTGGAGCAATAAATCGGTCAAACAGGTACATATTGTGACAGGCCTACCAGCCCCCTTCTTAAATGCCTCTAAAGAAGAGCCACCTTTGCTGCTTTACTCCTGTAAAGGAAATGATGCTCTTCTTTAATGCTTAAACAAAATAGTATCCCATTCTGCTGCTGTGATTGGCGCCTATGACTCTGTCTCTTATTCATACTGGCTACATGGATGGGCAGGAAGATTTTTTCCCAGAACAGCACCATACCGCCAATCTAAAATTTATGCTAATTGTTAATAATTTTTGACTGTAGTGAATTTTACAGAAATCAAGAGTAGAGCGTTAGTCAAGCCTGCATCAGCTGATCCTCATTATCCTATAGGAATATGACGCAATCACAGCTTCCCTTTTAATTTAATTCAGCTAACAGCAGTTTATCATAATGCTCAGGAGCAAATTACCCTCCTCCATCCCCAGCTCCACTTCACATTTTCAATATGGACTCACCTGTTATTCCTTTTCACAGTCTCAATAACTTAAAATAATTTGTTACACTTAAATGCAATTAAGAACTAATGACCTCTGCTAACTGAGAGATTAATAAGAGCTAAACTAGGATATAAAATGCAAACACAAATACCTGCAGGCTCGATGGTAAGCCATGTGTTTTTGTCTTTGTGTTAAAACGATTGAACCTACACTAGGTTTAACTTGCATTAATTTCCCCAAGGGGAAAAAAGTCTAAGTACTTAATAAATATATGAGTTAAATACTCACCGTAACTTGGAAATGATGGAAATATGTCGCCCTTCAACATCGACTTCTCTCGTCCCCCCTATACAAGCATTTGAATACACTGACAGAACCATTTTTAATAAAGTCAACAAGGCTTGTTTGGCAGAGATAGATTTTTCACTTCGGCTGATAGATTGGCTTAGCTCAATTTATTATGTTCTATAAATATATATGTATTTAATTTTAACTTCAGACCATAAAGCGGCTATAACACACGCAGTTTCTGCCAATCTTATTTTAATCTTGAGTACCTACAGAGTAGTATTGCATACTTCGGATCTCCAAGGAGTATTTAGTTTGATCACATTTATGAAAGATAGATACAGCTGTATGATTTTTTCCGAAATCATACGGCGTGTGAGGGGTGAAGGGGTAGGGTGAACTAATGCACATTGCCAACAAAACACAGACATCAGTTTAACTCACCACATGCGGTTAATGTCCGGCATCTTTTAGCGCTGGGACGGCTCCATATATCAGTTTCAAACGATCTCCAAATCCACCCTTATATCCACCGTTTATATAACATTCATAACTCAAATGCAGTAAACAAACAAACACCTGAACTTTACGAACGTGTGCTCTCGCTGCGCATGCTCCTTTTCCTGCTGTCTCTTTTCCGGGAGAATTGTCCACTAAGGAACTAAGAAAAAATGTTATGAAACGTTTTATATGTTTCGGAAACCTGCACGATCCCTGGAGGAGTGTATCGAGAACAAACATACTACGTAATACGCCCAACTCGTTTTTTGACATGTTGACCATGTTAAGCATGAGAAGACAGCAAGTTTAACATTGTAAAGAAGACAGAATGGATGACACATCTTTGCATCAACGCTTTAAGTTACAAGTACCAATTTTGGAACAATTATTTAGTAGCTGTTTGTTGAGTCAATATTTCATTTTCCTTTTCTACTATTTTTCCAAAAAAAATTACACAGTGAAGCGTCTTAACTACAACAATATTAAAATGACTAAAACGCTTGACTTTACAACGCTTTACAACGCTGTTACAATGTCTACACTGGCAGACAGAGTGTTAGAGGAAGAGGTGATCTTGTTCCTCACATGCTGAGGGAAATGCTGAGAAATCTTGCTCCAGGCTTTACTGACCAGCAAGTGACACAAACCAATAAAAGTGTTTCTTGAAAACTGAAAATTGGTTTAGCCACGCTTTCTTTCTGAATATTTATGCTTGTCCAGTTGAAATGAATAAACCAACAGGCGAACCTGCAGCGCTAATTGTAAATGTAATTGGAAAAGTAGACTTCACAGAAGGAGGTGCATATCGGGTGTAATTGCACGTTTGCGAGAGGGCCGAACTTTTTACATCTTTGACGTCCTGAATAAATCTCTAATTGAATTTTACTTTGCTTTCATTTTGTAGCGAATAGAGGTCAACTTCATGACTGACTCCAGGCTGTACAGCCCTCATTTAAAGAAACCTCAATCATTTCTGACGACCGTTATATCTGCCCCACTTTCACAGGTTTTTAACTGAAGATGTGATATACAACAGATGTGTTGAGATGCGTTAAGGTTTGCTGAGGGAAGTCGTTGCAAAAGTCTCAGTCACGATGACATATCATCTATCTTCTGGAAATTAAGAACAGCGATATCTAGAAGTGGGTATGCATAGACTGATGTAAGGGAAAGCATTGACTTGTTTGGTCCTGAAATATAAAAATTTGTTGTTTGTAAACTCATATGGCCGTTATTCCTTTCCTAGCTGGAACCCTTCATGGAAAACTCGCTGGGCCGTGATTTTACTAGCAGTTAGACGTCTGGGAAAGGAACCAGAGCTATTAGCTGTTATTGCCATCGCTCTTTCAGTCGTATGCTCTGGAGTAAATTTCAGCAGCCTGGACTGATGGCCGTGGACTCGGAGGTAGAACTCTCCAGTCGCTTTCAGAATAGCTGCTGTCGTCCTATATGAGTCTCCTGCACAAACGAGTGCAGTACATGCTGGGGGTGTCCTATCTTTCTGTCAGGGCATTGCCACGCATTGTCACTGACCCCCACCGTGTCATCAGTATGGCTGTCACGCCGGGCATTATAATGAGCTCCTGCCCTTCCTCCCTGCTGTCATTTCCACCTCTTTCCCTTCACACTCCCACCTGAAAGAAATCAAACACACACAGTCACCAAAAAATGTTCAGGGATTGTGAGGATCATCTGTCTTGAATCTAAATTCAGCTCTTTACTGCGATGCTGATATAGATTTTTTCTCTGTTGGTGTTTCAACTTGCTGATCAAATGATGATGTTTCCCGCACTGATGATTTAATGTGTTTAGGAGTGTTTGCTACTCTTGTATTGGAATTAGTAATTGTTTTATAAACCAGTCTTTGAGTTTGTTTCCAAACATTTCTCACTACAGACAAGATAGCAGGTACTATAGCCAAGAGTGTTTATCATTAACTTATTTGGAAGCAAAGTTGTGTTTACAGGGTATTGACTTAATACAACAAGCATTTTAACCGTGAAATATTGACTGGATTCAGCAAAGCGTTCAAGGTAGAGGCTTTATATCTTTGAAAAATTCAGAGTTTTGTTTAAGAGACATACATACGTGGTGCAGCTCATTAAAAAATAAAAATCCTGTCATTTTTACACACCTTCAATTCGTTCCAAATCTGTATACATTTTGTTGTTCTGCTGAACACAAAGAAAGATATTTGGAAGAATGTCAATAACCTAACATTTCTGGGGAACTAAAAAGTACTACAGTAGTCAGTGGTGCCCCATAATTATTTGGTTCACCACATTATTCTAAATATCTTTATTTGTTTTTGTTTGTTTCTATAAACTGCACTTCATTAATGAATTAATTTCATATTCATTTTAAAGCTCCAGTCTGTTTTACTGGTATAATATATTTCACTGCCTTTAAATATCTGGCTACGCCAGACTGCTCACTATCCTTGCTTATCAGTTAGTCACGGTTAATGGTTATATGTGATCCCATCTCCTCAGTCAACCGTTTAACTAATTAAAGTGTCAGATATTATTGACAGCTGGATGCTTGACACATAAGTCTAGAGTAAATTATCTTTCAGGGCCAAGCTCTGAAGCATCCATTAACTGCAACAAACGAAATAACATCGTCAGTCAAATCCAAGTGTGTTCTCACATGAAAATGAAGAATAAAGTTCTGAGGAGTGAAATTATAGAAATATATAGGAACATCCAAATAGTGCCTCTTTTGTTCTTTAATGCATGTTCCTGATCTGTTTTAGCTGACAAGTTTTCATTCTTGATTTTTTTTCTTGTTATATTTAAAGTCTAATATATGTAAATACTAATTTTTATATAAAATCTAATCTGATCTGAACCTGAGGCTTGTTTTTCCAACAAATGACTCGTTTTGTTCCAATAGGATGCAGTCTCATCTGTGTGGGAGCTTTCGTCACCGTCATTTGCTGGAAAAGCTATGCGTACTAAGCTACAGTGATTTAACAACAGCAGACTGGTCGTGTGACCATAAATGATTAAATGGGTCTCTGGAATTGGCCACTAAGAATTATAACAAACCTCACAGTGAGCTATAAACTCTCTTAAATTGTCTGGATGGAATCAAATTTATTGAATATAAAGTGTTTATGTGTGTCTGGCCCTGCTTCTGTGACTCAAATTAAGCCTGATGTCTTTTGTCAAACATTAGATTTAGAAAAGAAGCCGCAGAGAGATGTTTTATCCATTATTTAATATTTCTTCATAAAAGTATATATTATAAAAGACTGGGTTGAGAAATAGATTTATAGTGCACGTTTCTTCTGAGTTGCTATGGTTGAAATGGGCTCAGCGCTGAAGCTGAACTCTCACTGACATTCCTGCTGTGCAGATGTGATCTTGCTGTATATTGTACTGTATAGCAAGTAACATCCATCCAGTCCACTAGTTCATGAGAGGCGTTTGGTTTTGTGCTACCCACTGTGCTTTTCGCATGAAGAGTCATGAAACAAGAAGTAATGCTTCGGTTACAACTCAATCCTGTTACCCCGAAGCCAATGTTTATAAAGTTTAAGATTTGTATTCTCTCACAAACATATAATTTTGCCTAAGAACACATGCATTTACAGTATTTACCCACTGGGGTCGTTTGGATCCCTTTTATGATGGATGGATGTGTTTTTGGCACTTAAAGCACCAAGGTCCATCCAATGTCGTATTGTAAAACTCATAACTGGTAACTATGGAGATGCAATATTTTAAGGTAAATCAGAATTACGTCATGCATTTCAATGCGAGCAGCCAATTGAATACAGAACAATGAATAATCTCTTCCTTGCAGGCAGGTGCGTTGGACCTCTGAAATAATGTCAAGAAAGGCGAAGTCCTGTACCTTGCAAAAAATCCAATATTTATTGAAAAAGCATTGTCTTTATCGTTCACGCCTGGGGAAGGTGTTTCAATAAAAAATAAAAAAATTGCAATATGCTTGATTTTTGTCGTCTGTCTTTGTATACAGTAGTTCGTGAAGATTTATTACAATTTTACAAACTTTTAATGTAAATGTATTTTCTGGGAAAGGATTTTGCTATAAGCCATTACATCATCATTAAAGATCTGCACGAGGCTTTCAAGTCATGTTTTGAATTTGTTTGGAGCATTCAGTATATTTGTACTTTAAAGACTTGATATTGATTTTAGTTTTTTTCAGGGACCCTAAAAGATATTGGAATCCTTAATATGAATATTATTCATCACATGTACTAAACGCATACGATGGCTTTACAACAAGACACAAAACACCTTCTACACATGAAAATGCTTCACCTGTGAAATGAGCAACCTGGCACATTACATATTTGTGTTCGAATGCAATGACCTTTGTTCATTTCTAATAGTAGTTTAAGAGTCCAAGTGATCAAAGCATCAAGAAGTAAATATAATCTGTCATTCAAATGTCCATGTCCTGCTATGTTGCACATATGATCCTAAATGTCATTCTGACTCTGAAAACTCTGATTCCATAAACTCTGAAAAGGACAGAATGAGTCTTGTGGATTTTGTTCTTATTTGAATTGATTCCTGCTGGTGTGATGATGCAGTCACACGTGAGTTCTTGAGGACCAATAAAGCTGAGGGTTACTGTGATCCTGACATGTCCTCAATCCAGCTCACCTCTTTTATTTTATAATTGGCTCCTCCTGATAAGATCCTGGTGGCAACAGCAGCAAGCAGACGTTGATGAGAACATGAGTCAAAAGATTAGGCTTACGCGCTCTGTAACCGAATTTCTCTTCGATGCGTGTCAGTGTATAATACCAACACAATCTTATGCCAAAAATGTAACTATTTTACGATATGTTTTGGCTAATTAATGTGAAATCGTATGATTTCATTCGTACATTTCCACGCCAGTGATTTTAGGTTTAGGGAGGGGGTTAGGGGTGGGGCTTCAGTATTGTTTTTTCTAGTAATTGTACCTTTCTGTACGATTCACAACGTACAAGTTCATACGAATAAGCAACCTGGTAGTTATAATACGTTCCAATAGTTCCATAATACGTAAAATGACAGATATTTGATACATGCAACACTGTAAGAATATCTATAAAACGTTAATATTCTAGCAGCTGGGGTGCCGGGAAAAAAAGATTTTGGTTAAGTAAAATTACATGCATTTGATGTTTTTTTACACCTGTACATTTGCTTTTATTTTTACCACATTCCCAAGCAGCATAAAAATTCTGTAAAATAAATTGTACATTTTATTTAAAAATTTTGGTCTATATATTCTTAAAAATAAAGGTGCTGAAAAGGATCGTCACACCGACGCCATAGAAAAACCATTCAGTCAAGATTACTTAAAGAAATATCGCTTCAGCGCAAGTTCTGCCAGGAAGACTCAATCCTGCATCACTCACTACCAATCAACACCTAACCAATCACCTTCCAACATGGAACATAAAAGATCGCCACTTACCCCTTTTTATGTCCGCAGTCGAAGATACAGTGATTCGCCCCCATCCTCCCCACCACCACCAGGAGGTCCCTGTCAATATAACCCCAGGGGGGTTGGCTACGCCCCCGCCTTCATCTCAAGGCGGGAAGTGGAGGACTTCCTCTGGATGCGAGCTACGGACAGGGCCTACTCCAAAGAAACCCAATCACCATCTTTACTATAACCATATTGTAATACGATTCAAGTATGGAAGGAAGGAGTCGGGAACCGGAAGACATTTAAACAAACATTTAATAAAGTAATAATAGCCGGCGGCCCCTCACGGACGACCGCCGGCGCAATAACATTAACATAAACATAAATACAAATACAAACACAAGTTCGGGCCCGGTCCTCTCTCTTCGACGGTCCGGTCGCTCGTTCCTTTTATGCTCCCATCTCCTACGTGATTCGAGCCCGGTGTGCGCACAGCTGGCGCTAATTCACAATTACTCACCGGACTCGAACCACGGTCTCGCCCCGCCTACTCTACTACACATATTTTCTGTCTATCAGCTGTCTAATAAATGTTGAATACTCAACATTCGCCTCCCGAGTCTTTCTGGGAGAACCATGACTTTTTTACTTTTTTAATATAAAAAACTTTTTTCATCACTGAGAACCTTTTGTGAAAGAGACATATTAAAGGTTCTTCCACGGCATCTAAGAACGTTTTGAACCACCTCATATATTATAGCGTGTATACTGTTATAACTAAAAGATGAATCATTATTCTAAAATCATGATGCATATTTTGATGATGCCTAAAGCGAGAAGAAAATGATTTAGAAAAGATATTGCATATTTTGTTTGCACCAATATTACTTTGACATCTGAATAGTCGCATAACATCATGCAATAGATCATGTGACGCCCTGTTAAATTATAACACGCTCGACTTCAAAGAGAGAGAATAGATAAAAAATAATCAAATTTTTCCTTTTTATTAAGAAGGTTGTCAAGATGTCCTCAAGCAGCACTTTCACATCCTCTCTTCCTGTTTAATGAGACATTCCAGTGTTTTAAATGCTAAATGGATCTCCTCCTTGTCATTTTGTCACACCTGCTTGTCTTGCACCTGCTGCTTGATAGACATTACACAAAGATTTCAATTTCACAGAGGAAGCATGCCAGAATCTGGGATTCTTGCTCAACTTTTTGACAGCTGCTTTTCTTTCCCAAAGGCTCGCTTCCAAAAGAAGAACAATTTGAAAAACACAATATGTTTGTGTGATGTGGAAAGAGCCGTTCCATGAGCCTCTCGTAGACCTTACAGTCGTTTGGAAGAACAAAGACAAGGGAAGAAAAAAGAACCAGGGACCATATGAAACAAACACTTTTAAAATGACTCGGTTCCTAAGGGAACTGTCAGAAAGCAAGACAGGATTTCTGAGCTGTTCCAAAAGAACCTGGATATCAAGGAGAGTTTTCAGCCTCAAGTTGTTCCCATGTGAACACACTGGGCTACACATACATCTCCAGTCTACCCTCTAGTCTTAAAGAGAGCTCACTCTTGGCAAAATTTTGTGCATCAAGCACCTGTTGAACAATGTCAAACTAAGTAGATTGTTAGGTCCAGCTGGCTTCTGTTTAGTTTTCCAGTTCAGATATTTTTGGTAATGTTATTGTATAATAATGTAATGTGTTGAATTAAATCAATTTTATTAAGGGCACAAGCTGCAGAGTCTGGTTAGTTAGCATGTGTAAAGGGTTTTTTATTAAAACAGAGATTTTCATTTCTATATTCATGTGCCAAGTTTCTATATTGGTTAGTAACAGTGTGAAGCACACAGAAGCTGTGTCTGAAAGCATGTGCACCTGACATTGCCTGCAATGCCTTTAGAGGCAGTGTTTACACATGAAGGTACATCTGAGAAACAGATTTATTGGCACTGTAACAGAATTCTGATGATAGTTATCAGTACAAATGCAATCTAAACTTGTAGGAAGTAAAATAAAACTGTACTCTGACCACTTTCTCAGACGGCATTACATTTTTTCGAGCTCGACCCTGCTCAACCAATCACCTTCTGCACCGACGCACACGCACAGGATTATGGGACATCAAATACAGGGGCTGACTGGCCATTTGGCTTAAAGGGACTTTTTCCGGTGGTCAGCGTCTAAACCATAGACAGTATAAAATATAGACGTAGTGTCCGTGACGTCACCCATAGAATTCTGAGGAGCTGTTATTGAAGATTAAAGTGGGCGGGGCCGGCCATCGCCATTTTAGCAGGGCGTCACACCCGGATAATCGCAAATGGGCAAAGAGGCAGGACATGGTGAGGCGGTGAGCTGAGGCGCCTCTTTGCTGAAACCACATGTCACTCAAGTGGCTGTGCACCTTATTTGCAGAATTGTAAGGGTTATTTTAGGTTAAACGGGTGAGTTATTAAAAAAATCACCCTCCACACTGTTGTCATAAAGGGTAAAATATCCTATATAGGGCAATATCATTTTTTGTACCTGGCAGTAAACATGTATTTTTCTGCTGTAAAGTTGGGGATTTTAACATGGGGCTCAATGAGATTCTGCTCTCTTTTGGAGCCAGTCTCTAGCGGCCAGTCGATGAATTGCAGTTTAAGTCACTTTCGTGTTGGCTTCACGAGAGAGATAGGAAGGTTGCCGCTTGGTCTAAACGAACTGAAGGGGACCCCCATGAACGCGAAACAGGAGCACCATCAAGTCGGAGCGCAATCGTGGATGGACGGAACAGACGGAGGGGCACTCTTGCCGAAGAAGTCCATGGCCGTTTTTTAGTGCAGTGCAGCCCTGATTGAAAGTAATGAATACATCTACGTTCAAAAATCAATCAGATGGAAACTATATCTCAGGATGTGTGCAGTTTATTTTGCATTAAAAACCAGCCTACTGTTTTTTTGGGGGGCAGATAGATTACTATTTGGGACCCTTGATACTGAAGGTGTGGTAACCTTTGCTGCTTTTAATGCCCAAGGCCCGCACCACGAGGCAATATGACTGACAGGAAAACAACCAATTATGTGTCGTATTGTGCTGCGTCATACGTGGGGACATGTTGTCAAAATGATTTTATGTATAAAACAGTCAATCACAAAAAATGGCCTCGTTCTCACAGAATGGGTCTCATTTATGCTGTCATAGTTTTGCTTCAAATTTCAGGGTTAAACTACTGTATGTTTACGGTGTATGTTACTGTGAGTTCACTACATAGAAAATCATTGAACTATGGTTGTTATAGTTTAACAGTTGTCATCCTTCACAAAGGTACTGAAACATTTTTACACTTAGATCCTGTAAATAAGTGAATAATCATTTTACTCCTATGCTACTCTTCAGTACAGAATAGTCTTTCTTTTAATAATATGCTTTGATTATCCTCTTGACAGTTTTTTTACCTCATTCTTGTATGAATGTCTAATTCTCAGGTGTAATCAGGCAGTTTTAATCAATCTCGTATTGTTGGTTTATATGCAAATTGATGTTGGGTTAATATTATGAAGACGTTTAGAATCTCAGAATGTGTGATCTTGAGTTACAGTGTGAAAGCGCTAATGGGTTATGGTTGGGTCGGTGATAATGTGTCTATATTGATGATGCTCTTTATTTGAGTCATAAGGTCTTAGGTTTGTGAAGGTGCTGCTCCAGCAGTGCTGTCAGACTCTGTTTATTCTTCTGTCTCCTCTGAAACAGCACTGATGAAGCTTCAGAGCTCAAAGCCTCCACGCTCACATCCTCAATCCTGCATTTGCGGATGAATGCCGAACGGGACGGGAAATGTGCCGAGCCGCCACTGAGCTGGAACCCAAAACTAATTATTGCCTTAATCCTGCCAGAAGAGGAAAAATTATTTGTGTAAACACAGATACAGCGCTAGTCTTATTGAAAGAGCTTGTTAATATCGTGTCTCGGATTGCCCATCTGGAATGTGAGAAGAGGTTTCAAAGGAATTCATTTATTTCAGAAGATAAAAACAAGGATTTAAGATTGAACGCTAAGCTCTTGATTTGGTAAATTTGTTCATTTTGAAACATTTATTGAGGAGAAAAGGATTAGATCTGAGGACGTGTCCATCTGAAAGTACACCCAAGACCACTTGAAAGAATCTTTATATATTTTCATACACTCCTACTACACATAAACGAATGTGCTCTTTGATTTGAGCATAATATGACATGATGATGATTAGGTGTAGTGCTCGAAGCAACTGTTAAAACTGTCCTGAGATTTCCTAATAGACTTTTTATGAAAGGTGATAGAAAAAATGTTGGTAAGATGATGTATTGTTAAAAGCTTTGGTACTGAGTGTTTGTGCACATGCACTGATCCATTTCATGGTAATGAGCATACACAATTTAAATTTCCTGCAGATCCTATTGACTTACATGTGAAAGATCCTAGAGGTACTACACAATTTTCAAACAATACTGTATGATACATTCATACGATACCTCCAGACAAATGATTATTGTTGTGTAGAGAAATGGTTAGCTGTGTTCAGTTACCAATACACATCACATTGATAATTACATAAGAGCTTGGAAGTCTTATGATGTTTTGAATTGCATGATATATACCGGTAGATTGAAACATTTTGCATATAGTTTTATTTTGTCATATTTAAACTGTAAATTACTATTATGACTTACACTTCTTAAAGTGATAGTTTACCCAAAAATTAATATTCTGTCATCATTTACTTACCCTCATGTCATTCAAAACCTGTATGAATTTCTTTCTTCTGCAGAACACAAAAGAAGATATTTTGAAGAATATTTGTAACTAAAAAACAATGGATCCCATTGACATCCAATATATCGACACAAAACCTCTGAGACATTTCTCAAAAAATCTATTTTTGTGTTCCTCAGAAGCAAGGTTATTTAGTTTAATAATAAAATATTTGCCTTAAAGTATTGGAAAACTGAACATTTTAAATGTTGCCTTAATAATAAACTGAAATAATTTGAAGGCACCAAAATTATAATAATAAAACTAAAACTAAAAATGTGTTATACCGCATATAAAAATAATAATAATGAAATATTTTTCAAAATTAGTAAAAATGTATAAAAAAATAACATAAAACGAAAATCTAACTAAATAACACAAACACGAAACTTTAAATATTGCTGCAAGCAATAGAAATTTCGGCCATTTCAGATTATCAGATCTTGAATTTTTTTCTCAAAACACATTCTACATAGCAAATTTAATCAAAATCTGACAAAAATGTGTAGGAGGAGTTTGAAAAAGTATGTTTGAGCCAACAACTCTGGCAATGTAAATGAAATGACATGACATTGAATTTGACAAATAAGCATATATAAGCATTTCTATAAATTTCATTATATCCCTTAGTCTAAAACTTTACAGGGTTTTCTCCGAATATGTTCAGGATTAAACATTCAAAGTTTCATAGCGATATGCCATTGCGTATGTAGAATCCTGCATATTATGGAAGCATATGTGTTGCAAAATTCAATTTGCAATATAATATAACTATTATCAAATCCACATTGAATTTTGCAACACTCACGCGCTGTGTGTAAATGAAAATGCAATCCCAAATGTTCAACCTGTTAATGTTAATGCATTAAGGGAAAATTACATTAGAATTTTCTTTTTGCTACAGTTTTGCTTGACTATCTTAAACATTTATAATCAATCCGGGGAATGCATTTTCATTTTGCAACTAAAGAGCGTTAAAAATATCCATTTAAATAACTTATTAAAACAAGTGTAGGAACTGACAAATGTTATTGATATAATTGAATTTTTATTTTCATTTTGCACTTAATGTTGCACATACGTTATTTGAAATGTATATTTAGATACACAATTGCATTGTCAATTTACATATTGCATTTCCATTTTGCATATTACAAATGAGTGGCGCCCCCAATGGCCCACCGAGGAACATTGGATATTGTTCAACTCACCGTGACTCGAGGAATCAAACGAGAAGTCTCTTATGATTTAAGAGCAAAGTTTTAGCTATAGTTTTTGGCAAAAATTGCCATTTTTCATATCTTTGTACCACTTGGTGGCCCTGTGTATGTCACCTCAAGTCCAGAATTTGATTCCACAAAGCAAGTTTTGTGTCAATACATTAAAGTTTGATGGAGGCACCATTCTGGCATGCTCATGGTCAAATTCGTTGACACGCTATACAAAAACGGATTGGCCAATCAAAAATCTTTAAAAAAAGTCATCACTGCCTCTAAATGCTATATATCAAATTTTGTGCAATTAGGACAAACAGTCTAGGACGAGTTTGAAAAGAGTATTCGTGATGTAATATGACGTCATAGGGTACAATCGAATCAGGGTCAGCCAAGGGTTTATAGGTAAGAATAATTTTGTTTCTAGGGCTTACCTTCCAAAAGTTATGAGCACAAATATGAGTGTAATTTTGAACTGGTGGTGGCGCTATAAAGTTTGAGTTTGAGCCAGAGACTCCAAATTTGCTGTGGTTGATACTGTCTTCTATCTGTTTGCCAAATTTCATAACTTTCCTATGTACGGTTCATAGACGTTATGGTGGAAAAGAAGAAGAAGAAGAAGAAAACTAACGAATACAACAGCAAATAGATACAATACTAATAACTTCTCAGAAGAAATAGCCATAAACAGCTTTGAAAGAAATGAGAATAAAGAAAATTATGATTCTTGTTGTTGTTGCACGGTCCCTTTAGTTTGATCCTATTCACAGATCAAGGGATCATCTTTTTCCCCTTTTACTACTACGGTTTATGTGAGTAAGGTTTAATGTATATTCCGGACAGCAAAATCTCTCAGACCGGCAGTTTTTCGCCAGTTTTATTCATGAGAATCAACTGGAAGCTGGTAGAAATGTGTAATACAAGTATCTTTATTTATCCATAGACAAACACTGTTCTTAGGAATCTGAAATAAGGCAGATCACATTTTTCCTCCTTTGGGCATGTGGAACGAGATTCTAGAAAGTTTATGTTGACATACATCTTAACACAAACTCTGTAATGGTCAACTGAAATTATCCACTTTGCATTTGTTGCATTTTTTATCTGGTTTGTTTTTGCAAATGAGCTAGTCAGTATTCAGTTTAGTATTCGTTTTACTTCTTTGGGTCTGTTTGCCAAACGCCTGTGACAACTGTGTCTTGTTTCACCAAAGCCCCCATCCAGATGAAACCATCAGCCTCGTATTTTAAGATATTTGACTTATTCAATCACAGAGATACCATAGAAGGTTTGCAATACCCTTGTCTACTAATACGATGTGATTTATGAATATTTTATGAGCTGAAGTGGTATTGCAATTCTCATAGCTGCATGATTTATAACCTCCTTGCAAACATTGTGCATCAAACAACATATAAATATGTGCATTTTTCATTGGTGCTCTGAGTAATTGGCTCATAGTAGTAACATTCACCATCTGTGTGTTAAAACGCAGGCTGTTCATTATTATTCATGCTGAGCTCACCATGTCTGTGTTATTGTTTGTGTATCAGAGCGCCTCAAAGCTAAAAGTGAACTGAGATGATAGAACAATGATGACTCATTCCAAATAGATGGAGATGAAATCTCAGCTTGATAAAGCCACAGACTGGGTGGCTGTATACTTTACGGACTAAATTTTAGGCTCTGCATACCACATCTATTCATTCTGTTTGAAAGCTTTCGTCCATGATTATGCTTGTATAGAATCAAAAGTCTTTTACCCCTCTGTGTTGTGACCATTGAACAAGCAGTGTTGACCAAGTAGACGCAGCGTTTTACTAACCAACCCGCTTCTTATTTACAGTAACATTCTCAAACTATGGTATTTTGAATGTCACAAGGCTAGAAAGTCAATGTTTGAAAGGGTAAAAAAAATTGAATTTTTTTTTAGAAACAGTCCACAGCGATCTGAGCTGGTATGACCTTTATGATTGCATTTTAAGCATTTGGGAATCATAACCTATCTGTTAATGTGATTATCTCAGAGCTGAAAATTGCCAAAAAACAGAATTTACTGCCAATATAATACTAATTTGTTTATTTTTCCATGTCTTCTCCTGCTGTTGGACATTAATCCTAATGCTGTCCATGATAACAATAGTTGCTAAGACTCATTAGCATTAGCATGGATTAAATGGACCGACCAATGACATGAGGTTTGAATTTAGTCAAAGTTCACCAAAAAATGAAAATACACACCTTTATGCTATCCCAGATGTGTGACTTCTATTATTCAGTTTAATACAAACAATTTAATATTAAAATGCTGTCACATTATATGGTAAGCAACTCAAAATGGCTAAGCTCCAAAAAGCACAAATCTACAAACATATGGGTGGTAGATTAAAACATGCTGTAAGTTTGATCACTTCAAATCTCAAGTGTTAGCTCACCCAAAAAAAGTCTTCATCATTTGTTCACCTGCATGTCATTTAAAACCTGTATGACTTTCTTCTGCAGAACATATATACAGTATATATATTTTAAAGAATGTGGGTAACCAAACAAATTTGGTATTACCAAATAAAAAAATCTCAAAATATCTTCTTTTGTGTCATGTACAGATTTTCAAACACATGGGGTAATCTTTATTTTTTTTTAAACATTTTTATTTTGGGGTAAATTATATCCCATTAACTTGGTCTGTGAGGCATAGACTAAGGAGCTCTGAGTTTGGTTTGGGTTGTATGTCTGCCTTTCCATTAGATTTTCACAGCAACTGGTGTATCATTAAATCCTGTTCATTATAAAATTTGACTATATTTAATCTAAATTATTTGAATTCAAATAAGGTTGTCTATTTACTAAGAAGTGTCAAAACACAAACTTGCTTTAGCCTCTGATGCCTCGCAACCTTCAGTTTTAATAGCATGTTGCTCTTAGGGAATTTTGAGGGTTTTTTTGGGCAGTTGCTTCCCTGTGGTGTCATGTAAAAAATTCCAATGTCCATCCAACAACTGTGAGAAGACTCATTTTTTAGACTTTAGGACTTTTGGCTGACGGGTGTAAGAAACTCAAGTAGATTAGATTGCACAGCTCTTTCGATCTGTCAACATGTCTGTGTGTGTAGGGTCATACATACAGAAGGCCAGTATCCCATCTGAGAGCTCTGTAATGCTTATCTGATGCAATAAAGCCTGCTCTTGCTTGGATGTTGAAGTCAAACAGCGGCAGATGATCTGCTTTTAAATTTATGAGTTATTTCCAACTCATTTCCAGCTAGATTCTCTTATTTCAGGGCACCTTTGGTCAGGATGAATTTTCGAAGTGTTTTTTCTAGAAGCTGTTCTTGTTATTTGTTCGTCTTTAAGTTCCAGGGATGCAAATGGAAGCCCTTCATCACATACAATAAATAGAAACTGTCCATTCTCTAACACGTCGTTTAAATATTTAACAAGAAAAACAATTTTGATTCAAAAACCTTCTCCATGAACATTCTGAAAGTAAATATGAACATTTATACAAGTTTTAACTCGTTGATTCTGAAGCACCTGTAAAAGATACCTGTGAAAAGTTAATGTTCTGGCAACTGGGGCGTCAGAAAAAAACAAGAAACTTTACAAAGGTTTTTTTTTTTATAAGTCCAACTTGTACATTCGCATTATATATGAAATTTGCCATTTAATAATATGTGAAAATTTCTTATATTAAAACTCCTGTAAAAATGTTTTTTTACAGTGTAAAGTAAGGATCTCGCACATCCCACCTACAACCAGAGGTCGACACTCAGCATGGATGTTGGATGTTGGCCAAACTGGGAAATAAAGTCTTTCTTCTTTAAGTTATCTTTATGTGTATTTGCTTATTTCAGTTACTTTATTTTTCATTAGTGTTGTCTGTCCCCATATGTTTATTATCTTCATAGACAGCATTGGGTTTCAGGAGCAGATCGCTTTCTCAGCAGTATGCCAACATTCTCATTGTGTTTCAGACTCAATATATTTTTCAATGAAATTAGATGAGCTTGCTTTGGTCTGTCTCTCTTGCCCAAGGCTCTAAATTTCTCAGCTTTGTGTTGCATGCATCATTTTACACTTTCACCTCGTTTATCTGCTTTCTTTTCCAGTTAGTCCCCCTGCCTATGACAATATAGAGACAATCATATTTGCTTTAGCTTTCTATTTGCTTCAGTATGCTGACTTCTTGGCTTAATTTATGATGACAGTACTTGGATGGATGTTTGAGATGCAGAAATTGTGTAGCACCATGCAGTCTGCGACTCACTGACCTTAAAGTTACCGTAGATGTTTTTGTCTGTTGATCATGCGCATGCATGATTGTTTACCTACAGCAATATGCCTACATTGTGCAGTATTTTCACACACATCTCATACTCCAGTTAATGTTTGCTTGAGGATAAATTATAGTAAAGGCCAAGGCCAGTTGTCACACCTTTTAATGTAGGTAATATATCTAAAAGGCTTAAATCAAGAATGACATTTGTAGCAGGGTTTAACTTGCGGGTAAGCTTTTAAAGTATAAGTCTTGAAAATTATAATTATTATTTAAATTGTATTAAATTACATTAAAGCTACTCAACAGTTACTTGTTCTTTACATAGGTCTACCGGAAGTTGCCGCTAAAACTGTCTATAACCAAAAACAGCGAAGACAGACAAGGTTTTTGAAACGTTTCTTAAAACACAGGTAAATGTTTTCTTCAGCGCTTGACCCCAATGATGTAGGCGTCATTACACAGCACAGAGTCTCAAACCAAGCAGGATGATTAGACAGATCGGAGTACAAGTAGAAGAACAAGTTGTGATTGGCTGTCAGATTACCTATTTAAAACCTCAGGCATATGTAGTTTCATGGCTGAACTAAAATCATTTCTCCGCTCTAAAAATTTCTCAGCTGAAAACACGTGTTGAGTTGATTGATAAAACAGTGAAAGAGTCACACAGAGGAGAACTGAGGAAAGAAAAACACGGCAGTTTCTGAGCCAGGTGATGTAGATTTTATATGATACCTTCAGACTAGAAACAGCTGGAGGCTCGATTAGGAATTTTTGGTTCTCAGCTGGAAATCAACACTGTCACATCATGTTATTTCTTTCTAAACTACACAAATATGATATTTGAGGAATTGCTCATCAGCTTTTGAATGAAATCTCTCCCGCTGTCAGTGTTTTTATCATTCGTGCCACGACTGTTAGTAATTATACAAGACACACAACAATCAGACAAGCTGTCTGTCATCAACAATTCAAGGTTTGGTTAGAAGACACGCATGAGATGATGAAAAACTGTTAGTTGGATTTGATATTCTGCCGGCACAAGGACATTAATGAAATTCGCAAACTTACCAAAGTGACTCAAAAGAAAGTGCACACTGTGAAAGAGTTGGTAGTGGTCACCCAAAAATAAAAATTCTGTAATTTCTTCACCCCCTTGTCAATTCAAACCTGCACGACTCTCTTCTGCATAATCGCCATTGTTTGTTTACCAACATTCTTCAAAAACTCTTCTTTTGTGTTCTGCATAAGAGAGTCATACAGGTTTGAAGTGATAAGAGGGTGAAAAAATTATGACAGAATTGTCATTTTTTGGTGTGAACTACAATGTAAAAGTTACTTACTATTCCAGATGTAATGTTAATGTGGTGGTACTGTATGTAGAGATTTGTCAACAATTCATACAGTATACGACAAATCTATCTGCCATATTGAGAGAGTATTTTGTTATTTAATAATACTGATGTTTTTAAAGTGAAAAAGTTTGGCTAATTAAATCTTGAGACAGTGAATATTTCTTCATTAAAGGGTTGCAAACCTAGAAAATGCTCTTTTAAATGTTTATCTACCAGAAATTGGGTCGCCAGCATGTGTTCAGAAACACCCTGTAAGTATACAGATCCATCTATTCTTCTATTTGTAATCTCCTTCAAACCACAACAGTGACACAAAAACAGGCTGTTTGGGATCCGCTTACAATCTGATGTCACATTGATTTACGCCGGCCCATGACCGCTCACAGACTCCGCCTTATGAGCGCCTTGCTCCACCTTCCGCCAGAGACACACTGTCAGTCATTTTCAGGCAAGAGCAGATATAGCCACTAGTCAGCGACAAAAATGTCTAAGAAACAACAAATGTCTGTTGTTGTTGGATGTAAATTGTAAACACGTGCCCGGGTTCGTCCCGCTCCGACGAGTTTTAAACTGTTGAAAGTCCCAGGCGGGACGCGGAGAACTCTGCGTCCGGAGAAGAAGGATTGACAAACCAACATTCACCGGTTCGTGTTTCTGGTCCGGAAAGACTTACAATACGAGCCAGGACTTGTTTGAAGTCGAGTCCATGCGACCCCTACGTCTAGAGCTAGAGCTCCCGGTAGCCGGAAAGGTTGAAAAATGGAAGCTCCGGTACCGGTTGGCCCAGTGCCCGGAAGACCACGCTCCAGAAAAGTCGCCTTCCACCAAATGTATCTTCGGCTCCCGGGGTCGCGGTGAGTCAACGCAGGTCAGTATAGCATGGGTCTCGCCATAAAAAAATTCTCAACAGTGAATCTGTACCAGCTGATCGCAATCAAGCTTAATCTCCGGAAGAAGTAAGTATTATACATCGCTTTTAAATCGCCTTGTGTTTAGCATGTTAGCGGCTGTTGTTTTCATGTTCGCGGCTAATCTTGAGACTTTACATTGGTCCAAGGACGGGTGTTGTGCCGTAACGTAAGTGGTAAAATGCATCGCGCCCATTGGTTCAGAAGACTTGTGACCGACATAATTTCTGTAAAGCCTGTTCATTACAACGAAAGAAAGTTATAGCAGTGTCTTTCTCGGTGAGTTCAGCGTTTTCTCGTATGTCCTACGTGTGACAATACTTCTATAGAGCGGATAGAAACAGAGTTCGCAGAAATTGCTACTCACAACGTAATATCACTGGGATGCTGATCTTCACATATCTGTTTGTCATATGCAAGTTCTCTGATAGCATATACTGTATATATGCCTGTGTCTGTGTTTATGTCTGTTAGTAATATGCATGCACATTATTAATCATCAATGGCCAACATTTCATACAGCAAATGGTCACCATATTGTTCTATCTATGTTTTTGTATTTTTAATTTAATTTGTATTTATGAACAAGGCATTAAGGTGATTTTTATTGCAGTAAGTGTATTGTTTTGGTTGGAAAGGACATTACAGACATAATTGCGCTTTCCGCCGTATTGCTTGTCTGCATCTTGATGTCATCCAAAGCACATATGTAAGTGCTCTACCTCCTATTTTGCATACGGGGAGGGGAGCAGAAGCTCATTTACATTTAAAGAGACACACACAAAAACAGCGTGTTTCCATTGCAGCCATAAATGGACATGTTCAACATCTTGTAATGAAAGATATGGGGTATATTTTGAGCTTAAAGTTGAAAGACACATTCTGGGGATACCACTGACTAATTTTACATTGCAGCAAACATCTGGGATTGTTTTCTTATAATTAAGTACAATTATACAATTCAGCTTAAATAATGAAGTATAATTATTCATGTCATTTACACCCCTGAACATTGAGTCAACCGTTTCTTTGTTCAGATAAAATCACTCACACTCACAATACACAAGAATTTCTCAGAATCATTCGCTGTTGTACCTTTGGGGTTTTTAGTATTCAAGTTGTCACTGCACTGGTTTTCAGAGGGCTTTACCTGGATGGCCACAGCACAGGGTCAGAGAACATATGTCTGAGTGGATTTGGAGATCTGCTTTGGATCACTGCTTTTGAATTGGTCTCCCAAGATCTAGAGACTGGCATTGTTTGACCTAAATCTCCTGGTATTTGAAACAATACGTGATGACATTTATCCTTACAAGATTTTCATAATTTTTCAAAGTCTTTCAAAGATTCAGGCTTCCTGGATACAAGTCAGTACTTCACAGTGACAATTTGTTTCTTATAACATTGACTCTTTATTTATACCTTTAAATATTTAAATCAATATAGATATGCCCTCCAAATGGTTTGTTGGTGTGAAGGCAACTAAGTGCAGTTTTTGAGGCTTGGTATTCCTTGATGTAATCTTAGAAAACATTATTCAAAATACCTCACTGAGTTAGAAACGTATTCAGAATGGTTGTGCTATTATGAAAGTGTATTTTGAGTCTGATTTTGTGGTCTGGTGAAAAATGAAAATCTTTACTGAGTTTTCTATTGAAATAACCACAGAACACTCAAACCAACTATCAAACATAAGAGCAGCGAGTGCTTGTCTCAAATCATTTGTTTAATCTCTCATCTTCTTCATACTGATGGATGACTAATGTTTTTTTGCTTGTTTTTGTCAGCTCATATTTATAATTCCTGAGATCACAGACCGTGAATTTCCACAGCGTTAGAGAGCTAAAAGATGAATATAAATAGTCTACATTACTGGATCATTTTTTTTGTGTTGTCTGTGATTAGAACATTTATTGGTCCGTCTGTTTCTTTATGATTTTAATTTAATTTACAAACCTGAAAGATATCCCTTAAGTTTTTAGTGTAACCTTCACATTTTTTCTTTCTCATTTTTCCCAATAATTCTGAAATATGTGGCCTGTATCTACTTTATAGTGTTTGTAGTCCCAAAAGATCATCATTTTCAACTAATGGGTTCCCTCAGGAATTTTGAACGAGTTTTTAGAGAAGCGGTTTTCGATTTATGAGTTGCTAAAATAAGGTCTGTAGATACCATTACGTGCAGCGACTTACTGTATCTGTTTTGTTCCGCAACATAAACTACACACAGCCAAAAAAAGTTTGAATGTGTGCTTTAGTGGTTGTCATAACTGTATCTGTGCTAACTTTATGTTTTCTAAAGACAAGCATTTTAAAATTCATATTTGAGTGTAGTTTATGCTGTAGAACTGAACCACATATCTTATTTTTCCTCATAAATCCTTGAGTAAAAAAGCACTGCCTTACTAAAAAGCAAGTCTCTAGAGGGAAACTTTGGTTCATTTAACTTTCCAGTTTAGTCTCAAACATTGACGTCATGACTAAACAGTTCTATTATGTGTGGTTTACCTTCAGTTTCCTGTCTGCTGAGATAAGTGACAATTTACAGTTTTCATTATGCAGACCTGCTGTTTCGAAAGACAAATAGGATTTGAGAAAGTTAGAGAGAATCTAAGCATTGATAATATGTTCTCTTCTCAGAGCTTTTAAACCTGTGGCTTAAAGGAATTGAAAATTCTGTCTTCATTTATTCATCCTGTTTGACTTTCTTTCTTCAGCAGAATATAAACAAAGATATTTTGAAAAATGTTGGTAACAAAAACGGTCAATGGAGACCAACTGTTTTCTGTTACCAACATTTTTCACAAAATCTGCGTTTATATTCTGACGAAGAAAGAAAGTCATACAGGTTTAAAATGACAAAAGGGGGAAAACACAATATTAAATGATAACACAATTTTCATTTTGAAGGTGAACTATTCCTATTATACCTCCCCTAAACATCACAGGTTTACAGATCTTTTCTACTATTTCAGTCTGGTCAGACCAGTAACCAAGACGTTCCCTTTCTGTCGGTCTCTCGACGTTGTGTCGCCCGTAGAGCGAAAATGGCACCGCGGATGGGCGCGGTTTGCTACCGCGCTCCGTCCCCTGGAACCAAGGATCCAACCGCGAGCATCGTACACTGCAGCCCAATGTTCGCGGCAGCCCGGGTTAGCATGGCCGACATCTTATCCTCTGCTTCCTCCTGAGCTCGAATTCTTCAGTGTCGGATGCCAGCAGATCTCCCTCCAATGCTGCGATCTACATCTCATCTGCATCACGCATCGTTTCCGAGTGCGCGGTTGAGGATCCGGACGGTGTGCCACCACCGGTTGGGGAACGTTCAGAAGAGCGAATCAGGGTATGACCGGCCCGTGAGCGCTTGGCTGGTAGGTTTACGTTCGCAGAGGTCCCCATATCACTTACGCTGCTAACACAGGCGGACTTCGGGGCCGTAGCCACCGATGTCACAGCCCGGGTAACAAACGAAATGGTGGCTGGTTCCCGTAGGAAGACAGCCACCCGTGACCGCAACTTCTGAATGACAATCTGCCTGCAGTGCGGGCAAGATGTGTCAACGAACGCTGCTTCGGCATGGTGGACCCCCAGACACCTAACGCAGTGATCGTGTCCGTCCCCCTCCTTGATGAGGGTGCCGCACCCAAGAGAACAGCTGGACATGCCGCGCTGTAGAGTGCTCAGTCTTGAATATGACTTTTTGGAAGAAATCTCTGACACCACTGGAACCGCCGAGACGCCCAGGGGAAGGTCGCTGCAGTAGGGACGATCCGCTGCAACACGTCGTAGATCCGGCAGTGTAGTCGTGGATGAGTTCTGTGACTCACGAGATGTAATCATGAGCCATTGCTCTGAAGAACAAAAGGTAAATGAATGCTGCTCGCCGGCTTCCTTTTATACCGGACATCCGGGGGCGGAGACCGGCATGCAAATTTCATTCGCCAAATTTCTTAGCCTTTTCTATAGTAGTCACAGTTGATTGGTTCTAAAGGGCGAACCCCATCTGTCGTTCTCGACACAACGCCGAGAGACCGACAGAAAGGGAACATTCGTTCACCCTAAAGTCATTTCAAACCTGAATAAGTTTCTTTCTTCTGCAGAACCCAAAAGAAGATATTTGGAAGAATGTCGGTAGCCAAACATCACACTGGTCCCGATTGACTTTGTGTATAGACATTTTTCAAAATATATGTTTGATTTTCACAGAAGAAAAGTCTTGTAGATGGTTTGAATGAAATGACGTCAATAAAGGATGAGGCAGTTTTTATTTTGGGGAAACTTTCCCTTTAAAGGAATAATTCTGGTGCCGCTTTTTGCCATTTTGAGCATGACAGCCCTAGTCTCTATTTCAGTAATATAGAGAATATTAGCCAAAGTATTCTTCCAGTATTTTACTTTTAGTATTCAAGTATATACCCTTTTATGTCTGAAATCAAATGAAAACTAGTAAAAATTACACAATTGTCATATATGAAAGGGAGCTAAGAACAGCATAAAGAATAAGAATGATTCATTGGTCACTTGCAGTTGGCCGTCTCCATCAGAGCAAGTGGCATATGCCGCCATTCACCGCACCTAAAAATGACCTTTATTTGCAGCTCTGCTGCCTGCGGCGACTGGAGTCGTGTCACTCTGCATCTGCGTCTAATGGCTCTGTGTGCCAAGAGCCTATGGCCTGTTAGCTCTCATCCAACATACTAGGAACACTTCCGATGTCTCTGCATCTGTCCTGACTACACCTCTATTGTCTTTCATCCCCACTCGCCCAAGCTTTTACTGCTGGGGGAAAAACACAGCTCTGCTCTCACACCACAGAGAAATGTGAGGCTTTTGTTCAAGCCTTTTGGTGGCTTCTCCTCTCTCTTTGAGACATCAAAGACCATTGGATGTGTGCGAGTATTGTAGCTCTATAATTATCAAAAATAGGCTGAAAATCACTGATCGTACAGCCGGTGTCCGGTGGGAGAAAAAGCTGCTTTAGCGGCTTATGATCACCGCAGGCTTCAGAGTTTTCCTGAGAGATTTCATACTGGCTTCTTTTTGCAAGAGGGACAATAGGCAGCAGGTACCAGGCAGCTGAAGAGATGAGTGAAGCCTGGCTTTTTGAGAAGACAGCTTGACTTATCTGCTGTTTCTCTTTGCCGCGTGAGAGCGAGTGATGCGTAAGGTGGGCATGTCATTCTGTCTCGAGTGTGCAGAATGCACAAAGCCTGAGAGAGGCTGATTTCAGCCCCAGTAAACTCAGTGGCTGTTACTTTTGCTGGTTTGTGGTGTCAATGGGGTTTCACACAGCTTAACAGGACTTTGAAGAATCAGCACTTCAAGGGAACGGTTTACTGCATTTAGGTTTCTCTTGATTATGTTGGGGTTTAAAACGTGTTAGCTGCTGTTCATTTTCTAAAAACAAATACAACAGATAGACAGCTCTATCATTGTGGATGTGACATTTTTAGTGAGTCAAAACATAAATTCTCAGATAATGTAATTTATATCAATAGTTTTAAGCATCTATTTTTACTATAAGAAACCTCTGATGAATCCAGACATTAGAAAAATATCAGCCTAAGCACAAGTTTTCTATTTTGTTAAGAGAAAATGCGTCATGGATGTGACAAAAAAGGATGCAGGAAGAATAACAATTTGTAGGATTTCTGTCAATAAAATGTACAAACCAGAAGCAGTAATATCCAACATATAGAGAAGGGATGGCTATAGACCACAAAATATTTATTTTTATTTTGATGTGCCCATTTATGAGAACTGTGGACTATTATGGATGTGACAATTCACATTCCTGACTACGGAAAGCTGCTTTAAAAACACTTCACATCCTTCACATGGGTATTTAAACCATCAAATATTGAGTCCGATTAAAAATAGATTTTTTATCTTAAGGTGAACATTTGCATGGAATTGCCCAGAAGTGTGCTGCAAACAGCAAAGCTGAAACAAAATAGTTTATGCTGTAAACTGGGTTGAATGAGGTTAATAATTGTAATGAGCGCAGCGCCACATTCCGCCACTCCCCCCACATCAGCGTTCTCCCCCAGATACTCCCACCCCACATTCCAATCCGCATACTATCCATCCTAATAGTATTCGAAAGTAGAATTAGTATGTCCCAAATCATAGTATGTAAAAAATAGTATTCCAAAGATTCCTGGATGGTGTGCTAATTCCAGTAGAAATTCGAAGTGCAGAATGATGCACAATCTGACGGGTAATATTTTGCACAACTCACCACGAGTAGACGGAGTTTAGAGTAAATGTAAACAGTAAACATTACATACGAAATAATGAATCAATAATGGAAAGAAGAGCTATATTTTGATGTGTGTGACCACAATGTTGACTAGGCAACAACGTCCCAGTTTGTACGTCCCAGTTTATGCAATCTATTGTGCCATGCACTCAAAAGTACCTACTATTCCAACACAAAAACAGTACTTACTATTAAGGCTAGTATACGTAGGAGAATTGGAACGCAGGGCCCCACTCATTCCCCAGACTTTTAACCCCACGGAACACATTCCCCATGATCTCTTGCACCGTACACCATCTTGATTACATCCGCATTTGCAGATCATCACCCCGGACTCTATTTATACCCACCACTGTTTGTTGTATGTTGTAAGGTCTAGTTGTCATTACAGTTCAGACCATTGTTGGGTATATTCACCTGTTTATCATCGCCTGTGGATGTTACCTGTGGATATTACATATTTATTAACCTGCTGTGGATACAAACCTGTGGATTCTCACCATTGTGCACCTTCATTTAACGGTTGAACTGTGAATTCCTGGTATGCATCGTATCCTTCCCTCTGCTAGTGTGACACTAATATTTCCACATGAGATGCAATAATGTTCAGTGTTAATGATGCCATAGCTATATCACTATAACATTTGAGTTATCTTGACTACTGTTATGGTGTGTTGTCATCTTTTAAGTGCATAATAGAGATCATAAGTTTAGTCATTTATGTTTACAGTTTGTACTATTTTGAAATAGCTTAACCAGACAGCTATTAGAATTTATAGTGTAATATTCAAAAACAATACTATGTTATGGGGATTATTAACTCTGTTACATAAATAGAAGAAATTCGTAAAGCCATGTTTGGTGTGTTTCATTCTTATTTGCCTGCGACCAATAATTTTCATTTCAGTGCATCCCCATTCTTGACTTTGTTGTTGTTGGAATAATCCTCCCAAAAACATCTATAATACATGGCCAACACGTAAGAAAGCCAAATATAAATAAATGTTGAGGATGTTATAAAGAAGTGTGCTGAGAGCTCTGTTTACTCAAGGATGTAATAAGATTAGCTCCTGAAGATTACAGAGAGATTATAATGTCATTTATACTTGATAAACCTTGACATGACTCAATCTCAAATAAGCTTGGGTCTCATCATGAGCTGAGCTGCGACAATAACAGGTGTTAGTGTAATGATGGTGATGATGGATGGTGAATGTTTTGGGACAGCTGTGGGGTCCATAGAGACCATTATTTACAGAGACTGCCTTACAGCCAGATTTACACCTCTCCATCTTTGAGAGTCAAATCTGTAATGCGCTCTTGCTTTAGAGGTTTTGTCTAGTTTATAATAGGTAGGTTGAGTTTTTAATGATGCTTTTGATGCACTCCACAAAACAAATCTTTAAATAACCAAAAGATGTTTATTGATCAATTAGTATATTGTTATTAAAGGAGCTGTGTGCAATTTTCTGGAGGATCTATTGACAGAAATGCAATGCAATCTACATAACTGTCTTTAGAGGTGTAAAGACCTCACATAATGAAGTGTTATGATGTTATTACCTTAGAATGAGCTATTTCTATCTACACACATACATTGCGGGTCCTCTTTCTACAGTATCCCTTAACGGACAAACTTCTCTACAGAGCGGTTTCATAAATACATTATCTCTTTTGGCATAGAAGTGAAAACGTGACGACATCTTAGTCCTGTGTCAGCCTCCGTAGTGCTTCGAAAGGGAGGGGTGAAGTGAGCAAGTCACAACCTCACCACTAGATGCCACTAAATTTAATTCACTGGACCTTAAAATGAGTGTTCTTCTAGATAAGATTTTTGACCACTGAATGCTTTTGAGAAGGAATTTGTGATGTCGTATTGCAATCTCTGATATTTGAATGAAAATTTGACAAATACAAAAACATTGTCTGCCTCAGGAGAAATATCTAAGACGTTTCTATTTAAAGGTTTCAGTTCAACTCAGTTGATCGCATTTTTCTCTGGTAGAAACTAAACTATTGAAATATTAAAGAGAACTCATCTGTGATTTTCTTTACAGTGAAATCTTACCGTCGGAGCTGTAGCTTCGGGACCCTGTCATGAACATCTTTATTGAGATGTTTTAATCCTAGATCACATAAAGTTTTAACAGGGTCTGTCGTGTCTGATGCCTACTTATTTTAGAGAGAAGGTGTATGTGTGTATATATATATGAGGAATTTATACAGAAGATTCATTTAATGAAGCTCATGAAGACCCAAATTGCCGTATTAAACTTCAGAGGTATTAAGCGAAAGAGAAAAATAAATCAGGGTGCATCAACAGATCCCAACACTAGTCACATGACTTCCCTGCTTCTCTTATCTAGGCTTCAAAGTGACAAGTCTTCAGTCGGATATTAAATTAGTCTTTGTATGCAAAAACTTGGACGTACAGCGCAGCCATGGAAGGCAAATTTAAAGTGCCGGCGCTCTAATAATACTCTTTCTAATATTTATGCCTTTATGAGTGTTACTCTCTCAGTTGAGATGGGCCGAGATCAGAGCAGTCGCCCGTATATCATGTTTCCCTGTGACGGAGCTCTGCAGGCCTTTCCATAAATAATGTCACACGTTTCTAACGCAGAACACATCGTATAAAATATTAAGCGCCGTCTGGGGGCCATAAAGCAGAAACGGAGAGGCAGTCAACTCCAAAGGACCCCTCTCTCGTATGATGGCCCGGTCAGTGTCTGCTTTCACATCCCTTTGCTTCATATGCCAATTCCATTTTAATATTACATGGTAGGTTTCTTGTTTCATTGTTGTTTTGTTAGTTTTCCTCCTCTGCACATTTGTTCTTCTTGACGTGTTTAGGGAGACTGTTCTGCTCGTATGTCTCCTGGCTCCCGCTGTGTGTAAATGTGTCTCTTTGGATATGAGATTCAGTTAAAGAAAGCGCCATCTGTTTTTCTCTGATCCAAGAGTGCTGATGTTTCTGCTGAAGCAGAGGGAGAGATTGTTGCTGTGTTCAGGTGCTGATGTAAAACGTCGGTATCCAGGGAGCTTGAAAAATTCTTGTCACATGTCTATTTTTATAGATTACATTGGCGGTTTTCTACAAAGCAACACAGTTGGTTTGGTGGACATGCATACAGCATGTTGATACTGTATGCATATGCTGTTATATACATTTTCTATAATTATATGTAGCCTATACGTAATTACGTATTTGTATAATGAATCACTTCATTTCTTATTTCTAATTATTCTTAATAATGCAATTTCATATTATTTGTACTTCAGTATCTCCCGGATGTGTAATATCAATGAAAAAGATTAGCATATTTCTCTTTCATATGGGTTATCAATTATGCCACATTTCCATTTTAGCAGTGGGGTTTATTAGCAAACAATGAAAGAACAAATACTTTACCATGTGAGTACATTTAAAAAGAAAGAAAAATAACTAGATACAACATTTAGAGGCGACTTGCATATACTTTAGGAGTTGTGCAAAACCTTGAATATAAAGCTGCCATCCATAACCTTTTTGGTTCAAATAAACCAAGGTCAGTTTCTTGAGTAAGTACATAAAAAAATCAATGTTCAAAACAGAATTTTCACTTTATGTGTAAAGGTAACTGTATACATAGTGATTTTATTGTTTTCAAGCAGAGATGGTGATAGAGTGGCAAACGTTACAGATTGCATCTTTGAAGGCCCCCTATGGTTACTATACAGGGAGAAAAATTATAAACGCAACACTTTTGTTTTTGCCCCCATTTTACATGAGCTGAACTCAAAGATCAAAGACTTTTTCTATGTACACAAAAGGCCTATTTTTTTTCTCAAATATTGTTCACAAATCTGTCTAAATCTGTGTTAGGCAGCAATTCTCCTTTACTAAGATAATCCATCCACCTCACAGGTGTAGCATATCAAGATGCTGATTAGACAGCATTGTTATTGCACAGTCGTGCCATAGGCTGGCCACAATTAAATGCCACTCTAAAATGTGAAGTTATATCACACAGAACAATGCCACAGATGTCAAAAGTTTTGAGGGAGCATGCAATTGGCATGCTGACTGCAGGAATGTCCACCAGAGCTGTTGCCCGTGAATTGAATCTTCATTTCTGTCTCCAAAGGCGTTTCAGAGAATTTGGCAGTACATCCAACCGGCCTCACAACCAGAGGCCATGTGTCACCACACCAACCCAGGACCTCCACATTAAGCATCTTCACCTCGAGATCGTCTGAGACCTGGACAGCTGCTACAACAATCGGTTTGCATAACCAAAAAAATTCTGCACAAACTGTCAGGAACCGTCTCAGGAAAGCTCAGCAGCATGCTAGTCATCCCCATCGGGGTCTCGACCTGACTGCAGTTCGTTGTCGTCACCGACTTGACTGGGCAAATGCTCACATTCGATGGCGTCTGGCACTTTGGAGACGTGTTCTCTTCACGGATGAATCCCGGTTTTCACTGTACAGGGCATAAGGCAGACAACGTGTATGGAGTTGTGTGGGATGTCAACGTGGGTTGAAGTGGCCCATGGTGGCGGTGGGGTTAAGGTATGGGCAGGCATATGCTATGGACAACAAACACAGGTGCATTCTATTGATGGCATTTTGAATGCACATAGATACCATGACGAGATCCTGTGGCCCATTGTTGTGCAATTCATCCACGACCATCACTTCATGTTGCAGCATAAGGCACGTTTTAGAGCGGCCTGTTATTGTGTCCAGCCTAAGGCACACCTGTGCAATAATCATGCTGTCTACTCAGCATCTTGATATGCCACACCTGTGAGGTGGATGGATCGTCTCGGCAAAGAAGAATTGCTCTTTAACACTGATTAACACAGATTTGTGGACAATATTTGAGAGAAATAGGCCTTTTGTGCAATATGAAAAAGTCTTAAATCTTAGAGTTCAGCTCATGAAAAATGGGGCCAAAAACTAAAGTATTGCGTTTATAATTTTGGTCAGTGTATGTCTTTGTTGTGTTTTCAATATACTTTTTTTGGTTGTACTTTTTTCCAGTGGTTTTAAGATAAACCATGTGCAAATTCAAAATCGAATGAGGCATCCTTGTAATTATAATCAACGTTCTGAGCACACATGATTAAATGGAGGCGGGGACTAATTTGCAGTTTCATGAATCCACGTATAGTAAATGAAGCAAGGGCGAGAGTTACAAGAAACTATTATCACAGGAAACACTTTTACATGTGCTATTTTAATGCTTAAATGTGAGTTTTAAGTGATAAAATTATCAAATTCAGCTTTAAATAAATCAGTATTCCACAGCCATTGTAATCAGGCAATGATCTGAGCAACAGCTACAAGCGCTTTGTCCTGGACTGTGGAATGTACTGTACTGGAGAGTTTTTGACAATTAAATGGAAGTTCTTGATCTAAGGATTAGCTTTGTTGTTGGGCGCAACACTTTATCTTGGTTGAGTCAAAGCCAGACAAATGTTGGCTTACTCATTTAAGAAGGTCTGTGTCAAAGATGTGCCCTTTGGGTCTAACAGCACAGAAACAAGCAGAATTTATTTAGTTTGTATTTTCCTTCCAGATTAAACGTTCCATGGATCTCCTTTGTCAAATATTTTCAATCCCAGAAGCTTTTGTGTCCTTGTACCAAGTAAACAAATAATTTTTAGCCATCTTTGAAGGTATCCTGAAAGGAGTTTTTTTTTTCCTTTGCTGCTGGCAAAACTGAATATTTTCATGTGCATTTTTAAGACCACAAGGAATAAATCAGAAATATTTTACTGATTTGAATGGAGCTTAAAAGCTCACAGAAATGACTAAACTTCTAGTCAGGTTCTGCTGTTGCCTCAGGTACAACTGTGCCTAACTTTTCATTTCATTCTGGTTGATGGATTTAGGTGTTAGTTGATTGAAAATGTTTTCTTTTTTATTAATAACAAGGCTGTGCAGAGTTGGACTCCTCTTAAATATTTTACTTCTCGCCTATTCTAGCTCTATAGATTTGACAACTTGGAATTTCCTGAGGCCATGTCCATCACTCTGACATGGATGGAGTACGGTGAGCTCTATCTCTGTAATACCAACAATCTCTGGTTTATAATTTGATCCTCCAACCTTTAACCACAGGCTCATGCATGGAAAGAAATGGAGGAAACAATGAATAAATGAAGCATTTACTCCTATAGGTCTGTGCATAACTGTTTTTTATTCATTTTTAATTTAACAGAATTAACAATTGACAGAAAGATGATGTAGTAAGGTGGAGAGGTGTTTTTTTGTAATTTAACTGCAGCAAGATATTACATCAACAGATGACAAATATTAAATATATCAAACTGATGTATGGTATAAAAGGCAGGTTTATAGACATCTATCACATCTTTGCATTAAAAAGCATATACTTTGGTTAGTTTGGTCTGATGGTTCCTCAAACTTCTTGTTTGCCTTCAAAGTTCAGGCTGATCTGCACATTTACTGCTTTAACTTGACAAAATTTAAAGGTTTCAATAACAGTTGTATAATTACCTTGGGTGTACAAAGAGCCAAAAGGAATTTATAGTGTTTGTTACTTGAAATTATAATTTCCAAAGTCAGTTTGGTCAAAAGGTAGCCTATCCTCAAAATCATGTCATTAATTGACAAGCAGCGTTTTCTGAGTGATCCATAGATGTCATGTGACATTACACATTAAGCGGAATGTCCCGTTGACGGGCAAAGAGTTGAAATAATTGAAGAAAAGTTGTTGTGGTGGTCAAGGCAACAAATTACAATAATTTGTTTTTTGAAGCAGTGTTAAACGTAACTTTTACAACCATTATAGTTGAACTTTGTAGTGTTTTATTGTTTTTACTTAAATTAAATTATTTAATAAAATATAATATGATACAATATAATATTAACATAACCTTGGTGGAAGTGTAAGGTGAGAAATTCTGCACAAAACAGATGTAATCATCTCTGAAGAGAAGCTCTGATAAGATTCCTGCGTTTATGTGACTAAAATATGGAGGTGGGTGCTGTATGGATCTCAAGTACACAAGACTTGTGGTTCTTGTTTATATCTCAGTTTTTCTTCTGTTCAGAGGTGATCTTATTATAAGTGGCTTGTAACAGAAGAAAAATCATATGCTGTGTCACCATGTAGAGTTCAATGCAAGCCGCCCCTTTCTTGCCTTTTAAGCCTCTAGATGAAAACAATGACAATGTCCTGTTGCATATGTCTGTCATGATTCCACTATAATGTCATGTTTGTTCGTGTTATTTGAGTGGAGTCATGGCATAACCTATGGTTTTGTGTGAGATTGAATGATTCTTTCTCGTGTCTAGTCATTGTTACCTACATCTCGTCCCTCGTCAGCCTCTCCTTAGTGCTAATTCCCAGCACCTGTTGCTCGTTATGATCCTGTGTTTGTTCCCTATAAAGAGTCCTCATGTTTCATTGTCCTGTGCTCGTGCATTGTTCTTGTACTTGTAGGTCTGTGTATGCTATACGTGCATTGTCTGTAGCTACGCCTTGTGTTAAAGTTACCTTGTCGTCCTTGTCACATTGTTCCTGTTTCCTCCAGTTGTAGTAAGTGTCAGTTTAGTGTTTGTCTCAAGTGTTTTGTAGTCTAGGAAGTCAGTGTTTGTTGCTAAAGTTATATATATATATTCCTGTCCTGTTTTCCCACTTGTGGGTTTTTGTTAGTGTTTATTTTTAATAAAGATCAGTGTTACATCTACCGTGTCTGCCTGCAATTAGGTTCCCACGCCATGTCTCCAACCGAGATTCATGACAATGTCGTCATGAAATGCTGTATGAGTGTTACTACCAACCAATATACAGGTTTGTTTATACATGATTGGCAAACTTTTTATATTTCCTCTTACAAGCTGTTTTTTTAAATGTTAAATTGACAAAAATTACTTTTACATTTGTGCATTTGGCAGATGCTTTGGATAAACAACTTGAATTATTTTCAAGGTTGAGGCTATCAGTATGTGTTACCTTGGATGGTATCGAAAATGTTTGCATTGATAATGCAATGCTCTACCAAGTGAACTAGAGAAATGGAAAGTTTCTCCTGCTGCCGGTTGAGGCACTAATTTAGTGAATGTTTCTAGGGTCCATTCCTGGAAGATGCCAACAACGCTGGTCCAGAACTTCCTGTTTCAGTATTTTACCAGTACACAAATGTTAGAACAAAACACAATGAGAATCAAAATGTTAAACTAAAATCTTTAATACTCAATTATATAATGCTCTAACATTAAGTGTTTGTGGACCAGTGTTCATGTCTTGCAAATTTATCTATACTGTTAAATGAGTGCATGTAAATTTTGAAGCAAACTTCACCTTTTGGTCTCAGATAATTCTCATTTGAGGAGTCTCAGTGAATTATAAAGTAAACTATACTTCCTAAACTTTAACATCACATGGGTTCACCAGTGTTTGAATTATGTCTAGCAGTGAGAACAACTGTGGACCTGTGGAAGATAACAAGGGCTAATACGTTGGCCGCTACTTGTAATCACTTAAGATGAAGTGTGCATTTAATGCTATCAGGAACAGAGTTTTCAAGTGCAGGAAAGAAAAACTGCTGCATGACAGCATTGTGTCATTTCTCCGGCTAGATTGTTCAAGAAGATCATTCTTCTCTGAGATTCACTTGTTGTTAACCAGCTCCAGGTTCATTCATCATAGCTGGCAATGACTTCTCATCGTGCTCCTGCAGTCTTCAGATTCTCATTATAGGTGCATCTGCACATCCCTCTGCCGACCTGCAGCGCTGCTGCTCATTTCAGAGATTGATTAGTAGTCCAGTGATCTCTTAGAGGTAATGGAGACAATCAGAGGTGGTCTGTTTTTCAGCCGCATGTTCAAAGCTATTGAAGAATCAGACTGTGTCATGGACACCCGCGTCTTTTGGAGGGTGGGTGTTGGATCCCTGTTTAGTTACCCTACAAACGGAATCCTATATGTTTGATGTTCCAAGTCCCCTGGGTGGATGTTATAAGCGAGTAAGGTTAATGACCAATCAGCTTCCTCTCTTACTGAAGAATTGCCAGGCCATTGTCCTGCCTGGATCTAATTCTAATTTTTTCCTGTGCGAACGCAACAGCCTTTTGTTTTCCCTGGTGATTGTGTAACCAAGCTGTGGTTCACCCACATTGCAAAAAAATTTTCATTATTTTCGTATTTTCATTACGAAAGCTGTTCATGAAAACATATGCTTAGTAGCGGTATTGCCATAGGCTTTATAAAATGAGCTCCTTTTTATACCAGAACTATATTGGTGCTAAACACAGATGGATCTGTTTTGGATTTGGATTTTTATTCAATTTTGAAAGGAACCTTGGGTATAGAGAGATGTATGGCTAAATATTTTAACAATGCAATTGACTTTATGAATGTGAAATAAAAAAATTGTGTTACTGTCACAGTATTTATAAACTTTCAAAAACATTTTTTTCAATACACAGAAGAACACACGTTTTCCATATATAAGAGTAAAATATGAGACGTCAAACATAAGATCAGATATACAAATACACAGGCACAGTAGGTGGCAGTATGTCCTATTGACACAAGCAAGCCGCCATATATGCAAAATGACTTCAGTAAGCTTCTGTTAAAGGTAAACACGTCTTTAAGACAGTTAAGACTATTTAAGACATCATCATCCACCATTATCGTATACTTTATACATTTTGAGAATATACTGATAAACGTAATAATAAGATGCTTGAGGTTTGATTATTTATTCTGTATTAGAGCACATGTCAATATTATCCCCCATCAGCTAATGACAGAGAGAAAGAGGACAATGGTCTTCTGATAAATCAACATCTTAAAGTCAAAATTGGGATAAAATACATTTTTTAGTGGCCTCTGTAGGTTAAAATGAGTATAACGTTTATTTATTTTTATTAAATGAAAATATTTGATGTATGAATATTTTTTATGAATATTTTGAACGTCAAATTCTAGTAATGTTGGCTATTACAACGTATTAAGCCATAAATCTCTCTATACCCTGAGTTCCCTTTAAGTTTTCCCACAACATTAGGGGTGGTACGCTATATTGTACCTTTTTTAGGTGCATAATTGAAAGCACTAAGGACCTTTTTTGTACCTAATGGTACAGTTACATATTTGGTTTCTCTAATAATACAACATGTACCCAGATGCAACACTATTTGTTTTAAACCTGTGGATGCACAAAAGGAACCCTTAAGGGTACCACCACAGTGATGGTAAAAGGATTTTGTACCTCTACGCTTTTTTCTTATAGTGTTCTTTCGTGTAAAATTTACAGTATATATTCCATTCCATTTTCTACCGCTTATCCGAACTACCTCGGGTCACGGGGAGCCTGCGCCTATCTCAGGAGTCATCGGGCATCAAGGCAGGATACACCCTGGATGGAGTGCCAACCCATCGCAGGGCACACACACTCACTCATTCACTCACGCACTCACACCCTACGGACAATTTTTCCAGAGATGCCAATCAACCTACCATGCATGTCTTTGGACCAGGGGAGGAAACCGGAGCACCCGGAGGAAACCCCCGAGGCACGGGGAGAACATGCAAACTCCACACACACAAGTCGGAAGCGGGAATCGAACCCCCAACCCTGGAGGTGTGAGGCGAACGTGCTAACCACTAAGCCACCGTGCCCCCCTACAGTATATATAGTTATTATATTATAAAATATAACAGACTACATTTGCACTTGAAAAAGGTTCATTGCCACAATATATTGGAATATTGTATTGTAATACATGTTGCCAAAGGTTAAAAATTGCAAATATATTGTATCACGGCTTGGAATAATGTTGTATTGTGTGGTCTCTGGCGAATCCCACCTTTACTTTCAATGGCAAGGACACATCCAAATCTCATTCCAGTTGTCGATGTAATACTCTTGTTTTTACGGCTTTATGAGGCGATGCCACATTTCCAACGGTTTCATATTAATGAGACAACAAGATATACTTATAAGTATAATAGCGGAGTCCATTAAAAATAGGTAGTTGAAAAACATCATCTAGTGTGACCCAACCGATCATTATATTTGCAGACAGAATCAAGGAGACAACCATCACTCAAAAACCTGATTTCTATTCATAGCAACATTGTGTTGCACGTAGACAAATGTCACAACCCGAAGTGAGATCCCAGAGGGCCGGGCTTGCCGACATAGTCAGCAAACAACAGGAACACACATGTTTACAAGTTTGTTCCTCTACCTCTGTCAGATCTGAGCCCATGTGGGCTTTGTCAAAATGAGGAGATGTCACATTTCCCTCAGGCACAGATGCCACCTGCCAGTTAAAGCTTGCGTGCTTGTCCTGACAGTGGCTTGTACGTTTTGCAAAATCACATTCAAAAAATATATACGAGAGTCTTTCTCCCCTTCATTGTGATTCTGCAAATTATCCGCACATACGTGGAGTCTCCCTGGGAAAGGAGATTGAGACACAAATAAGGATTTTATCTTAATCTGCTTAATCTTAAAGGTAAGGAAAGGATGGGACTTATCTCCCACAATCACCCTTTTCATGTCACATCTATACAGCCTCTGTGTAAGGGTTTCATCATGTAGATGCTTGACAGGAGATTAATGACTTTATTTCTCTAAAACGGCATGTTCTTGCATCATTTTGGATTTATCTCATGAAACCAGACAGTAATCTCTCATTCAGATCTGTCAAAAACATAGAGGCAATTAATATCATTTTTCATGTGATCTGTTCTTACTGTAAAGTCTAAACCACACGCACAGACTCAATGCATTGATCACAAATATTTGATATTTTGCTATATGTCTCTTAGTTCTCTCTCTCTCTTTGGATACCTTAAGCATGCAAGGAGGTACAACCCCCTCACTCTCGCCCACCTGGCAGTCGATCAATATCCAGCATCAAAATTAAAGGGTGCTGAAGTCAATATCGATCTTGCCACAGTGTTCACGTTGTAGCATCCCTAGACCTTAGACAGGCTCTGTTGATTCCCTGAAGCATGTTAACAGCCCTGTGAGATAGAGGAAGTATATATGTGATCTGTAAAAAACCCATTACCAAACCTATTCCCCCCATCACCCCGGCCTCCAGGAATGTCAATGTGACCGTTGGGTGTTGATGCAAATGGATACATACACTATAGGGGTAATTGGAAATGATCCCACAATGTAAGATCATGACTTACCTCTACATGAAAAACATGCAACCCATCTGCCATGTCTCAGTAGTTGGATTACTGTATTCCCCCTATCCGGCTCTTAAGGGGAAAATTTCGGTGAGTTCTCCAGATTATGTAAAGCAGGAGCAGCACCGCTGCTGGTAATTGGTGCTTCATCAATTTCCAGCCCTGGCAATTTCTCTTTTGTATTTGTGTTGAGCTTTTCTTGCTCCTGTAGCCTATGTATAATTCACACTAACTACGTCTGCCTGAGGTTATGTACGTAAATTAAAAGTACAGTTTTCCAACAACAGGACAAGACTCGGAATTGTTCGTTGCTCATTCACACTGTCAGATTTTTTTTTTTAAGTACCAAGGATGGAAAGAACAAGTGACTACATCTTAGTTCTGCGTCACCCATTGTAGTAGGGTTGTCAAGGTTCCATAAACATGTCTTATGAAACTATACCAGCTGTAATTATGTTATTTGAATTATATGGAACAGTATCGTGATAACACTTGGTATCTCGATACCAAGAAGTATCACGATGATGTGCCATATAATTCAAATCTATACAAAAACACAGATTTAGATTAAACATTTTGTTTTTACTATAGTGAACTGTATTATAATTTGCACTAGAATATGTTGTTGTATTAACAGTAGCAATCGGATAAATTGTATCAAATACTGTAGTACACTTCAATATTTACTATGGTAAGACTAAAAAAAACTAGTATCTATGAGTTTAAGGCGTTTACAGTAGTAAATACTAAAGTAAACTAGATCATTTTTCACGTGGGAACTAATTCAAATCTGGGACAAATTATGCTTCTTTAAATGCAGAACTGAGATGGCCAGTAGGTGGCGTCCATTTTCCATTTAACCAACTCGTTCAAACGCCAATGTGAATCATTAACTCGTCCGAGTCATTCTAAACACAAATTCATTCAGGAGATAAACATAGCAAAAGGGCAGATGTAATGTGTTCAAATGAATATCAATGCGCATATGCAACATTAACTACGGTACTACGATTCTACCATTTCATGAATAGAGAGGATCCGCGGGTGTTTTGAAGCTTTAGCGTCGCGATGCTACCGTAGCACCGGTACACCATGCAACCCTATACTGTAGTGCTACAAAAGGGAGAGTGGAGGGGTGGGGGTAAGCCTTTGGTTGCAATTCACAACCTCACCACTAGATGCCGCTACATCTCATACACTGGACCTTTAAAGCAGCAAAGTAGACATCCGTTCACATTAAAGGGGTCATATGATACGGCTAAAATGAATGTTATCTTTTGTTTAAAATGTGAGGCAATTTGTATACACGATTTAAGGTTAAAAAACGCTGTATTTTCCACATAGCTTGCATGTTTGTATCTCCTCTTACCCCGCCTCTCTGAAACACGCAGATTATTTACAAAGTTCATCGCTTTGAAAAGCGAGGTGTGCTATGATTGGCCAGATTACCAATGCGAAGTGATTGGTCGAATACTGCAAGCATGTGGCGGAAATGTACGGAACATTTAGATTTTTGAAATTTTATGTTTCTAATACATGCATGGGCAACTTCTACTAAAACCATCCATCCATCCATTTTCTACCGCTTATCCGAACTACCTCGGGTCACGGGGAGCCTGCGCCTATCTCAGGAGTCATCGGGCATCAAGGCAGGATACACCCTGGATGGAGTGCCAACCCATCGCAGGGCACACACACTCACTCATTTACTCACGCACTCACACCCTACGGACAATTTTTTCCAGAGATGCCAATCAACCTACCATGCATGTCTTTGGACCAGGGGAGGAAACCGGAGAACTACTAAAACCAAAGACACAGAAAAACATGTATTCGCGCCAAATGACCCCATTAATGATGTAAACAGATTTTAAACATGGAATGCACCAGCAATTTAATAATAGTACTGTGGTCTTGAAATACAAGACCAGTACAAGACATACCCCCACATGTAGTCAAACATTTGATTTACTCTTTTAATTCTGACCAGAATGTTTCTCAAGGATTTGATTTAGTGAGCTGGTTTAAGCCAGACATCATATCTTATCCTTATTAAACATAGGAGCATGTTGAGCCATTCATGAAACATCTAATTAGACTTCAGCGTTTGATTTTTAGATTTGGAGTGTATGAACAGGAATAAAGGTGAGGGCTTTTGCTGTAATTAAATGTGAAAGATGCATTAGAGGGAACAGACGTCATGAAGAGGGCATGAAGATAATTTTGCTCTTGAAATGGTTTCCGTCTGACTGTGAGATTATTCTGCAGGGGTCCAGGTTGAATTCTTTCAAGTGTCTGTGAATGGTTGGGTTAGTAGAAAAGGATGATTTAAGAAGATTTTACTGTAGGACTCTTAACCTCACACTGGATTTTCTAACTCAATGTGTTATCCGGTGCTGAAGAAAGTGGAGGCGGGGGGACTAGAGCATTTTTCTTTATAACTTTACAAATCCTACAAAAGTACTTTTCCAACTTTGCTATAAGGTCCTGTGCTGACGGGCTCCTACATTAATGCATTTACCAGACACTTTTATCTAAAGGGACTTAAGAAGCATTCAAGCTATACGTTTTTATGTTCCATAGGAATTGCTGGTACCACGCCATACCCATATGAGCTACGGAAACACAGAAAGCTTAGCGTGACCTCAGTGTGCTGTGGAAGGAGAGGATCAGAGCTAGTTTTGCAGCTTAGCATCAATGCTTTTTTGCATTTAGAAGAAAGTTTTCTGTTTAGAGTTTTTGAAAAACACTTACATATACACATTATACCATTGCCGGAAATCAAATCTAATGTTCTCTATATTGGCCATTAACATTTTTATCTTTGTTTCTCAAGTAGTATGAGGGCTTTTCTGAGCATCTAAATATTTGATTGTTTTTCATACTTGATTAATACGTCTAAATATAAGTTTGACTTGTATGATCCTGGATCGAAGCTCATATCATTGTGGTCAAATAAGGCTTATTGAAAAGAAACAATAAATATCAAACCTGTGTGTCATGCACATAGAAGTTCTGATGCTTTTTATTTCAAGCACATGTTCACCTGTTCACACTCCAAAATAAATTGACCATGTGCCTCTCGTTCTGAAGAGAGCATGGATTAAATAATGTAATAGTTTTGTTTTTGGGGTCTAGAGCTGTTGAAATAATAATCGCAGTACACCCTTTGCTTACTAATCTCTGCATTACCCTTTTATAGTAATGCACCGTTGCTATCTCACCTCCTCGAGCTGAAAACATTTAATTAACAGCTAAAAAGGTTGTTGAAGATTAGTGTGTTGAGATCCACTTCTACTGTATTAGGCAGAGATGTCTTGTCTCTCAGGGGCTCAGCGGCCCACTGCGAGTAACAGTATGAAACTACAGATGCTTCAGTAAAGCAAATAAGAAAAGACACAGAGCTTTGGCATAAATTAACTGTACAGTAACACATTTTAATTCAATTTATTAAAACCACATTTCATCAGAATAGAGATAAAACATGTTATTCTAGTGTATACTGAGCAAATGGATGGTTGATATTTTAACATTATAATCAAGGAGATGAAATGTGTTTTTTCAGTCATTAACAGGTTATTCGTGAATGCATGACATTTGTTTGTGTTTTGGGTTGCTTTTAGTCTAAAGTTGAGTTTATTAGCCTGTGTTTTAAGCGTTTTGATCGAACATGTTCCACTGTTTATTTATTTAAAGCTTATTTAAAAGTCAAGTGTATGACATTTAGCTGCATCTAGTGGTGAGGTTAAGAATTGCAATCAACAGCTCACTTCACCCATTCCCCTCTTTAAAGCATAATAGTGGCTGACACAGAACTAAGATGTCGTCACAGTCGCGCGTCTTTGCCAAATGAGATGATGTATTTATGAAATGCGCTCTGTAGAGAAGTTTGTCCGTTTAGGGCTACTATAGAAACAACATGGCGAAATCCATGTAAGGGGACCCGCTTTGTATGTAGATAGAAATAGCTCACTCTAAGGTAACAGAAACATAAAACTTCATTATATAAGGGATATATACACCACTGAACAAATAGTATATTATAGGCCTATTGCATTTCTGTCAATAGATCGTACAAAATATGACACACAGGACCTTTAAAGCTCATTTAAAATGTAAACAACCTCACGACTCTTGGGTTGTATATTGAATAGTCATGCAGTTTATTGCTGCCTTTAGCTTTTTAATACTAACTATTCTGAAATTAAATATATTTTTTTACATGTTATCGCCAAGGAATGGCAATGGGGAAGGACATGTTAATATAAAGGAAATCTTATTGGACCAAAATCTGTATAGTGCAAAATGACTCACCAACATCTTTGAAGTCTGTTTGATTAGCCCCTCCTCCTTATTCAGTAATATTATTTTCATCCATTAAGATGTAATAAAGAAGTACAGTTACATGCATATAAAACACTTTAAGTTTTTTGAGAAGTTGTGCCGACCTGGGGCATTTTACAGATTGAGTGTAGAGTACTGCTGTCGTGATTTAACAAGTTTGAGCACTTTCGGTTCCCTCGTCCTACAGGTGTCGTCAGGGACATCATCTCAAAAATAATGCAGTGTGGGCACAGTTCGCTCCAAAATATGGATGATGATTTATTCACAGTGTAAGTCTTTATGGGGGAAAATGTTTTTAATAAAGATAGGAGTTATTGGGAGCCTGGTGGTGGAGATGTTTCGATCAATCAAGTGTAGTCTGTACCTAACCCTAACCTAAGAATAAGCGGTGTGAACCAGTGTGATGCTGTATTTCTATTTTTCACACACGCTCTTTTTATAATAATGTGTTGTTCTGACACTTCAGTTCTTCAGTGATTTTGCTGTATGTGTTAATTTATCTGGTTATCATGTTCTGTGTTTAGATGTGAAACAGGTGAATATGACAGGTGTCATTCATCCTGGGTCTGTTTTTAGTCGCGTTGCAGCTGTGGAGTTACCTCAGGTGAACTTTTAGATTTAATGCTTCTGCTTGCAGACAAGTTACCCACAGGGTAATATCAAGATTCAGCTAGTTCAGCTTTTGTGTCTATTGGTGAGATACCCAAGGGCTGTTCCCTGTAGCGGGGCCTTGATATTGTCTCAAGTGTTTCAGTCTGTTTTCACAGGCTCCTTATCCTGCAGTAATTTCAACATCTTATTTTTCATTGCCTGTATGAGAGCTATACAGAGGGACATTTATTACTCAGATGTTTCACTTAAAATTGGAGAGTTAAAATTAGAAATGGAGTATGGAGGTGAAAATGACTATATTTATGTAGGTAAAATCATCAATATTTGCATGAATTTGAGGAGAAATGTTTGACTTCATATTGAAATCTTCGATAATATTGACTGTTGATTGCAGACAAAGTTTAACCTTAGTTTGTGACAATACGTTTTTTTTGAAGACGTTTTTATAATATACATAACATAGTTATATTAGCATATATATATATTTGATTAGATTAGATTCAACTTTATTGTCATTACACATATACAAGTACAGTGTAACGAAATGTAGTTTAGGTCTAACCAGAAGTGCAATTATCAAGTGCAGGATATACAGTGTGAATAAATACAGAATACAATATTAGGAAAATACTATACAATGGGCATGTACTATGAAAATATGACAGTCGGTATGTACTATGAACAATATAGACAGAAGGCTACTGTGAACATTAATGTACAGGTGGTTATGAACAGATAACAATATAGACTATAGAATAGTGCAAGTGACTTGAGTGTGCATTAGTTACAGACATTAGCTATTAAAGTTACAGTGCAGTAGATGAGTTGATGCGGTTATTAAAGGTACCGTGCAGTACATGAGTTATTGAAGTTATAGTGCAATACATGAGTAGATGCAGTTATACATTTACAGTAAAGTAGATGAGTTAGTGCAGTTATTGAAGTTACAGTGCAGTAGATGCATTAATGCGGTTATTAAGGTCACAGTGCAGTAGATGAGTTAATGCGGTTATTAAGGTCACAGTGCAGTAGATGAGTTAATCCAGTTATTGAAGTTACAGTGCAGTAGATGAGTTAATGTGGTTATTAAGGTTACAGTGCAGTAGATGAGTTGATGCAGTTATTGAAGTTACAGTGCAGTAGATGCGTTAATGCGGTTATTAAGGTCACAGTGCAGTAGATGAGTTAATGCAGTTATTGAAGTTATAGTGCAATAGATGAGTAGATGCAGTTAGTTATGCAATAGATGCAGTAATGAGTAATGCAATAGATGAGTTACAGTGCAGTAGAGAAGTTGGTGCAGTTATTGAAGTTACAGTGCAGTAGATGAGGTAATGCAGTTATGAAAGTTACAGTGCACTAGATGAGGTAATCTAGTTATGAGAGTAGTCCATTAGTGCAAATGAGCATTCAGTGTAATATTCCTGGTGTGCAAGTGAGCAGTATAGAGTGCAAATGATGCTGTGTGTGTAAACAGTCCGATAGAGCAGATACATGAAGAACTGGTGTGTACAGTTCAGTCATGCATGGCAGCCCTGTAGTGCAATGTAAACAATGTAATAGCAGCATTAAAGTTAAAGTTATGAGGGGTAGTGGAATCAGTGGGGAGCAGAGTTCAATAATGAAACAGCTCTGGGAAAAAAGCTGTTTCCTAGTCTGCTGGTTCTTGTCCGGAGGCACCTGAAGCGCCTGCCGGAAGGCAGGAGAGTAAACAGTCTTTGAGCGGGGTGAGAGGAGTCCTTGAGAATGCTGCGAGCTCGACGCAGACAGCGTTTCTTTTGGATGTCCTCAATGGAAGAGATGCGCTGGGCTGTTTTCACCACCCGCGGCAGTACCTTGCGCTCAGCAACAGAACAGTTCCCGTACCAGACTGTGACACAGTTGGTCAGGATGCTCTGTATCGTGCAGCGATAGAATTTCACCAGGATAGTTGAAGACAGTTGGTTCTTCTTCAGTGTCCTCAGAAAGAAGAGACGCTGGTGAGCCTTCTTGACCAGGCATGAGGTGTTGGTGGTCCAGGACAGGTCCTCCGAAATATGGGTCCCCAGGAACTTAAAACTGGAAACACGTTCAACAGCCATCCCGTTAATGTGGATGGGGTCGTGTGTGCCTCCTATAATAGTATATTATAGGCCTATTGCATTTCTGTCAATAGATTCTCCAAAAAAGAGAACAGAGACATATTTTTCTTGGGAGAGAAATACTTCAATTATCTATTATCTTGTATAGATCTTTTAACTTGTCATATCTTAAACGTTACTTTAAAGAACTTTTAAATACTCTCTTAAAAAATCTTACTAATTAAAAAAAATGCCATTTATGATCTTAAAGAGATCTCATCTGAGATTTTTCTTTCTTATAATTAAAGCACTCATAATCCTGTAAAGCCTACACATGAAAACACTTGTTGGAACTAAAATGGCGGTAACTCATGAATTCTTTGGAATACAGACTTACGGTTGGTCTCGTTTGAAAAAAGAAAAAATAGCTGATTATTGCTAAAAAAACACATACAAAAATATTAAAGGTATGTAGTTAGGTTTATTGTAAAAAATAAATAAAAAAAGGTTTTTCTTTGATTAAAAAATAATACGAGGTCGCAAAAGGATGACAAAAAATCTAAGAAGACTCTTTATAAAAAATAATCAATTACTCTCCCTACATAAATTATTAAAAAAACACCAAAGAAATCTGTATTCTAGAGTCTTAGACCTTTCCAATGATATATAGTTTGTCATGATTCGATTAGAAAACTCATTGCACAATATTGAAGCAAACTAACGTGTCCCGTATATGGAACGGGTGACAGTTAACAGGCTACAATAAATCATTTTCTGATGCTTGTCAAGAAACAATTCTCATTACATAAGATGGTTTTATGAATTAAACTTGTATTGTTTTTTTAGATCTTGAATGATTATAATACGCATATTCATCAAAACTGGACCTGTTACGATGGTGAAGAGCTTCTTACACTAATTACTAATAAGCTATGCTTCATTTCTTTGTTTAATTGTGTAATGAATCCTTTAACTTCTCTCTTAATTTAATCTGCAAATCTTTCATATGTTAACTCTTGTGCCTAAAACCTTAAGAAATACAGTATGTTTAACGGTTTTACTGGTAATTCTGAAGGACCATGGATCTTTTCTGTTGCTTCATTGAGGTCATTCTGAGGCACAGAGCTAATATGATGGTAATTATCCAGAGTTATGAATAGTCTGTGTGCCGTCTCAACAATAGGTTGTAATGAGATTATAGCTAAATTAAACAAAAGCCATTTGATTTGCAATTCAAATTTACAAAATTTGAAAGGCTCTGCACATTTTGCTTATTATGTATTGTGCACACACACCTCTGGTCTGTCAGGTACCGTGGCAACCATCCACAGCTCCCCAGCAAAGGTGACAAGTTTTTCACAGACAAGCAGCACTTACATTTGTAAGAAAATCTCAAACTAAAATGTATTCTGCTTTTCAGTATACAATATATATAATCTGCCCATCAACATAGGGTACCTTTCAAACCATTTTGTGACTCAGAAGGTCTCAAAAACTTCTATTTGACCCTGTCCTTGCATTTTATAAAAAGGGTCTATGGTGAAGCTCTTTCAATTTTAGGTTAAGCTGTGAATGGCGGGCAAAAGGAAAGTCGGCCAGAGACGACGCTTGATATTTTTTTGCTTCGTAAATAGCAGTGACCATGAGGGAGTAAGAGAATTCAAGGCATGAAATCTAAAAGCTTGCAGATGATTCTTTCTGGGTTAAAGGTGTCGTTTTCTTTTATAACCCCCCCCCCCAACGCTCTCCTGAATGTGGTGATGCATAGCTGAGATTTTGTCTCTTTGTTCACTTTGTTTAGGGTACTTCTGAACATCACAAAAGTGCCATTAGAAGCTGCTCGGCACTGAAACCGCTCTGCAGTTTCAGAGTTTAAAATCACCTCTGTAGCTGTTTTTGGCACATTGGGACTTTATCAAATCCTGCCTGTCTCTAACATGAAGTGAAGCACATGTTGTCCTCTCTGACCATGGCCTTCCTCTGTGCAATTTTAGAAATGAGATTCATAGAGACAGGGCCCATCTTAATGTCATCCTGTATGTAAATTGTATTATAAGTTTAATACGTTTTTTATGTGTCTATTGATGTGCGACCTTGCTCAGGTAGACACAAGATAACTATATTTAAAAAAATGTTAGGAACCAAAAACCATAGACTTCTATTGTACGGAGACAAAACCAATGCAAGTCAGTAGGGACCTACGATTTCTGTTACCAACATTATTTTCGTCTGTTCTGCAGAAGAAATGATGTCATACATGTAACTAATGACAGAATCTTCATTTTGAAAGTGAACTAATCCTTCCAAGTTCAAGGTTTATAGGTTGTTTCAACCCATGGTTGAGTCAAATATAAACATTTTTAGATTTATTTAAACCAACGGTTGGGTTTGTTCATACAGTATTTTACAAAACCATTTGTCAATCCGATTTTGCAAATCAAATTTGAATCATAACTTTGCAAATAGCCCAGCATCAGTTACTGTCATTACTTATATCACGTGGGTTGACAATGAATGATACTATTATTATCAGTTAAGTTTCATCAATGTGTATCATAATAAGAAAAACCGCAATAATTCATTGTATAATATTACCCTATATTGTGTCTTTTGCTTATTTATTTTTTATCTTTTTCATTGTACCACTGCCTAATTGTATGTAAAGTTGCATTGCAACAATGCAAAATTCTGAAAAGTGCCACGAGAATAGAATAGAATAGAGACTGAGCACAACCAAGCATTCTTTAGAGTAAAGTAGAGTGACAACTTGCCCCGCTATTCGATCAATTTTGTTTAAGCAAACTGTTTCTATTTTAATGAATAGTATGTGTAAATATTCAAACACAATTTTAAGAACAAACCTTCTCTGAAAATCATTTAAGTTGTAAAATCTGTGACAATTACCTATGCGACAGAAAGTCAACAACTGGCAAAGTTTCTCACACTTTCCAGAGCAGGTGCATTCTGGGTAAAGAGGTATATTGGGCTTGTTAGTGGCTCACTTGTGAGTATACTTGCATTGTCGACCCTGTTCCTTTTTCAGAGCTGATCGGGAATAATGGTCAGAAGAAAGCTCTCTGACAACTGGCACAATGCATGTGTGAATAGGAGCTGAATTCTCTGCTGTCAGCTCTCAAAGGTTTGGCCACTCAGGTTTCACTGCAGGCTGCCATGCGAGCCGGAAGAAGCGGACACCTTATTGAAGCGGCTGCTTGATGAGGCGACTGGATCAATAAACACTCCACTCTCTCTCTATTTTCCTACTGTCCCTCACTTTTATGTCTCTCAGTCTCTCGTTTTGTCCAGACATACAAACATACAGAATCACTCCCTCTAGAATTTCTCCAACAACAATCCATTATTTGCTGAAACTTGTAATTTTGTCCTGTTCCCACAATATATTTCTGCAAAAAAGCCCATTTCAGGGAAAGCAATGTGAGCTACTTGGGATTCATGGATCCAAGACAGATCTGATAGACCTGTACTGCTGCTGCCTTGCAGTGAATTCTATTTCAAAATGAAAATCGATATGGCCTATTCAGTCTGTGTCACGGGATTGCGTGTATATAAATAATTGCACGACGAAGAAAGCAAAAACTGTGACAGTCTGGAGGGCGGATATTTTTATTTAAGTGCTCTGAAGGGTTTGAGGTACAGTAGCTTTCACTCTTACCAGTGTTTAGAGCATTGCGTTAACAACGCAAGGTTGTGGGTTCGATTCCAGGGGATTGCAAATACCTATGTAAAATGTATAGGATGATGCAATGTAAGTCGCTTTGGATAAAAGCGTCTGCCAAACAGAAAAACTTTGTTTAGCATTTAGACAAAATGTGATAAAATTCACTTCCAAATTTAATATTTAGAGTAGTTAATAAGAATAATTAATGTATAATATACAATATAATACTGTGTGTTTAACGAAAAATAACTTGGTTATACAGTAAAGGTGCCAAAAAATACTTTTTCTCTGAAATTTTTCAAATTTCTTTATTCAAAAACAAGCATTTTTTTTGTAAAAACACAAAAAGTTTTTGGTTTAGAGTTACAGTGTGGGTTAGGGTAAGTTATAACTAGCTGTCTAAAAACAATAGAGGTCTATAGAAGGTCATCATTTAGATAGGTAAACACACGTGTCTGTGTGTCCAAGGGTTCCATGATGTGAAAACAAAGTTCTGTCATTGAATTTATGTGGCAGTACTCATTGTCACAGGTTAATCTGTTGATGTTATATATAAACTTGGACTTATAAACATATCACTTGGTTTGTGCTTTGCTGGCAAGAATCTGTGTATACGTCGAGAAGGTCTTATGGAGAGTTAACTCGTCCAAAGTTTGTTGCTGCTATGTTATGTTCAATTTGTCGTAGTTTAGTTTCTTAGGATGTGCCACTATTTTCACCAGAACACACAACTCATTTGTTAAATAGCTTTATGTTTTCAACTAACCTGTTAAACATCCTGGTCACACTCTGTACAGCCAATCCAAAACAGGTTGTTAAAATGACATCAAATCCTGTGAATGCTACCCTTTGGGTTTGAATTCAGATGGGTATTTGAATCTGCAGTATTTTGAAGTTTAATATTCAGTTTAATTTTCTTCAATTAAAAGCAGCTACATTACTCGTTATAAGTCATGCTGTGTTGGGTGTTTATATTTGATTTGCATCAGCATGCCTCACTCTTATGTTTTACCTTCCTACACATAAAAAAGTTTTTCTTTTGAAAAGATTATAAATAGAATAAAAAGAATAAAATTGCAGTGCTTAGTTTAGAACAAGGTAAGCAAAACTGTGCTATAACAATATTTTAATTAACAGACATTCATTTGGAGAGCTGCAGTTATTGAACTCAATGAGTCATTAGTTGCTAAGCTTTATTGCAAAATATATTATTAATGATTCAGTCTTCTGTGCTTTTTGATTAAATACCTCTCACTAAATGATAATGTGTTATTTTATTAACTGCCATTTAAAAACTTTCCTTTTATAAAGCCAGTAAGGTACTGAATGATGGAGGATTGATGCAGGATTTGAGTCATCCAGTCTTCTGTTTATTTTTCACATTCAATGATTCATTCTCTTCTGCTGTGATGTGCAACACTCACTGTTTGTTTATTTTCAGTCCTTCACTTCTCATACAGATATAGACAGTATGTGTTTCTCTTGCTTGTCAAAGGCTCATGTATAGACTGTGATTTTAAAAGGATCAGGTTCTTTGTTGTTGTCTTGTTTGGTCTCCAAAGCTCCCATGGATTTGATTTTTCTATTTTATGTCTCTGTCATTGTAAAGGCAGTATACTCACGGGAAGTTATTGTTTGTTTTTTGCCCTGAGGAACAAAGAAATGTAAAACATCAATTTACTGTTGTATACTTTTTGCACACATGTAAATCCGCTGGACCTGGGGCCTGTACCATGAAGACGGTTTATGTGGCTAGCCACGTAAGTTTAGGATTAGTGTGCGCCAACCCTGGGTTTTAGGTACACTGAAAGTAACTCAGTTTTAATTGGTGTTCATCGCCATGGTAATTTACGCTGCACAGTTTACCTGCTCCAGAGCAGGATTTGATCTGGATTAGAGATCTCACACCAAAAGTGAACCAATCAGTGGCGAGCAAATTTACTTATAAGTGACGCAACTAACTCACACTGCATGTTACAATGGCTAGTTGTTTTTAATAATGTTGAATCAAATAAAAATACTAATGTAAAAAAGATGTTAATATATATTACAAATATAAAATCAAATAAAGGTTACTATATAGGTGAAATCTGATTTTATAGATAACATTTCCTGGGTTTCCCTTACACTCACATGATATTAAATTTACTTATATTCCATTCTTTTACTGTACTGCATACAATATGTATTTATTTGCATTGCATTTTTTACATTCTTGTCTATGGGGCAGAACATCTTTCAGTTTCACTGTGTTGGGTGAAACATTTATCTTCTTTTTCCACTAAAGAAATTATAAGAAATATATAAAGAATATTTATATATTTATAAGAAATTATAAAGAATTATTCTATTAAACAGATACAGTGAGATACAGACAAAACCAATACATTGACAGGTGACATCACATGTCTTTTATCCTTTTACGAAATTACACTTAGAATTCACCCAAATAATGTATCTGTCATGATTCTGCCCCATCTTGTCTTGCTTTTCTTGATCTAGTGGCAGAATCATGACACTAATCGGTATTCTGATTCGCACGAGATAAGTGAAGCCTGTGATTTTACTCAAATTTACTGACTTATTTCCCGGATGTGATGGCAAGGCTTTGTGTATAGTTTGTATAGCCTATAGTTGTATGGTGTTTAATGATACAGTGGAAAGAAAAAGTATGTGAACCCTTTGGGCTTACTTGGATTTCTTCATAAATTGGCCATAAAATGTGTTCTGATCTTCTTCTAAGTCACAACAATAGAGAAACAAAGTCTGCTTAAACTAATACCGCACAAACATTATACGTTTTCATGTTTTTATTGAACACAACATGTAAACATTCATAGTGCAGGGTGGAAAAAGTATGTGAACCTTTGGGTTTAATAACTTGTTGAACCTCCTTTGGCAGCAATAACCTCAACCAAATGTTTCCTATAGTTGCAGATCAGACCTGCACAACGGTCCTGAGAAATTTTGGACCATTCCTCTTTACAAAAGTGTTTCAGTTCAGCAATATTATTGGGATGTCTGGTGTGAATCGCTCTCTTGAGGTCATGCCACAGCATCTCAATCGGGTTGAGCTCAGGACTCTGACTGGGCCACTCCAGAAGGCGTATTTTCTTCTGTTGAAGCCATTCTGTTGTTGATTTACTTCTATGCTTTGGGTCGTTGTCCTGTTGCATCGTCCATCCTCTGTTAAGCTTCAGTTGGTGGACAGATGGTCTTAAGTTTTCCTGCAAAATGTCTTGATAAACTTTGGAATTCATTTTTCCATTGATGACAGTAATCTGTCCAGGGCCTGAGGCAGCAAAGCAGCCCCAAAACATGATGCCCCTCCACCATATTTCACAGTTGGGATGAGGTTTTCATGTTGGTGTGCTGTGCCTTTTGTTCTCCACACATAGCGTTGTGTGTTCTTTCCAAACAACTCGATTTTGGTTTCATCTGTCCACAGAATGTTTTGCCAGTAGTGCTGTGGAACATCCAGGTGCTCTTTTGCAAACTTCAAACGTGCTGCAATGTTTTTTTTGGACAGCAGTGGCTTCCTCCGTGGTGTCCTCCCATGAAGTCCATTCTTGTTTAATGTTTTCCTTATTGTAGATTTGTCAACAAAAATGTTAGCATGTGCCAGAGATTTCTGTAAGTGTTTAGCTGACACTCTAGGATTCTTCTTCACCTCATTGAGCATTCTGCGCTGTGCTCTTGCAGTCATCTTTACAGGACGACCATGCCTAGGGAGTGTAGCAACAGTGCTGAACTTTCTCGCTTTGTAGACAATCTGTCTTATCGTGGACACATGGACATCAAGGCTTTTAGATATACTTTTGTAGCCCTTTCCAGCTTAATGTAAGTCAAAAATTCTTGATCGTAGGTCTTCTGAGAGCTCTTTTGTGCGAGGCAATGTTCACATCAGACAACGGTTCTTCAGAACAGCAAACTCAAAACTGGTGTGTGTTTTTTATTGGACAGGCCAGCTTTAATCAACACATCCAATCTCATCACATTGATTGGACCCCAGGTTGGCTGACTCCTGGCTCCAATTAGCTCATGGAGAAGTCATTAGCCTAGGGTTTCACATACTTTTTCCACCCTGCACTATGAATGTCTACATGTTGTGTTCAATAAAAACATGAAAACGTATAATGTTTGTGCGGTATTAGTTTAAGCAGACTGTGTTTCTCTATTGTTGTGACTTAGATGAAGATCAGAACACATTTTATGGCCAATTTATGAAGAAATCCAAGTAAGCCCAAAGGGTTACATACTTTTTCTTTCAACTGTATATGACCATACCTGTCAGCATTTGAGACCCGTGATCACAAACCGTACAAAGGAGCTGGAACGTCTTTAAAAATAAACTTCAACCATGCATTAAAAATGTTGGAATCCGAAATAATGTTATGCAGCGACTGTGTTCTTCCACAACCAGGCACCGACTGCACAATATTTTGCGATCTTTAACAGCATGTTTATTGCTTGCTCGCACTAATCTGGTTCCACGCAACTTGTGTAACTTCAGTACTGTCATGCGCGAACCAGTGAGCGGGGCAAGAGAAGTAATCGTTGATATTCTTCTGTGTTGCCGGTGTTATATCTATCTATCTATTGCATAGATAGGTGAATTCCAGGACCTTGCGTTCGCTGGGCCTTGTGTCAATAACAGATGTAATTTCAGTAACAAGGGCATTTTCAGTTCTGACACATACAGGATTTTCACTTGAATACGATTCCAATTTATATAACAAAAGCTTGTGTTAATATTGATATCTTAATTAATGACTCCTTTAACATAAGTGTTGTAAAAAAGATCAGTGTCTATGAATGACAGCATGGAAGGTTTTCCTTACAAAAAGCTATCATATGGCTTCAGAACACTTGGAATACAGCACATAAATCATATACAGATACTTTCATCATGTATACATGTTGTTCTGTGTGGTCATCATAGGCTTTGGAAGGAAGCAAACAAAAGAAAAGCCCCAAATACAGCTCATCACATTGGATCACTCACTTTGGAGGGGCATGAAGCCCGAGTCTTGAAACATCCGTAAACTGAGCAATCGAGGCTCTTCCGTGTGTTCGCGCGTTCCAGTTCAAGAACACCTCCTGAGACCTGTCTCTCTCTTCGGAGACAGTTTTTCCTTTCGGCAAAAATACTTCAGCTAACTTCGTCAGCCAATCCCGGCTCTAAGAAAGTAGACGGACTTGCTTTGAAACCATCAGGACTTTGACAACACTTTTCCACGGGCACAAAACCTTGTCCTAGCACACTCAAAAGGAAACCAATGCAAGTATCAACTATTTCCTAAATAGGTGCGTTTAAGCTGTAACTCCTTTTAACTAAGAAGACTGTCCTCGATGGTTCATGCAGATGTGAATAGTTGTTTGTAATACTGCCAATCTTTGCTTTGTCTATTTCTTCCATTTCTTTACTGCTTTTACGTTTCATGTTTGTTTGTTATTTTTTTAGTTAGTTGGTTTGTTTTCCCTTTAGTGTGGTCAATAAACCTGCATTTGTCTGCACGCTCGAATTGTTGCTGTGTTTCTTTATCACATATTAACGTCACTTAAACTGCTTGATTTCGTTATAATTTCTGGAGCGGTACTGTACTAAAGCAAGAGTGTTATGTTTCCAAGGCCAGGAAAGTAATATTTCTTAGATTTGATATACGATCTGCAAATCACTCGCTGGACGAGTGAATTTAGTTTGTCGCTATTATCAGGTCTGCCGAATCCGATAAAGTGTATAAAACAGGTATAGTTAATCATCATTAATTATACGTCTTTTACTGTGATCAAACTCATAGTTTCCCCGAAATACACTACAGGTTTAATTAAGCTTCTATTAATTTTCTTGCAAGAAAGTCACTCACATGATCCATAGTTATACATCTCTTTGCAGAAATAATCCACATAACAAAAGCATTACCCAGGAAGGAACTAGTTCACCTTTCAACCAAACACAACTCCCTTAATAGAACATTTCCCTCCTCCAGAATCAAACAGACCAATCACAATTAAAGTTCAATCACCCAAAAATAGATCACAGATCAATTAGTTCATAATACACATTCAAACAACATACATAAGCATAACTTCTTCATGGGTTCTGCTTACTTTTTAGAAAGAACAAACATGGTAGTAAAATGCATGCTAAAACAACATTTATCTAAACAACTCAGATCCTCCCCCTCACAACTGATATTTAGTAGGTTTCCTACTGGCGGGCAACTCCTATAGGAAACTCAACTCAGGGGAGAGAACACACAAAAACACAGAAGATTATAAATCAGTCACAGTGGAATGTGCACCTTCCATGTTACTGATAAATGGGTAATGACATTAAATAAAGATATCTTTATCAAACAGTGTGAAGTGTGTTAGATGATGAAATAACAGGTTTCTCTTATATTACAATACAATTTATTTTAATCTTAAAGAGTAGCTTCTACATTCAGTTACACTTTCCTTTTGTATTTATAGAAGAAATGAAAATGGGTTTGCAACAACATAAGACTGAATAAAGAAAGATAGCATTTACTGTACATTTTTCGGTTGAACAAATCCTTCATGTTAGAGAAAGACTCAAGAAAACATGTCACTTTCTGGATCACAGACGATGGTGTAATTGTGTTTTTGTAATTGATATCAAAGTTTTCTGCTTGTGTCACATTGGAGAAAAGAAATCTGCTTAATTTTGCAGGAATGCATCATTGTGATTGGATCGTTTAGATTTGTGCATTCACTTGAAAAACACACTTCTGTCTCAGTTTTGTTTTGTTTGTGATAGACAAGCTTTTTTTTGTGCGGTAACAGGGTAACACTCGCTGAGTCTGCACCCTGCCAAGGTGCTTCTCGGTTTTATTTCTGTCGGTGGACAAACAGTCTGCCAAAGTGTTAAAGTTTATTTGTAGTGTTGCTGAAAACTGATTTCGAGTGTCAATATTTCCATGCCGTGTGTGATCTGTGTGACAGCATGAGTACATTTCAATTGAGTTTCTATATGAAAGGGCAACGTACCCCGTTCAAACAGAGACATCTCTGTTCGCTGTTCGATTCCAGAATAATGAAGCGTTTAAACTGAGATCTTAGATCAGCTCAGCGTCATTGAGCACCAAACAGGAGAAGCACATCGTGGCATTTCTGCAAGCATCTGTGTTTCTCAAACCCATTTGTAGGGCATGTGTTCATCCAGCCAATTATTATGTGAAAAGCAGTCGTCATTAGTGTAAGAACAGAAGGCTTTTCTGCGAAAGCAAGCAGCTAGCGTTAGATTAAATCCTGTCAGTTCTTATTTGCATGCAATATTTTAATTTGGGGCGCTGGAGCTATTTTTACAGCTGTCTCCAGCTTCAAGGTGCGAGTACAGATTGTTTACTGTTTCAGCCATTTACCCTGTTTACAACTGATAAAATTAGTCTTGCGCTTTCATATGTCGCACACATGCATTCACACATTTATCAAAATATAAAAATAATGGTTGCCTTTATTCATTTTGTTGTAAAGCAAACTATGTCAGTTTTTTTATAAAGCGGTATTTAAAGACATCCACAGAATGATTTTTTGTTTCAACAATATTTCAACAAGTAGAACCAAGAGAAACACTGTCCGAGTTAGTGCCAGATGCCATAAGTAATCATTCTTAAATGAAAAATGCATCTGTAACACACAGCAGCGAAAAGCTAACTGTTTTATATTGCAGCCTGTTGTGAGATAGATAGAAATATCAATACAATAATTCTGACTTAAGACTTGAAATAAGGTTAATAAAAGGAAGGAAGGCGGCGTGATCCGGCGAACATTCAAACAAACTTTAATCACAAATAAACAAACAATACCACAGAAGAAAAAGCCCTGAAGCCACCTCACGGTCGAGTGCCGGTCATAAGAACATAAATACAAACTTAAAACATGTCCGTGCCCGGTCCTCTCTCGTCAGCAGTACCGTCACTCATCCTCTTATGCTCCAGATTTCCTCCATGTCCATGAGATATAAGGGACCGGTGTGCGCACAGCTGATTCTAACTATCTCTCACACCACAGGCCCCGCCTCACGGCTCCTGTCCCACCTTCCTCACCACAACACTATTTCATCTTAACAACATAAATTAACGTTAATGCGCATGCACACTTTTGTGGCCCCTACTGAACTTCTGGCACACATTCACAAACAATAAATAAAACAAAATATAAATAGTTATATTATTAGACACTGACAAACACAAACGGGACATTTACCGGGGGTCACGCGCGCATCCGATGAAACGGTCTATACTTGTGCCACAAAATCAACCAGAGAATGATATTCTCAAAGCAAATGATTTCCCTTTTGAAGGAAGCAGGACATGATTTGTTGATCACACATTATCGTAATGAGAAGATTATGCAATGGTATAATTACAGAGTCACACATTTACATCAGATTAATTCATCTGGAAAGACAATTTGCAGCATTGAACAAGGCCACCAGAAAATCTGATGTAAATATACCTCGCATGTACTTTTAAGTGCGAAGCGAAACAATATTTACACACTAAGTGATGTGAGGCCAAGTATAGTGTTCCATACTCAGAATTTGTGCCCTCAATTTAACCCATCCAAGTGCATACACACATCAGCGAGTAACACGCACACCGTGAACACACCCAGAGCAGTGAGCAGCCATTGCTGCAGTGCAGTTGAGGGATTGGTGCCTTGCTCAAGGGTCTCACCTCAGCCGTTGTATTGAATGTGGAGATTATGTAATGTTCACCATATAGTTTAATTTATTAATTCAGTGAAATTTTTGAAAATATATATATTTTTTGTCATCTTTTGAATCTCATTGATTCTAGTCATACAAGACACTCGACAACCATTGAGATTGAAAAACTGATCATTTTTGCGCTGTCAAGTAGCGATAGTTTCTGTGGTCACAAGACACACAACAACCAATGAGATTATGTTGAACGTTGTGCACGGCCATTTTGTGTGAGAACAGTGTTAATCTTGTTTACATCAAAATTTGACTAAATTAGTTCAAAATATTTATAGCTTTTCCCACAAATCTATTGGTATTTGTTAAAAACTACAGAATTTCTAATTTCTTTCCTGGCATTACATTTTTTATGGGTCAACCCTACGCTGAAGATTGGAGTCTGTGTTTATGTCAAGGTCAGGCAATCAGGTACTGATATTACTCTGTATGTTGCTTTGTTTTAAAGCGGCTTGGATGTTTATTAATGATCAATTGCAAAGAAATAAAATAATTAAATGTAATGTTATTCATTAGGTCCATATTTTTGATTTGTATCTGTATATACAATTATAAACACATGCTCTTAATATAAAAGACTCCTATATTAAATATATTAAGTTCATTCACAGCTTTAAGTTTTTGCCCTGGAGTTTTAAACTGCAAAGCTGTTTACATGCTTTTCCGGGGGTTTCCAACCACAGCTCCCGGTGTTTTTCTGTTAAAACTACGGAACTTTTTTGTGTGCCACCAAATGACACAAGCACAAGATGTGTGAAAAATAATCAACTTGTTCCTAGTAACATTACATTTAATGTAGTTTTCATTTGTTTTGCCAAGCATAAATTTAGTGATTATCAGATTGAAGCGTTATCCCCTATCCCTACCTCCCTTCTTTTACATAAGCGAAACTGCGACTGTTGAGTGTGTGAAGTGTCCGCAGTTCCACACTTCATATTTTTCATTGGAAAAAGTGCTTCATCCGGGTACTTAGTGCTCTTCTTTTTTGAGAGTTGTTAATGTGAACGCATCATTTACAAAATGTACACACACCACCCAAAAAGAGGCAGGTATCTGCTGCTGGTGACCCAGCCTTGCTTGGTATGAAAGCCATTGTTGCAGAGTCTGGAAGAGAGTCCAGATGTTACTGAAGCAGGAACTTTTGAGGTTTCTGGAGGAAGGGTGCCGGCTGAGCAGAGAGATGAAGGAAGCATGGGGCCCTTGTGGGGGCAGTCGCTGAGGCGATACCGGCTTCTAGATGAGTTCAGACTGCTGTGGCAGAGTTTAAATGGAGGCACGGGGCCTTGTGGGGCAGTCGCTGCTTCGATGCTGGCCTCTAGGGAGTGATGTCTGCTGCTGCAAAACGTAGTTGGAGGCACGGGCCCTTGTGGGGCAGTTGCTGCTGCGATGCTGGCCTCTAAGTGAGAGATGTCTGCTGATGAAAGACGTAGATTGAGGCACGTGGCCTTGGGGGGGGGGATGTCGCTGCGGCGATGCTGGCCTCTAAATGAGTCATGTCTGCTGCTGCAGAACGTTGATGGAGGCACAGCCCTTGTGGAGCGATCGCTGCTGCCATGCTGGCCTCTTAGTGAGAGATGTCTGCTGATGAAGGACTTAGATTGAGGCACGGGCCCTTGGGGGGGGGTTGTCGCTGCTGCGATGCTGGCCTCTAAATGAGTCATGTCTGCTGCTGCAGAACGTCGATGGAGGCACAGCCCTTGTGGAGCGGTCGCTGCTGCCATGCTGGCCTCTAAGTGAGAGATGTCTGCTGATGAAGGACGTAGATTAAGGCCAGACCTTGTGGGGCGGTCGCTGCTGCGATGCTGGCCTCTAAGGGAGTGATGTCTGCTGCTGCAGATCAAAGATGGACGGGCCCCTGTGGCGCTGGTTGCTCCTGCGACACTGGCCTCTAGATGAGTGGTATGGAATGGAGGTGATCGGCCGGAGTTTACGGGATGAGGGTAGGTTGTTGCTAGATGATCTGGTAGATTAGGGTCCGATGGGCATCTTTGATGAGGGAGCGGTCCGACTGGATGTAGCTTTTGAAGGTCTATGATGTCCAGCGGCCAAGTGCTTGGATCTGAGACTGGAAGAGACCATTTTCGGCGGCTGTGGTAGCTGCACAGATGCGAAAGGAATGGCTAGAGAAATGTTCTGCGGGAATGTCAGATTGGAGCAAGACGGTTTAGGAACCAAAAACATGATGTTGGTCGCTTGCAGTCATCTATGGAGAAACTGTCAGTTGGGGATCTTGCCTGTGATCTTCTGAAATGTAGGCAAGGAGGGTTTTGTTAGGCTGGATGGGTGATTGAAGGTTGAATATGTTGATGAAATGGCCTCTTTTGAATTGATCTGTCTTACTTTGCTTCATGTGGAAGGAGATTGTTTATGCGTCACGCACTGCGAAGTCAGAGAGGGTGGGGTAGACTGAAGGGTTAGAGTTGGACGTAGTGGTCTTTTCGGAGCATCTGAGAATTCAAAAAGCCAGAGTGAACATGGCGTGGAGCATGCAGGCGGTGCGCATTGAGTGGTAGCCTATGCGGAGGGTAGAAATGCATTTGGTCAATATATCCAAAGTTATAGGTTGTCTTGTGTCCGGGCGGGCAGGTTAGGCTCTTTAGATTCCTTTGATGATCATGAAGCTTGAAAACTGGCTATAGCTGGGCAGGTTCAGTTGAAAATTTGTTTGTGGAAAAATTGGAATCCTCTTGGGTAACCTTTAATTGAGCTGGATTGTAAGGTTTTTGTTGATATTTAGGAAGGATATGAATGAGGTGATGCAAGTAGAAAGAAATGTATATTGTTCCACCCGGTTAGGTAAGACTGAAGGGTCCTAGGGGAAACGGCTTTGATGATAGAATTGAGGGAAGAGTCTAGGAGAGTTGGTGGTTTAATGGTTTATTTACAGGAATATTAGTTCCGAATAAGGAGGTACTGGTGTTGGTAGGGGCGCAAGCAGCTTGAACTTCTGCCAGAATCTGTGATCTGATGGTGCCTGAGACGGGAGGTGGTTCCATAGCCGGTGTGTTGCCATTGCTGATGGAAGAGAGAGATGGGAGGGAATGGCAGCCGCTTGAGCAGCTAGCGGAGGCATCCCCGCGCTAGCAGCAGCTTCTAAAGTGGCTGTGTAAGGTCTCGGGACCAGAGCAACCTCATGCTAGTGGGCGACGGAGGCACCGCTGGCCAAGAGCCTGGGACAGGGAAGAGGTATGAATGAGCCTGGGCTCCGGGGTGGTAGCAAGTTAGTGTAACCTGGGTGGCTAGAAGTGTCAGCTGCTGGCAGGGCATTGGCGGGAGCTGTGCTCTGGAATCCGACTGAAGGGATGATCTTCGGTAATCTCTCGTCTAGGTGGTTCATGGCATCCTGGGAATCTGTGGCGCTACCCATGCTGGCTGATGGCTTGCTTGCACTGCTGAGGTGGCTTGAGGCGGCTGGCTGCTGCTGCTGCAACCTGACGATCTTAGGCTCTTCCTTGTGAGGGAAGGGGTTCGATCTGGACATGTTGTGGCCGGAAGTGGTCTTGTGTTGCCGGAATCTGATACTGAAAATTCTGGGGACTTGTAAGCTTCTGGCCGTGGACTGCCCGAGAGCCCATATGACTGGCAGGAATGCAATGATGTTTAGTTTCACATGGCGAGTTTGTGAGTGTTTAAATGTTACTGACACCTGATGAACGTACAAGGTCTGAAAACGATAGTTGCAAGTTTACATCGATAGTGATAAAGTCTTGAGTAGGTGATACCTGTGCTTGAAAATGGTGTTTTTCTGGTGTGTGCATGATGCTTAGCTTTATGTGCGAGCAGGGAGACGCGGAGGGTGAGCATGATACTGTCACCCAAACGTTCTCAATAAAATTGGTATTACGCTGGGGTTACTATTCGAAGATGTGGTTGTGTTCAGGTTGGCAGACTGATGTTCGCTGAACGGCACGGGCGCCGAGGAAGTGCACCCGTGCTGGCCAGCAATATGCCATTCTTGAGTGCAGCAGTGCCAACAGCATGGCAGTGGATAAAGCTAAATTTATTTTCTAGTAAAAAGATTGGACTCACCCAGCTTCTTGCGTAACAGCGAGTTCGGCGGTTCAAATAATAGTAAACTAAGTTCTTTACATTTTATTACGGTGATTACGGATTACGGATCGGGCATGCTGCTTGGCTGCCGCGCTTTCGAGATCCGTAGGATCCCTTGAATATCAAACGTCCTTCCTGAGTTGATAAAATTATTTCAGAGTTTGTTTTTATGCAAACAAGCTGCTGTTTTGCGTGTGATTCTATGAGCAACACTGTTGTAAAACGTCCGAGACATGATTATTACTTCTAAAGATCCATTGACATAGCATCGAACGAAACTTCTCGATGCTTGAGACTGAAGGCTAAACATCTTGACTATTTATAGAGACTCTCTCTCTTGAACTGATAGGTCGGTTGCTGTGATTGCTGACAGCCGACCAGCCGAGTTAATTATCTGCTCCTGCTCCTCCCGAACATAGTTAATAAACATCATTAAGTGCGTGATTTGGTATGCACCTAGACTAAATGTGCTCATAGTTTCAAAAGAGTTCGAAGTTTCAAAAGGGATTTCAAAAAGATTCATGTAATCATCAACACACTTTATGGTCTTCAATAAAAATGACGTGTTTTCAAAAATCTGTTGGAATATATCATGTGGACTACATTTCTCATCTGATATGCTTGATGTAAAGTAGGCATTTCTTTCACTTATTATCTTATATACAAAAGGTAGAGACGTTTGAAAAAAGGCAGCTTTTGCAAGTGATCTTTATGTAATGGGGTAGAAGATACAGGGACTACAAATGAGATGGACTACAAATCCCACAGGTCAGATCGCTATAAAGGAAGTCCAATTTTAGGGACTTCCTCTTTGAAGCACCATGTGGTGTGGGAACCTAAGGCTGTGTAAGAGCTGATGATAAGACCATCGATAAGCAGAACTGAATTGGTGAGTGCCCAGTCAGAAAATGTTGTTTGCTGCTTAGAATTAGAATTAAGCAGACCTATTTTAGAGCATACATGGTAATTTTAGTCATATCCTTTTTGCTATTGCGAGTTTGCTTGGTTTTAATATTTATATCTGCCTTGTGTTTTAGTGCCTGTTTGGATCAACATGTTTTGGGTGTTTCAGAGAATTAAGCATGTAAATACAGGTATTTATCCATACTAAATTCTTGGATTGAGTTTAAATGTTTCATATTTTAATTTGTTTTATACTTGATTGTAAATGTTTTTAATTATAGTAACTTTTTATATGGCGAATATACATTGTGTTTCTTCTTTTGCAGAGAATGCATGATTGCGGTCTACTTTTTGTTTTCTTTATCAGAAAGGATGGTGGCTTAATGGGTATTTTGGTAGGATCCAAATGTTAAACCGGGTCCTTTATGGCAACGTGATTTGAGTTATTGTTGTATATTCTTTTTCTTTCTTTGTTTGTTTGTTTGTTTGTTTGTTATCCATTGTGGACCCACGAACTGTGGGGTTCTCACTTGTAAATGCCATGTGAATTACTCCGCCAAGGTGAAGGAATATAGGTGTAGTGATTTGATTTTTGATGATTATCATTGTCTGGAATTTGAAGTGAACTTTTGCTTTCTCTTGTGATATAGTGTGAGTGTGAACTTATTGGTGGAGTATTCGCTATGTGATAAAACCGGTGGGCCCTGTGGTCTGTAGGTGTTGTAAAGTGTCTTGTTGTTTTTGTTTTACTCAGTTTCTTTGCCAAGTCCATTTATCCTTGAGCTATTCTTATTATTGTCGAATAAATACATTTGTGCAGAGAAACGGACTGTGGTTTGTGCTTTGTGTTGAGTCCCCCTCATCTCTAATAAGTCCGGGTTACATTTAGTTTAATGTTTATCAAGTTAATGGCAGCTGAGCTGACAATACAGCAGCTTCATGTTCATGCGGCCTGTGTAAGGCGTGCAGCTCATTTCAAATATGAAAAATAACAATGTTTCGCCACATCTTTAAATAGAACACACTCATCATGTAAAGAAATTGATAACCCTGCTTAATTTTCAAATTGCTCATTGCTTTACTGTCACAACAACTGAATCAATAAAGTTGCTAAATATCTGACGTCAAGTATTAAAATCATCATCCCATTTCTCTGTAAAGTAGTGGGCAGAAAGTTACATTCTGCTATAAACGAATGACTTGGAATACGGCACAAATGCGTTTGTGAATATTGAACCGGAAGCGTCATGGGCGTAGGAAACTTGTGGATAGGGTCATTTGTATTTTTCGGGGGCCTTTAAAAATTGATTTACAGCCTTATTGTAAAGAGATGCAATCGAATTAAAAGGACTCGCACATTTCAAATCTAAAACCGCAGCACGTGACTATGTAAAAAAAAAACATGATAAACGTAATATCAACATCCATGTGACACTATTAGGTATTATTAAAGATATTTTTATCATTGCGAACAAGCCTTTAAAGAATAATAAATGACATAATCACATGTTATCATTATTTTCATAGTGTGTATCTACAGGCTACTATAATGGTGCGGTGACTGGATTGACAAAGCACAGTTTATTTACTAAACTACACGCATAACCTATAGATGTTGCTGTGAGATCATTAAGAACCACATGACATTTGGCAACTGTCCCAGATGTGTGCAACATATGACATGAGTCTATTTATTAACTGTCTCTTCAGATGAACGAATCTTCTCCTATGATACACAGTGAGCGGAAGTCATTCCACCGCTGCTGAATCACTCTTATATATGATGCTGTTCCGCCGTGGCATTTTCACCTCGCCGCTTCCAGCGCGTTTAACTCAAGACCTGTTTGTGCGGCTCTGTGTGATTTATTCATGAGCATCAGGGCACGAATGCAGGCACAAATGTTACATCTCAAATGTGTGGGTGACTGCCAATGGCTCATGGCCTTTTAGAAGATACCCGTTACCTTACACATACTGTTCAAGCCGTTTTTGTTTAGACAAACGAGGTTTGAACACATAAGGCAGCGTTTTCATATCAAGGGAAAATAACAGCACTTCAGGCATTGAGTGGATTGAATTCATCTATTCCTCGTTTATGGCAGCTTGTCTGAGTTTTTTTAAAGGCTTTTGAATATAAACGTTTTACATTGTGCCACAATGCATCACATACAGCAACTGATAATGAAACACCTTATGGTCCCATCCCATGAACTGATGGTGCCCTGGGTCATGTAAATGCCCTGCGTGAGAATTTCTTTTTCTTCTGATTTATCCAGTTACAATGAATCAGCTTTATAAAGGCATTCATATTGTCTGTATGATTAACTCAATAGCTTCTATTGGATTTCCATTGAAAAGATCAACGGACCAACAAATGTAGATTTTTTTCGACTTATTTTCTTCAGCGTTATATGTAAATGCCTTCACTGCCATCCTATTAATCCATTCAATTTACATGCCTTTGAAATTAACAATTGTTTCCCTTAAAGGGATGGTTCACCCAAAAATTTCTCATCATTAATTTACCCTCATGTCATTCCAAACCTGTATGAGTTTCTTCTCTAGAACACAAAAGAAGATATTTTGAAGAACGTTGGTAACCAAACAACATTGACTTCCATTGCATTGACACAAAAACATTTCCGCAGAAGAAAGTTTTGAATGACAGAATTTCTGTTTTGGGGGCATACTATCCCCTTTTAACATATTTTTGCCAGTTAACAGCAATTTGTTGACATGTTTACACAATTCAATTGAGAAGCAGAGAGCTACTGTGTGCATTCACCTTGTTAAAACTAATTGCTTTCCTATCTACTGTATGCAACACAAACATCCACAAGCTGTTTGCTGCAGGACAAATAATGAAACTGCCTCTGCTTGCATGGCTTCATCTTAATATTATACTGGATCAGGAAACCCATTTTGCTAATATTCGTAATCTTTTATTATGAGAGATGACTGGATGTGACAACAGTTACAAGAGTTAATTTTCTAATGCAAATATTGAACGTCTTTGAAATGTTTTATTTAAACATGCCCTTTTGAATGTCACAGGTGAAAACAATACAAGAGGGGATTTACATTTAATCATTTAGCAGATGCTTTAATCCAAAGCGATTTACAAAGAGTTCGGGGAGCAATAAGCGATATGTCATACAGGAGCAATAATACAATAGGTGCTAATACAAAGTTACTAGTTTCAACAAAAGCCAGAACACTACCTGTTGAGAGAAAGGATACGTTTTTTTATTTTTTTATTGAACAATCAGTGTTTTTTGTGATGAATACACATTATTTTTGTAACTCAAAAAATAATTTCTTCCGATATTATTTGGAAGAATGTCAGAACCCAAACAGATCTCATCCCTCAATGACAAGATAGTAAACTATCCCTTTAAGTCCAGTTAAGCCTTATTTAGACAAATGTCCTGTTCAATCTGTTCTAAACTAGTCCATAAATGTCCTGTACACATTTTGTGTTAAAAGTGAATGAGGGGTGTTGAGCTTCAGAAAACTATATGTACTCAATGTACTCTTGTAAGACTTTTAAGATTTTTGAAGTTTGACAGCCTCCAGCTTCATTTTTGGAAAATACCAGCTTGATTCTTCTTTCGCAAGAATTATATTTGATTCGTTTCTGAATCCACCGAAGACTGATCAGAAGCAGTAGAAATGCTTTAAATAACATCTAAATACCCAGAAAATCACTCAGCCAAATAAAACAAATAATACAAATGTTCAAGTAAAAAATATATGTAATAGGTTTTTTTTTTAGAGTTTCTGTGGCAACAACAGTTGTGTGAGAAAGTGCTCAGAGGGACCTCAGCACAGAATCGCTGGAGTTCAATTCCTCACGGTCATAAAGACACAATTCAAGTCTTCCTCTGACTCCGTGTGTGATGGTTTTATCCTCAGGGAATGTTTCCAGTCAGCATCTGGGTACGGGCCGTGCTTGCTGAACGCTGAATAAACTTCTCTTTCTTTTCAGCTCAGTGTTTGCTGTGTGTGATGAGAGGTCTGATGTTATGTCACTGAGGTCAGAGAGAGTTAATGAGGCCGAGCTGCACAAGACGTCTGAGAATAAAACAATCAGATATTCACTTGTCTAATTAAAATTAAATTACTTCACATTGAGTTTCTGTGCATGAGGAAAAGGAGTTAAATCAATATTGGTTGTTAAATATAAGAGAGAGCACATATTTGCCTTTTTTTATATCATATCTTAAAAGGACTGTTCCTAATTTAATCAAACTTAAGATGTATCGACTGCATCTGAGAATATAATACATTCTCAACTCATCTTCAATACAAGATTGCATACTGTAACACACTGTTTTAAAAGCATAACCATTGGACTTAAAGGGATAGTTAACCTAAAAATGAAAATTCTGTCATCATTTATTCACCCTCATGTCATTCAAAACCTGTATGACCTTCTATTTTCTGCAGAACACAAAGATATTTTGAAGAATGTTGGTAACCAAAAATTGCTCCATTGACTCCCATTGTATGGACACAAAACCACTGAGACATTTCTCATAATATCTTTTTTATATATCTTTTTTGTGTGAACTATCCCTTTAAAACCCCTTAAACAGCACAGGGCCCATGGGCGTTTTTTATCATCTCTACATTTCTATTAACTTTGTTTTACAACATTATTCAATCTACTATCACAAACTATGCATAATTTGAAAGCTTCATTAAAACACTCGATATTTATGTTTTGAGTTTGTTTTTGCAATCAATTAATTGGGGCACTAAAAAATAGTGGCACTTTATTTATTAAACTTTATTTAAAAAAAGTTAATATTAGAATAATATTTGTCAAAAATACAAACCTTGTGCAAAGTTATATTCCATATTTCAGCTGCCGTAAGGAGAAGTTATGTAAAGCTCGAAAAAGCTTTAAAAACAGTGTGAAAAGTCATTCACCACAAACTTATTCTGGCACAACAATTTCGGTTAATTTGTTTAACACTCGTACACAACGTCTCAGACGTCGGCTTAAAGCATGCTTTCTGAATGCAATTTCAACGTCACTTATTGCTCATGGATCTCACAACTTCACCTGCAGGAATAATCCAACCAGACATTTCTTCATCTAGAACTGTATTCCTGCTAATATAGTTTCAATCTAAACAACACAAATAATATATATTTTTTTTTAATGCATAATTACTTTAATCACAAAATTATGTCTGCATAATTTTAACGTTTGTCCTGCTCTATTAAGTTCCACTACATTACTGTAAATGAGATTTGTATCACGGCGCTGTCAATCTGGAAACTCAGAAGTCCAAATTCACTGTTTTTCAGGAAATGGAAAAAACACTGTGCTTTTGAAAATCATTAAATACTGTGTAGTAAATTGACAAGCACATTTTAATTATTTTTAATGGTTAGATTTTTTTCAAAATTTATGAAAAACTGAGTGACTAATAAAAAGTGACTGAAAAGTGAAAGTGACTTATTTGTAAGATATGGTGACCCATACCCGAAACGTGACCTCTGCATTTAACCCATCCAGTGAGTAGTGAACACATTCACAGCAAGTCGTGAACACATGTATACCAGAAGCAGTGGGCAGCTATCACTGCAGAGCCCGGGGGAAAAAGTGGGGGTAAGGTGCCTTGCTCAAGGGTACCTCAGTAGTTACCCACCGGCCGTGAAAAACAAACCCGCCACCTTCTGGTCACGAGTCCGACTCTCAAACTGTTAGGCCATAACTGCCCCCATAATAATGATTTAAGGTAAAAAAAATTATGAAATATGGAGATACAAGTTTTTGGATGGACAGCGCTGATGTGTTTTTACCAACCTAATCTCACTGGAAATTGTAACTATTTTACAAGATGTCAGGTAGTTGACAAAATGCCACAGACACTGTTGAGAGAACTTTGTTAAGAAGATAAAAATGTGAATGTGTTTTGTGAATCTGAAAGCTGTTCATATGATTTCTGATAAGCTCTAAAGGTCTTCAGTAAAATCAGCACACGTATTTTCTATAGCGTCAATAGATGCTAATGAAAACTAAAGGCACCTCGGAAGCCGACACACCATTCCAGTGACTACAACAAGCTTCTTTCAATAGTCTCTGTCAACAGCGCTGTCTTCAGCAGAGCTCTTATTCAGGAAACCTGATCACTGTGTTGCTCGGGGGATGTTTCAAAATGAAATAAAAAAGGAAAAAGCTGTCATGTTATCTTCAGACTTGGGTTTAATTGGATTAGAACGATTTAAACTCCAGCGCATATAATGCAGACGCTAATTTTGATGTTTTTTTCCTAAATATTAAAATGATAAATTGATTAGAGTTAAATAGTTACTTTGGATTCATGAAGCTAGTTGTCTGATGTAAAGGAAATTTATTACATCATTAAATCATTTTGAACTTCATGGCTGGTTAATGGCTGATAAATCTCCGGAGAGAGCGAAATATTGAAATGTGATGACTTTCGTTTGATTGGCACTTTACAATAGAGTTTATCTCTACCTTGTCAATCTGTAACAAGAGCGAGCGGGAGGTCTCGTGCCATAACACGTTTCATTAACACGAGAAAAAAAATCTATTTACACCTGCCGTTCCTCCTGGTAATTTAGCTTGTGTTGCTGTGCAGAAAAAAATGCTGTTACACTAATGGTTGTTTTTCTTCCTCTCAAAATTTTGCAACAAAGCCTGTTTCATTTCCCGTTTTTCAAGTGCTTCTTTTATGGATAAGCCTTCTAAAGGGATATTTTCCTGGTCATTTTGAGCATGATGGTTTATAACTGTTCTCTGTTTTGACAAACAAAACAGCATGCATTGTTTTGGTCTATTCTACCAAAGCAGCAGGGATGAACATCAAATTATTGTCTGTTCTCCAATTTTCAGCATACAAGTGAATGTCAATATTTTCCGTGATATTGAATTGACTTTGTGTTCGGTGAAGTTGTGTACGTTAGTTAAATAGATAGTTAAGTTGAATGAGTCGTGTTTTGACGGCATTCGAAAATTCTGCATCTCACTTTTGCTAGACACAATAAACATGTATTCCACACAGAGCAAACATAAAGGTCTGAAATAAATGTGTGAAAAATACAAAAAAGTAACGTTGTATTTATTTATAATAAAATGTATCACGTATATTACATTTTTTGTCGTTAAAGGTCTTGTTCACCCAACACTGTATATTTTTTCTTCATTTACCCACCATTTGTCATTCCAAACCTCTATGACTTTCTTTCTTCTGCAGAACACAAAATAATATATTTTTAATAAAGTTGGTAACTAAACAACATTTGCCCACAAGGAGGCATGAATTAAAATCACAATTTTAACCCAAGCTTTGTTATATAAGAGGGAATCGTATTCATGTAAGTGTTAGAACTGAAAACGCCCTTTTTACTGAGCTTACATCTGCTATTGACACCAGGACCAGTGAACACCAGGTTCTGGAATGCACCTATCTATGACGACATTGATAGGTTGAACACCACCTCCACAGAAAAATATCAACGACTACTTCTCTAGCCCCGCCCACTGGTCCGCACATGATAGTACTGAAGCAAAAAGTTGCGTGGAACCAGGTAGAGCGAGCAAGCAGCAAACAAACCTGCCATTAAGGTTATCTAAATATTGTGCCATCCCTGGTTGTGGAAGAATACAGTTGCTGCATAACCTTCCTTCGGACTCCGATATTATGTATGCGTGGTTAAAGTTTATTTTTAAAGAGGTTCCAGCGCATGTGGGAAAAAACAGGGAGCGTTTGCTTGATTCATTTCTCAGAGGATTCCTTCGTGAACAAGGCAGAGATCGACACAGGATTTGTGGAGTGTTTAAAATTAAAAAGCAGTGCTGCGCTTTCAATGGATCCGATAAGAATGGTGCAGCAATCTTATGTGATAAAAAAAGTTGTAGTATGCGTCACTATGCTTTGGTACAGATCGCTTGATGTGCCCTGAGCAATGTTCACTCGAGATTAGTATTAAATGGGGACTTCTAGTCACTTGTATTATTTGCAGAGGTTGTCTGCGATCTTAAGCCTTTAAGATTTGGTGGGCTCAAATATCATTTTTCATGGCTTTATCCACCCTTTACGAATAATGGCGGCTGTTTTTAAGTGTTTTGGTATTATTTTGAGTGCTAGGTGATATCCATAAATTACCGGGAGTCTCCCGTTTGTAAATTTATCACGGAAACTCTCGTAACATTTGAGACCCGCGATCGCGGTGATCTTTTGTCCGGTTCCGGATCACTGGTCTCAAATGCTGACAGGGACGGTCATATATCATTAAACGGAAGACAAGTATAGGTCATACAAACTATACGCAAAGCCTTGCCATCACATCCGGGAAATAAATCAGAAAATTTTAGTAAATATTGCAAATGCGTCACATGAAATACTGATGTGGGGAGGTCATTTACAAATCACAGGCGGTCTCCAGATAATACTGATATCGTGCGAAAACTGTGAATGGCTAACCTAACGTTACGTCTCGTATAAAGTCTTCACTGGGGCACGCCCATTTAAACCGATCGTTTGTGGAACTGGCTTCAAAACCCATTTAGAAAATAGCCTATTACTTATTGATTTTGATGTTTTTTAATTAAAAAATCATGCAAAAACGTCATAACTAGACGTCATACAACAGTATAAAACAATAAACAAGGCCATTTCATGAGACCTTTAACTTCCATTGTATTGACACAAAACCACTGAGACACAAAACGTCTTCTTAAACAGAAGAAAAAAACATTGTGTGTTGAACGACTTAAAATAAATGTAAATAAAGATAACAGTAAAAGTCATTGTGGTGAAATCCCTATAACACACAGGGCACTATTTAAATGATCTCAGCCTGTGGTCTAAACCGCAAGGCACAAGTGCACTCAGGGTGTGTCGGAATCCACTTTTGCTAGTTTAAGGACGGGTAAAATGGTCACCCCTATTCTTTGAATGAGTCATGGGTGTGTTTTGGGCAAAACATGCTGTAAACCAATCAGAGTCTCAGCTCTCATTCCCTTTAAGAGCCAGTTGCGCTTGTGCCATGGTGGATTTGCTATTTACAAGGCACAATTTGCAAGAGCAAAGACTGGATGCTTCTCCAGAGAGGAAACGCATCTGCTCATGTGTGAGGTTAAAGCGTTAAATAAACCATCTACAGGACAAGCCGGATTTTTATCTTTATGTACACAACATATGGCATGTGTGTGTGTTGCTTCGCGTTTCTTTGTGTGTAATAAGCAGAATGTATGTGCAGTTTCTACTGCCGCGTTCTTACAAAAACACACTTAAGACCAAGTTTGGGTTGGTCTATTTTCAGTTTCTCAAAAAAGCAGCACGCCAATAATGCGCCTGAACACACCTCTTTTTTAGACCAGCACGCCCATGGGTGCACAAATGGGCGCAAATGCATTTGCTATTTAAACCATGCGGCGCAGGACAGGAAAATGAGAACTGCGTCAGGCTGAAACTATCAAAAACACTTGTGCCGCACCTTGCGCCGCATTACACCGGGTGTACAATAGGGCCCACAGACTCTTGTGACTTGTTGCTTTTATTTACCAGCGTACATGAGTATAAGCTATTTACATGTAAAAACTATTGACAGGTACAAACATTTTAGCACAGCAAAGAATGTGTGATTCATTGTATTACACCTGCCCGTCTCATTTGTTAATTGACTGTGAATGTAAACAGTAAGGAAGATGCCAAAGGAAGTGATGAATGTTCACATCATTCCCAACATGTTTTTTCCTTTTGCCCTTACGCTTGCTTTTTTTCAACCACTCTGGCTTCAACACTCTGTCACTTTATTTCTGTCCTTTGGGTTTTATTGCCAGCCCTCATTTTCTCCTTGGTTGTCTTTCACATGCCTCTTGTCAGATGCTAAATAAACAACACTGCAGTGCAGTACAACGCGACTGCTGGAACATTTCAGCAAGCGTCATATAATCAGTAATATCCAACCTACTTTCTGAGCATGTTTTTTTTCTGGGACTGTACATAAAAGTATTCAGCAAATGAACATACAGTCTGTTTCCAGACAGTCGTCCTGCGTCCTCCTACACAGCTTCTGTCTACATGTTCAGAGCAACTAGTAAACAAACAGCTTGATCATGAGGCTTCAGCGCTACAAATGTAGCTTGCGTGTGTAAGAATGTTCTTATTCACATTATTTTCCAGAATAACATCAATGAATAGAAAAAATAAGCACTTTTGTATAACCAACCATAAGACATGAAATGAAATGGATCTTATGATTAGATACCCAAACTGCGGATCAATGTCTTTATGAAGCTTTTGTGTTGAATCACAATATATATACTGTATATATTCAGGGATTGTTCATGAAGAGTTAAATTTAATTTATTCAGTCCTCCTTCTTTCAATTTGATTTTTTTTTTCAGTTTACATGTAAATCCAATTTGAAATTGTTATAGAATGTTGGAATTTAGTGCTGTTAACATTTTTAAATCTGTAAACTGATATTGAGCAGTGAAAACACAATCTAACAACAAAATGTTTACTGTATGAATTCTCGTGAGATCAAGTTGGCATTGAAACTTCTAACTTGATTGAATCGTATGAAAATTATTGGGCCCATTCATTTAACTGAATATTTAATAAAAACAAATTTTCATTAATTTCATTATTAAGTCTTATTTTGTTTTCGTATGGCATGACTGATCTGTATGCTCTCCAATCCTGCACAGCGCTGCATGAAGTCCAACATGACCGGTAACACATTCCTAATAATAATAAAAATGAAATATTATAGGATATTTAAATGCAGCACAATATATCATATTGTGAAATTCCATCAACTCCATTACAAGTATGGGGAAAAAATTTCAATCTATAGATGATGCAAAAAGATTCTCAGTGCAATAACTTTAACCCTTATCTCCAGAACTTGGAATATACCTGTTATTTTCATTTGAAGTGTTAGTGCTGTAATGATTTGCATCTCTATAATGTGAGGCCATTTTTTATTCACAGATTTAATATAAGAATGGGTGACTCTTGAAATGTTGAGGATCAACACTGGTTCATTTGTATTAAAATCAATACCTTTAACAGTAGCTTGCGTCAGTGCATGAGAGACTTTAAACACCTGCTATGAGTGTGTCATCGCATAGTTTGAAAATAAACTATTTATTCCACAGCTCTCTTACTCTCTGACTTTGTGTTATTATACTGATGCTTTTGGTTGCCTTGACCAAACGTCTGTGTTTCCCCTACAAAGTTCTGCTATTTAATAGCTTTTCATCATAGTTTAATATCTGATTGTATCACAATGTAATTTGTTACCACCCCCACAAGCATTAAATCAAAGCAAGGGTATATTATATTATATCATTGTTTGATCTATCAACGCCTCAGGATTTCTCTCAGGGTGAGTCTTGTTAAGTCTTTAATTAATTCCTTTAATTTATTTAAAGATCTTACCAAGGTATTGCCTCCTTAGCTGTACTGTACATGTTGCTCTCTCTGCATCTTTATGTGAACTCAGTGCCAGCAGTTATGTCGTCCATCTCTCTGATGAGGTGACATTATTGAGTCACAGTTCACCTGATTGAGTAACCAATGACCTATATTCTCTCTTCTGCTTCTATTTAGGAGAACTCAGACAGCCAATGCTCACGTGTCTCTTTGTGTTTCTCTTAATTATTTCTCCATTTGATTCAATATGAACTACATCTGCTCCTTTCCACAGCACCTGGACACCAACGCCTGGGACCATTGTCTGCACGGGCTCACATCATCACACTCCCACTTTACAAAAAGAATTATTGAGAGATGTTTGGTATCGCAAAGACTAACGTTCACACTCATCAAACATATGAGCTTTCTGTTTGCCAGGGGGAGCATTGTGAAGGCTCTATTTTTCCCATGAACACACACACACTTTCTTCCAGTCTGCGTTCATTTTTGTCTAACCTTAGGCTGTTCTTTGAGCTTATACCTTGTCACAACAGCATATATATGTTCTTTTTATTTATGAGTGTAAAATAATCGTCCACTTTCAACATACATTTTCATGATAATTTATTCACCCCTGTAATCATTCAAGATGTTCATGTATTTTTTTCTTAAGTCGAAAAGAAATTAAGGTTTTTTATGAAAACTTTCCAGGATTTTCCTCCATAAAGTGGACTTCAATGGACTCCAAACGGTTGAAGTTTCAGTGTAGCTTCAAGGACTAATCGATACCAGAAGATGAATAAGAGACTTATCTAATGAAACGATCGGCCATTTTCTAAAAAAAATGCAAATGTATATGCTTTATAAACACAAATGCACGCCTTGATCTGTTCTGTGATGCGTGTTCATCATTTGCGATGCACCTTTTTTGCTCTGCGATGCTTGTTCATGACTTCACGTAATTACGTTGAAAAGGTCAACGACTGACCTATGCAAAAGTTCCGCCAACGTCAAGTGTGACCTTTCATAACGCAGTTACGTATTACGTGAAGTCATGAACGTGCATCGAAGAACAGAGCAAGGCGAGCATTTGTGTTTATAAAGCATATCATTTTTCAATAGATAAGACCTTTAATCATTGTCTGGTATCATTTAAAGTCCTTGAAGCTAAACTGAAACTGTAATTTTGACCTACAACCATTTGGAGTCCATTGAAGTCCACTATATGAATAAAAAATCCTGGAATGTTTTCATCAAAAACCTTCATTTCTTTTCGACTAAAGAAAAAAAATACATGAACATCTTGAATGACTACAGGGGTGAGTAAATATCAAGAAAATGAATGTTGAAAGTGGACGATTTCTTTATAGAAGGCATGAATTAAAATCACAATTTTAACCCAAGCTTTTGTTATATAAGAGGGAATCGTATTCACGCGAACATCCTGTAAGAGTCAGAACTGAAAGCGCCCTTGTTACAGAGATTACATCTGTTATTGACACCAGGCCTTAGTGAACACCAGGTTCTGGAATGCACCTATCTATGACGACATTGATAGGTTGAACACCGCCTCCACAGAAAAATATCAACGACTACTTCTCTAGCCCCACCCACTGGTTTGCACATGAAGTACCACAAGTGGCACGGAACCAGATAGAGTGAGCAAGCAATAAACAAACACACCGGCAAAGATAGCTAAATATTGTGCCATCCCTGGTTTTGGAAGAATACAAATATTGCATAACCTTCAGTAAGATTCCAATATTAGGAATATTGGATCCGATAAGAATGGCGCAGCAATCTTATGTGAGTAAAACATTTTTGTACTATGCGTCACTATGCTTTGTTAGACATCTCTTGATGTGCCCTGAACACTATTCGCAACACTATTATTATTACCTGGGGACCTCTAGTCATTTGTATTAATTGCAGAGGTTGTCTGTGAACTTACAGGTACAGTTTGTAAGAATTTTGCAATAAAATATACAAAAACTATTAGTTCAATGTTTTATATTTTATTCAGCTGAGTCCTTACAATATCTCAAGTGTTTCCAACTGCTGTTTAGTTGCCTGTCAATGGCGTCATATCCGTGTTACCCTTTGTTACCGCCTTTACTGATGTAGTGACCGCATGACACTGTAGTAGACCGATGCGGAATTAGTTTTTACCGTCGGTCCGTCTAGCATTATTGCAAATGATGTGGGCACGTTCAAAAAGCTTTTACTATGATTGATTTGAACACTTAAAACTGCGCAGTGTTATCACACCATCGAATTGGACAATTACTGTAACATCTATGACTAACAATTTAGTTATAAACCTTACATTACTCGAGTCTAATTAATTATAATGAAATTAAATGATTTCATCAAATGCAACATTTATAAAACTTTATTACTTTACCTCTTCCGCTTTCATGATTTCCCGTCCAATTGATGCAGCGGTACCATCAGCGGTGGAGTTCAACGCTTCTACAAAGCCTCATAAAGCTACGCGATTATTGGGTTTTGATCGTGCGCCCACTAGCGGCGATTTATGCAAACTGTACCTTTATGCCCGTGCGAATCGGGATCCCTGTGATTTGAAAGTGACCTGTTTGTCAGTTATGGTGACCCATACCCGAAATGTGACCTCTGCTTTTAACCCATCCAGAGAGTAGTGAACACACATCAATTGGTGAACACACGTACATCCGGAGCAGTAGGCAGCTATCACTGCAGCGCCCGGGGAGCAAGTAGGGGTAAGGAGCCTTGCTCAAGGGCACCTCAGTCGTTACTAGGCCACGACTGCCCTTTGGTGGGCTCATACATATTTTTTCAAGGTTTTAAACACCGTTTGCGAATAATAGAAGCTGTTTTGCGTTTTATTTCGGGTGCTAGTTGATATCCATAAGTGACCGGAAGTATCACGTCTGTTTATTCATGGTAACTCTCGTAACATTTGAGACCCGTGATCGCAGTAATCTCTTTTCGGGTTCGCGAAACAACGATAGGCTATACAAACTAAACGCAAAGCTTGCCTTCACTTCCGGGAAATAAGTCAGTAAATTTTAGTAAAATCATGCCGTACGATTGCGTCACATGAAATACTGATGTGGGGAGGTCATTTACAAATCACAAGAGGTCTCCAGATAATACTGATGCCGTACGAAACTGTGACTGTGAATGGTGCTTATTTGTAACCTAACGTTACGTCTCTAACCATATTCACAGAAGCCTCCGGTTACGCAAACTGCTATCCAATCAAAGCGGTGGGAGTTTACTTCAAAGTGTCTTCAATGCGACACGCCTATTAAAACTGAGCATTTGCAGAGCTGGCCTGGGTAGAAAATAGCCTATTACTTATTGATTTTGATGTTTTTGGATTTTAAAACCACGCAAACGTCATAAGTAGACCTCATATAACAGTATAAAACAATAAACAAGTCCAGTTCATCAGACCTTTATTGTAACATCACAATAAAATGCAAAGCGCCGGTAGTGTTCTTGAATATATTTATGCCCATGTTGCCTTTTTCTTAAACCTTTGCAGATGTTTATATTTACATTTATTTATCAGATGCTTTTATAAATACCGACTTACAAATAAGAGAGAATTTAACAATTTGGCTTTCAAAATATTAGACACAGTACAACAATCAACGAATAAATGGTCACATAAATTATTGTTATTTTTATGATTATTTATGATACAGGCATATTAAAAAATACATAAAATGTAAAAATGTATAAACATTTATACATGATTTAAATGCTTTGTACATAAAGAAATACATGTAAAAATTTCCTGTGTACGTTTATGTAAGTGTTAATAAATCAAAAATGAACACGCAGAGGTCACAGACATATATTGTGTTAACACAAACTTTTATTCTGGATCTGATTTGTCGCAATTTTTCATTTGACAGCCCTAATATGTTTTTCTTTTAAAAATACAAGAATATTTTTTGCATTCTGCATGCATATATTTAACCACAGTTTGTAGTCACTCTAATGATACTGAACTAGTTTGAGGGAGTATTTGTTTTTGTTAATGAATTATCCATTGTCCCGGTGTGGTATTGTGTATGGACATGCTTGACCAAGGAGAATAATTGTTTGCATACTGTAGGTCTATTCTTTTGTTTTCTGTTCCTTTATTCTGTTCTGCCTCATCTCTCTAGCCATGTGACTTTGTACCATAAATCCTAGAACACTGCAACAATGCTTTCATTTTTATAATCATATTTGTTACTATATCCTTTTGTAAAGGATCTATGAGCAAAGACAGTATTAAAGTATTTATTCATGTTTTTTTCCTAAAGATTTACAAGGTTCTGCCCAGGAATATAACAATGGGATTTATGGACACTTTACCAGTAGCCACATGAATAAAGAACACAGGAGAATAATAAATCACCAGTGTTGTGGTCTGTTCAGGGATTGTTGGCCACGTGGTTTCTGTTCTATTTCAGAGCCACATTACATTCACTATGTTTTTGGGTTTGAAAACTTCATGATGATTAATTACAGACTGAATTAGTTACCAGCCTTCATAAAAGCTGCTTGTTTGTGTTGCCTGGCATCAAGGTGTTCAATGTATTTTTTTATTTTACAGTTTACTACAGTAAATATACTATACTACACCATTTAACATGTGGTAATCTATTCTGAAAATATGTGTGTCATATATAAGCCTACACCATAAAAATACTTATAAGTATTCGCCTGTGTATATTACCGGTATATATTAGTTATATAAGAATGCCAAGGTAATTACAATGGTACCGTGCTGTGTTAGTATGTTTATTTATATAACCTGTAGATGGCGCTGCGAATCACCCCACGTGGGTAAAGCACGTTGCTCCTCCAGGTTCCCATAATGCCTAGTGTTTACCTCAGCTCTGACAGCGCCGATGCTGCACACTGCCTCTTCTAGTTGCAGATTGGAGTTCAGCCCGTACCCATCAGTGCTGCATGCCCTTAAACGTCACAATACACCGAGATAAACCAAGCATACTTCAGCACACAAGCCTCGGAGCTTCTTGCCAGCTGTGGAGTGTGTTTATGTTCGCGGAGGTGGGGTCGGACACTTCCTCGTCAGAAGTTATATCGGCGTAAGTGACATACACCGCGGGACAGACGTGTAAGTTTGATGTTTTATGTGTTGGTATTCTGAGGTAGAGTTGTCTTTTGCATCGGTCCCGCGACGAGCATTGGATTCGCTCCTTGTAACGCAGTGCAGTGCATCAGTGTGCGCTGTCACGCGCGTCGCGTTGTTACGTGAATTTAAACTATTAAATAGGCGCAATTTCAGGGTTATTAATACAGACACGATGAGAACTTATAACTCCCATATGGGTTTCATATAACGTCTTGTTATAAGCCAAAATTAAGCAAAACTTTTTTAAAGAATTTTCAAGCGTAATAACGTTACACCGTGTTACGCAATTATTGTAGAAACCCATTGAGATTTTACAGTAGTAAGAGTAGTAGTTATAACTTTTTATTTTAAAGGAAATGTTAAGAAGTGTTATGATTGTTATGGTTTATTTGACTCCGCCCACCCGAATGACGTTGTCAGTCAACAGAGGTCCCGCTCTAGAGTTGTGTCAGTAAACTGATGCGATGTTGCGCATCATTCATTGCGCACTCAGAACTCTTCATGCATCATTTGCAACAGTCTTCCCCCTCATTTTTTTGTAAACTGTTTCTGCTGTTACTTGCGTCATGAATTCTTCTCTCAGTTATTTCTCTATTAAGACTTTTCTCATTGTGTTTAGTAATGGTTCAAAGGAGACATTTCTCATTGGTCTGTTTGCCAGCTCTCAAGTGCATGTTATCACAATGTTATCACAACTGTCCCACATCTTTTGTGCATTACCATATTGAAATAACCTGTTTAGAGTCAACATTATTCTTGTTTCATTCATATTTGACAAGTTTGTTTTTGTTTAATTATTTACTTAAATGTATCTAGCATTTCGAGTTCTTCGTCATTCAGATTAAGTTAATGGAAAGTAATGATAAATATGTTTTTTGTATATATGTGTGTGTGTGTGTGTGGTTTGACTGTGATAAACCATTAAGAAATGTGTGCATGTTTAAAGCTGTGTGATGCATTTAAACTGCTGTTTTGTAATATAACTGTTTTAACCTCCTGTGTTTGTATAACTCTGTATTTTAGGTACAATGATACCCTTTTTTATTTGCCTTGCTTTCGTGTTGTGTGTTTTGACTTTTCTCGCATACAGAAGTATTTTTAGAGCACAGACTGTGTGGAATGGTGCAAAGCCTTTGAGTGTCAGGCCTGCACCAATAACACGCTTATAGTGATTCACACTGGATGCTGTGTATCCTAGCAACACAAGTGGAAAGCACAACCACTGGTGGGTATCAGTGCAGGACAGTTCATAGGGATAGTTGTCAACTAGCTGATGATCAATGTTTACTGGTGAACTTGTCAAAGTTTGGGAGCTTTAGCCGTGGAGATGCACAGAGTTGAGAAGGGAGGTCAATGAAACAGTGTGCAAGAATATGACTCACATTTGTTCAGGGAAACTTGTGTTACGAAGATGTTGTTCTGAATTTAAAAGAAATGGTGCTCTAGCATTTCATTCTGTTTAAAGAAATATTTCACAAAAACATGTAAAAAAAGCTGTCATCCTCACTCACCACCATTTCCTACCTATTACTATTTTTATTTCTTTGTTTTCTTTCATAAAACAAAACATTTTGAATTCTGCAATATTATTTCCATGAAAAACAACGACTTGCAACTAGAGATTTTATGCTGCAATAAATAAATAATAGTAATAAAGATTCTACATAAACGACTTGTTTTGTTCCCCACACAAGGTTATCGCTGTTTGTGATGTTCTTCATTTGTACGTAATTTTAGATTAAAGTTAAATGACTTTACATAACAGAATTTCTTGTTCGAAAAAAACTTTCCGAAATCTATGCGAACGGTTGGGGGAGTGTATTTAGGCAAAGAAATACTATGTCATACCCCCAACTCGTTTTTTGACTAGTTGACCATGTCAAGCATGAGAAGCCAGCACGTTTAACATTGTAAAGAAATCAGAATGCATGAAACACCATTGCACATCCTCTTTAAAATGCTTCTGTTTATGTTTACTGATGCATTTCTTTTTTACACAGCTCTATGTCCAACTTTCTTTTTCTCTCACCTTGCATGATCTCTTTCTCCAGGTCTGATATAGATTCGTAACCTTCTACAAAACTGTAAGCTCTTCTGAAATGCCCTGGCTTCACATCACCTAAGCCTTATCTGTAGTGTTCAAGACATTGTATCCCTGTACGACGGTATGATATTGTACACCGAGCATCGTGTCTGCGGGTCTTATTGTTTGTGTTGCACTGTAGTCTGTTTCTGTAGACCTCAATTTACCGTTCTTAACTCTGCGCTTTCTATGTGCCGCAAGGACTTTGGCTAAATCTTGTCTCAGATCTGGCTTAGTCTTTGACTAAAGGAAATAGGGGATCAGCAGTAACCGTGTTTATTTTCCTCTAGTCTTATTTCTGAGGGTTTGCAGTTCAAGTGGAAATGAATAAAGATGTATAATTGTTTCCTTACGTGTCCTTTTAGTCTATGTTATGTCATTAGAAGAATCTATGTTATGTAGAGGGATTGGATGCTGGACACATAAAGGAATACAATTCAAAAGCTATTCAGATGTATGCACTCACATGCAGCGCTATTCCTCCGGAAAACAAAATGAGGCTGAAAATAGGTCCGCAAGTGTCACAGGAGCCGGTAATCTTTGCATTTTAAATCTGGCAGGGTACCAGAGGAGGAAATGGCCATTTTCCATCATAAACACACACACACACACACATATACTAGGATGTTAATGGTGTAGCTTCACACAATTGAAAGGTCTTAGGATGAATGATGCTCCGGTTCAGATGAGAGCACGCGTCTATTAGCACTTCGGTGGCCTTTGCTTGTGTTTTGTTAGGTTGTTGTAGTAGTGTTGTCTCGGTGAGATAACTCATGTCATTTGAATATCCTTTCTAAAGCAGAAACGCTGTCCTCGCACAGAAATAGAAATAGGTGAGTGTTTCTGGTTTGACATTCCTCTGATAAGGTAATCAATGAAGCATGCTTGGTCATTGAGTGGAAGTTTGTGTGTGTTTAATACTAAAAGCCTCCTGTCACTGACATATTCATTGTGTATTCACTGTTCCTAGTTTCATTGAAGAAGCTTTTACATGGGGAACACAATCTTCTGACAGCTTCATTTAACATTTTAATAAAGAATAGGCCTGATTGCTGGATTGAATCACTAACCAGTTGACAAGATATTTCTGGAATTTGGATGGATGCATACATCTGTCTCTTAACTTTGTTTCAACACAATCTCAAGGCAATTCGTAAGTGGCTAATTCATATTAATTTGTACGATCAAATTAAAATGTTTTGGTGCGATTTGTTTTTGCTCCAGTGGTGGTTATGTCAAGGTATGGTTTTATGGCTTTTTTCTAATAATCATACATTTTTGTACTTTTCACACTGTACATCTTAATACAAATTAGCTACTTAAAAAAAAAAGAGGTTCCCATGAGATCAGTCTGGTCTGTTCACTTCCTTTTAAAGGTATTTGGATTTTTTTAGTTTCTTTCTCTCAAATTCTAGCTACATTTACGCTTTTGGCAGACGCTTATTTTACAAAGCGACTTAAATTGCATTAACCTATACATTTTAAAACTTCGGTATGTGCAATCACCTAGGATCAAACCCACAACCTTGCGTTAGGGGTGTGATGAGACACTTATCCCACAAGACGAGACACGAGACTGGGTTCACGAGAAGGAGACGAGACTACAGAAACAAATTAAATGTTTTTAATTTTAATAAATAATATTATGCACTATGCACTGCAGTAATAATAAACAGTAAACAATGCAGTAACACTGCTAAATATTTTGTCACAAAATCAGAGGCATGTAAATGCACAAAAATTTACATAAACACAAACAGTATAAATTTAAACGAGCGACACGCGCAACACAGAGGCCAGCCAGGGTAGATAGGTTTATTGTGTGTGCAAAGCATTTTATGTGCGGCTCAAATCCTGCCTCGCGCACAGCCACATCCACGTTACGCGCATTATCTGTCACAATAGCGATGCCGTGGTTTGGCTTCGTAAGACCCCAGTCAGTGACTGCTGCTTGTAAAACTTCAGCGATGTTTACACCTGTGTGGGATTCGAAATGTGGGCGTGTCTGCAGTACAAAATGTACCATTTCCCAGTTACTGTTAATTGAGTGGGCTGTTATTGTAATATAGCTCTGCGTACACCTAGACGTCCAACCGTCAGTAGTTAATGCAATGGTTTCTGCATCTTTTAGAGTCTGTACAACTTTTACCTTGCATTCTTTGTAGAGGCTCGGGACCACTGTGCGAGTGAGATCTGTGTGTGACGGGATCGCATACTGGTTCAAGTGTATAGATGAGTCGCCGAAATCCCAGATTTTCCACCAAAGAAAATGGCCTCATATCAGCAGCAATAAAAACGCCAATGTCTCTCGTTATTGCCGTGGCTCTTGCACTTGACGTTGGAAGTTTCTCTTCAAAGGCATTTGTTATCGTTGTTAGCCCTTTCATGCGACCAGAATTGCTCTCCGTTTTCATAGCTTTTAAAGAGCTGTGGTTATTTTCTAGGTGTTTCTGCATGGTGGTCGTGTTAGCAGAGGTGTATGGTATTAATTTCTTACAATGTTTACATATTGTCTTTATCTTGTCTGTTATTCTTTCGCCGTTTTTTATCTCCACCGGAAACCCAAAATGCCACACAAACAATTTAAATGTGGCGGGGGCATCTTCGATCGTCATTTCACCCTCTGTGGTGCCAATTGCATGAGGATTGTTACGTTCTCGCGAGATCAGTCGGATTTCGCGAGACCAACCGAATCTCGCGAGATATCGTCTCACGAGATCTCGTCACACCCTTACCTTGCGTTGTTAACGCAATGCTCCTATCACTTAGCTTCAGGAAAGCTCCATGTTGGAAACATCATCAGTAGCATTTGCACTAGGGCAGGGCGATGTGACGATGTTATCGTATATCGTTGATGTCTCGCAAATGTCCCGATTTCGATTACAACAGACAAATACCAGACGATAATCGATAATAATAGAAAATATGCGTTAAAACAATATCATGCGATGTAGGCTTTAAGCGTGAATGTTCACGTTCATATGCCCAGGCAGTCAGTAACAGTGACAGAATTTTGGAAACGCTGTTTTGTTCCGTCAGTCGAATGTGCTGCTGTTTTCTGCCGGTCGCTGCACAGATAGATCAAGAGAAAAGGAGTGGCGTCGGCAACGCAAAACCTCCATTCACAGTGCTGTATGAGCAACATTTTTCTACTGCATAAAAAATGTGATTTATCTACGCGCTTTACCTGATGATGAAAGAATTCACTGCAACTCTGGTTTGTGCATGTGACAAATTTCCTCCCGGTCCGTATCTGCAGATTGATCGGTATGACATCAGCGTATGACATCAGTACACCAATCATCTGCGCTATATTGCATGAAGTCAAACACATTTGATATTATCGGATATTGCAATTATTTTAACGAGGATTATCGATATAATATTGAACTGTTCGGTGCGACCTCCACGGTTCAATATGCATATGTGAATTTCGTTTTATCACTCTCTGTTTTATTGCGGACTTGCTCTGTCCATGTTCGTCTGTATGTTTGTGCACTGAAATAGATAAACGCGTCCCCACAAGTAAATATCTAATAACAATGTGTTTTACCCTTCATACAAAAGCGGCATGTTCAACCCAGCACATGGAGAGAGAGCGTCTACAACGCTGTGCCACTCAGCGGCCTTTCGGGTAGCTATTTACGTCATAGCAAGACAACATGCAGATATATCTAAAATCGCTGGCTAAAATCTGAATTAAAAGCATATTTCCGATCAATAATAAACCTGACATGAACTGTACCCTAACTTTGGTTTGTTTAGTTTAAATTGTGCTCAAATAATATTTTTTAAGCGGCCACATTGAGGATTGCATTTCTCCCCATTTATTGTATATGGCAGTGGCGAATCTATTATCCTGGCCTTGCCCATTGAGCGGTACTTTACAGTGTTAAATGAGCACTGGGCGTCTGACTGTTTACTACCATAAAAGAAATTGCATGTTTGCTTTAAGTTATTTTAAATAATGTTATTATAATACTTGTTGCGCTAAACCTTAATGTATTGTTGCACCCCTATTCATCAGTGTAAACAAGGGATGGTTAAGTGAGAAGAAACACGGCATCATATACAGTATTCTAGTTGACACAAAACTGAAATATAGAAACAACAACTGTGGAGGGCTAAAAAAAGCGTCAAGACAATAGACTGACTGTGTAATTTTGTCATTTTCCTGACCATGTATCCACTATTTCTGCTAAATGACTATTTTTCATAACTACAAATTTAGAATTTAGAAGACATTAGATTTTTGTTTTGTTGTATTCATTTCACGAACAGCTTCCTCTTTTTCAGTAAGTGATGTGGCATTACTGGGTTTGACGAGAGGATGAGGAATACAAGTGGTCTTTGACATATTGAAATGTTGCAAAGCAGATTTTACACTAAAGCAGCAATGTAAGAGCTTTTGTAGTGGTGCAATGTAAATGCCAGTCAGGTGACAGGGAATATTAATGAAAGCTGAGGTTTTAGAAAGATGAGACTTCTGGAAATGCCTCAAAGACAAGACATGTATGAGCAGACTGCAGTAGAGCACTCCATCCTGCTCTCTGACTCATTCCACACACTGAATCAATGGTCGTTCATCTGTCTCTCTGTTTGTTATTGGGTCATTGGGTTGAATTGACCTTTCTCTGATTGGTTACAGAAATTACTGAGCTATTACTTCTAACATTTCTGAAATAATAGACCTCACAGGTGTTGAATGTGTATTGAGGCAAGATTGCATTGTGTTTTCGAGTGTGGATAGCTCATTAAAGTTTAAAATATTCAGTCATTATAGTGTGATGCTTATTCAACGTTTTTTTTACGACTGATTTGATTAAATAATGCATATTGTCCGTGTGTAATCAAGCCTAAACTAATTTTATGCATTCATCCCAACCGTGTGCCTGAATATACTGAAGAACAGAGTTATTCTAAGCTTCAACTTTTTGAGTCGGGAAAAACTAAAGGATTAAAATATTTTACCTCGTAATATATAGATGTTCTCATGACAAGAATCTATAATTTTAGATGCATTTTCATATGAGAGCAAGTCTAAGAAAGGAAAACGTTAAGTGAAGCATTAGGTCAATGCACACAAAAGCCAAAGCCCAGACTTAAAACAAGTTAAGAAAATAATTTATGTAGCAATTGTATCCACAAGTTTTGCAGTTTAGCGCTTTGTGCTAAAGATGGGAGAAACATTCGGTCCAATGTACACAAATGCATTTCTGCCGTGTATTTAAAGTCATAAGTGTATAGCAGAATGTAAATTTACACAAAACACCATTAAACTGAATCAGCAATAAGTCCACTACTTTATAGAGGAATGGGATGATTTTATTACTGACTGCAGATATTTAGCAACTTTATTGACTCAGTTGTTGTGACAGTAAACCAATGAGCAATAGGAAAATTATGGTGGGTTTTCAATTTCTTTACTTGATTTCGATTGTGTGCTATTTAAAGAAGTGGTCTTTTTTTGTTGTTAAAAGTGAACTGCAAGCGTTACGGGGCCGCGTGCACATATAAAGCCACTGCATCATCAGCCTGCCATTAATCTGATAAACATTAAACTTAAGATCACGTGCAAAAGCTAGCTTTTTACATTTTTAAACATTCTCTCTACGTGTTGTTTATAAGACGATAAGTGGAAGCAATGCCTACCCTACATCAAGCATATCAGATGAGAACTGTAGTCCACATGATGTGATATTTTCCAACAGATTTTTGACAACACGTCGGTAAAATACAGTAAAGAATCCTTGCAAATCCAGTTTACCTTCTCACGTTTTTATTGAAGACCATACAATGTGTGTTATTGATTACATGAATCTATTTGAACTGCAAACTCTTTTTAAACTATGAGCACCACAAGTCTAGGTGATGTTCAATGTGAAGTCAAGAATTTGAAGTTTGTCTTTTAAAAACCCTACCGACCCTCACAGGAGCAGTCCGTCTTATCTTTAGATCTGTGTGAAGTACTCTTTTTTTTTTTTTTACCACGTGAAAAAGCTTTGCCTGGTTGTAAGTTTAACTGCAAACAGCAGGTGTTTCTCATCCGTTTCGAAATTAGTTTTGAATAGGTTACCACATGAAACCAACAGTATTCAAATATAAATCACGGTCTCATTTTCTGTCATCAGAATAAGTTATTCAATGCTGCAATTCGTGCAATACACTACTTCTCCCACTTCACCGGAAATTGTACCCACGTTTATTTTTACAGTCATTCCTCCGGAAACTTGTGGATAAGTTATAGAATGAGAATATTATATAAGCACAGAATGTATAATGCAGATCTAGAAAATCATGTACTGTAAAGATAGAATAATTCCCAGTTTTGAAAACTCTAATCATTAAGGAACATATTGTGTGACCCAAATATACAGTATTTTATTGGATCATAAGTTCCTGGTTCTTTCACAGCCCTATTTTTAGATATTACACATTTAAGATTGGAAATAACCCAGTTTTATGATTAATGCTTTACGTTTCCTTTTTCCTAACTTTCGTAATTTTTTTACATTTTTTGAGCTGTCTGTCTTTACCACTGCAAATTCAAGTAAGAACTTTAACAAGAAGTATTGGCACAATCACCTACCTGACAATCTATTTCTGCAGGGAAGTGCAGTTCGGCAGATAGAGGATTAACTGTGAAATCTCATTTTTGCTGAAGGTGATGGTCACGTAGGGAAATCAATCGGATGCTTTCCTTCTTTTTCTGGCACTGGTGGAATAGTCTAACTTCAAGATGCAGTGCATTTGGTACTTTAGACGCTTATTTGCTTTTAAAGTTTGCGATTGGAAAACTCCACATATTTTTGTGATACTCGTTGATTTTTTTATGATATCAGCTCCTCACTGTGACACATTTTATGGAGGCATGTCAAATATTTATTCTGGTGGACATCCGGTTCCCTATGTGGACCTGTTTTTGAAGTATTTACTTCAGGACTTCCCTTACCGTGATGGTAATGACATCACTTTCATCACATCTAGTGAGTGTCACAGTTGAGGGATTTCAGACTTCTTAATCTCATCCATATGAAAGTCGTTCCATGAGAGCTTTCCTTAGGTTTTCTACCACTAGCTTGAAATGCTGGAAGTAGGAAATAAATAACGGATGTTTTAAATGCTGTTAAAGGACAACATGGCTCAGTCACAATCAAGCTTTTTTTTTGCAATTGTTTTTGCTCCAGATAAGTACAAATTTCGGGACTAAACGAAAATGTAATTGCATTTCATCCCTACTGTATATATCTGTAATTATGTTGCGTGCTTACTTTATACTGGATAAGTGTTGATTCTAGGACAAAAGGAAGTGCTCACTAAAATATTGATATCTAGCACAATTATGGCATTTGTGTGATCTTTATTCTGACAGTTATTAACCTTTTTATTCAAAATACGATGATGCAGGATTTCAAGAAAAGTGTCTACATTTATTCACATTTTGTTTCATAATATGATTTAAGACTAAAAATAAGGCTAAAATTATGTACCAACTTGATTTCTGCATTCTAGTTATATTCCTGTTTTGACTTTAAGTAGTTAACTCATTTACTAGTCAACTTAAAGACAGAGTAGATCATTTGGAAAATGCTAACGCTTGCCTGCTAGCAGTGCAATCTTACGATCCCTCCCTCTCGCGAATCACCATCCAAAGCCACGCCTCCTCCAAATACATACAAATACATCATTTTGTCTGGTATAGTTTGTCTGCAAAGCTTCACTATATCCTGACAGAAAGACTAGTATGTTTATTTTTTTCAGTTGAACTTTGGGAACTTTGAACACAACTTTCAAACATAACAAAATAAAAGATTGACCATGGCATTTGTTCTGCTAGGTGGAATTATGCGATAAAGGAAAGGTTCATGGAGCTACGGCAATGATGTTTCCTCAAGAGACTACCACTGCAGAGTAATAAAAGAGAAATGCTGGTGAAGGATAGACAGTGCAACCCGGTGAGTACTGGAACTAACATAAAGGATTGTAAATCATTCATTTGACGATATGACAGCTAATATGAATCATGCCACATTTGTAGCAATTGTTTGTTTACACTCTCGTTTGTGGAATTTGGTCACTAGTTATGCCTTCTCAAGGACATCATGTATGTCTCAAAATAAATTGTAAATGTACATGTCGTAAAGGTTAAGTCATTGGGAAGAGTTACACACTGAAGTTTGAGGATTTTTGCCTTAACGTGCAGCACTCAGTTGCTTTGTTTTGAAAAGTGGTGGGGCCAAAGACCATACTTTAATAAATTGTTTCTGTAATAACTCGTTAGGAATATTTATCATACAGTATATAGTGGGCGGTCCATCCATTGGCTACTGAGCTTTTCGACTCCAGCTCTCACAGTATGTGGTTCCCAAACTGTCATTTGGGAAAGGTTACTTTGCTGTAACGGTGCATTATATGTAAAAACATTTTATTCCTATGACTAAAATTGCACTTGTTCATTGGTTTACGCGTTTTTGTGCTTGGACACTGGATGCACAAGCAAACACCTGCAAACGCGGATGATGGACGAATTTCACACTGGCTGCGATTCTGGAGTTGCGACTGTCTGTCTTCCGCAAATATATAACTTACGAGTGTGAGCAATGGGAAATGGTGAGAAAGCGGGGGAACCTGTTTTTTTCAGAAGTTTTAGATGTTAATGGCTCCCTAACAATACACCTTCTGCAAAGATTTCTTAATTTCTTCCAAAAGAGCAGTGGGGACATGTCCCACCCACACGTAACGCCTATGGCAGCACTTATAGTAAAACACTTCTCTTCAAATTCCAGCAGTAATGAGCTTTCATTAGATTTAGCATCACAATTATTTTTCAATGCCATGGGAAAGTTTTAATGTTTGGGTTATTAAGATGCTCTGATATTCCAATTTCCTGCATTCATTTCATTTGAAGTCCCTGACAGTAGAAAAGATCACATCCTGACCTCAGTGGATCGTGTTTTCACAGCCCTGGGGAACACTCGCAGTCCTATGCAGACTTCATTATATTGTTCGAAACAATAGCCCCATTTAACAGACATTTGCTTTGTGCCTTGGCCCTTGCTGTATATGTTTTCTGGAGGGTCCGTTATTGTCTCTCATCACAAAAGTTTTTGTTGACACTCAAGGGCAGATAGAAAACAAGAGAGATGAGAATTGATGCCATCGTCCCAATCATTAGGGCTATTCTGTAGTCTGCAAGTGCACATCTGGACAAATTCAGCCTTTGTGCTTGGCAAAACAGGCTAACAAACTCTAAACTCTGTTTGATTTGTGATGAACGTAATTTTATTTAACATTATTTTAACATATTCTGGATAAATGTGAGGGAGCTTGCCTGTACACCTCCAGAAGCTTAACTGTTTTCGGAAATAATCGTACAGCTTTATCTGTCTTTTATAAATGTGATTAAACTAAAGACTCTTCGAAGATACCAAGTCTGCAGTACAACTCAAGATATGAAATTGGCAGAAACTTTGTGTTACCTTCCTTATACCCTAAAATTGATATTATGTTTGTATTTATGTTTATATTTATGTTTTATTCGCTGGCAGTCGTCCGTGAGGGGCTGCCGGCTGTCTTTTTACTTTGTTATTATTTTGATTAAATCTTTAAATGTTTGCCGGTTCCCATCTCCTTCCTTCCTTTTATTGAACCTTGTTACAGGCTTGAGTTGAGATACCTTTTTCCCTTATGAATTAAACAGTTTGTCATCATACAGATGGATGGCGTGAAAGGTATATCTCAATCTTTCTCTCTGTTAATGTGTGTGTAGCCTATACACTATCTGTTTTTGCTTTAAAGTAGTTTTTTACGCCAACGGTGGCAATTGCATTGGCACAAGCTGTCAGTAAATCTGCCCTTAGTGGTTTGTTCAAGTCTCTAACCTTAAGCAAGCACAAAAGATATATTGATGCTTGCACCAGCAAACCCCACTAATGATATTTTACAAGTTCCGCATTGTTTGTTTGCACACATCGCAGCTCATCAACACACAAATAAGCTGAGCGTTTAATCAGGGATCTGTTTTCCCCCAAGAGTTTGTACATTTTAAGAAGTGCGAGCCTGATAATTTATGTGCCGTATCCATTCAGCAGCAATAATCCCCATCAGGGTCTCAGAGAATCACCTCCATCGTATCAAGGGAGAGCTCCGAGGTCTAATTGGCCTCCCACTGTATATTGCAGAGGCGCCGTGATTGAGCAACAGACCGATGACTCTCACTCTGCTTCTTAAGCCCTGAGACCTGGAAATCAGAGCGGTCAGCCAGCAACATTACATTCATTTCACGAAATTCATTAGATTCCATCCTGGTCCGAAATCCAATCCTGTAATTTATCTCGTGAACATTCAGACATCTTCCTGAAGTCGCAAAAGTCACACTGAAAAGATCATACACCCGCTTTGTTGATTTTTCATCGAGTCGGAATAATAGGCTCGGTGGGTGTGACATGCCAACCTGCATCCGATTCCCGGGTCTCTGCATACAACGGGGATAATTTGTTGGCATTGACGCTGTGAAAATATGTTCGTATGCAGATGAAGATGTTTATCCTGCATTGTGCTTTAATGAATCCATACTGTTCAGTGTGGAGTCTCAAAACCTCACTCATGAAACGCCCCTTAGATCTCTTTTAAAGTTGAACATTGGTAAAGTTTTCTTTTGCATGAGAAACGGAAGAGAGGAGAATGACTGTTGTAGATCCCTTGAGAGATATAAATATAGCACCAAGTTAAGAAATTCATTCTTTCAAAGCCTGAAGGAGAAGTTCACACAGATAGATATAATGTGTGGGCGTCTTTGCTATTTTCAACAATGTCATTTGAATCATGCTCTGTATCTTTTTACTCAGATATTAGTGTTTTGCTAACTTCAAGCGTTTTGATGTGGTTTAAAATATTGTTTTTTTTGTATTAATATGGTTGGCTACGAACCTGTAATCATTTTATTTCATGATGTTCTAGACCAATCATTCTCAAATAGGTGTAAACGTCAGCAAAGTAGTTTAGCAGATTCATGGGGTGAAAGTTATTTTGGGTTGTTAAACTTATAAAACAGCAATTAAAATAACAAAAGCAAAGTTTGTTTTGTTCATTATTTGTTGTTCCAGTCTGTGAAAAAACATGTAGAGCACAAGATGGAAGAAAGTTAGTTTTCTTTGTTCATAAGATAAAGGTGAATAGGCAATGAAGCTGTCAGTCGCTAACATCAAGTCTTACATCTCTTTTAGTGTTTAACTGAAGAAAATAAAATCATACAGATTTGGAATGATAAGAAGGGCTAGAAAAGGAAAACGAAATTGTCACTTTAACTTGACTCACTCCGTGTGCTGCTGTGAGTGTGACAATAATCAACAGAACTGCTTTTTTTCAATAAACAATGGTTGATAGTACTGTTTTCCTACTCGAGATAACAACAATTTCCTTTTCCAGATGTTATCTTTTTCCTTCAAGTGACATGACTTTGTTTGGCTAACACATCCACCAGTAGACTTGTGTTTTCTTCTCGGACTCATGTGAGTACATGGAGATGAATAAAATCTAGTACATAGAGTTTTCGTTTAGTAGCTGCTTGTTTGGCCCATCTCCACCCCCTGAAACTTTGAGCCAATCCACTAGCTCTTAAAGGTGCTGTGTGTCATTTTTTTGGAGGATCTCTTGACAGAAATGCAATATTTGGGTTGTTTCAGCCCAAAATACTGGGCTGCTTTAACCCATTGTCTGGTCAAATTTCATGTTCAAAATCACACATTGTAAACTGAACTCTGTCAATAATTTTCAAAATACAATAATACACTAACACAGTGTTCACACCAAACGCGATTTAAGCGCTTTGCGCAAGTAAATTACATATAAAGTCGATGCAAGCAGCAGGCGGTGCGAATGATGCGAATCGGGCGAATTTGCGAATTTGATTGGTTGCATTGCGAGAGTTTGCTGTCCATGTCCGGAGAACAGAGAAGAACGTATTAAAACTGCACAGTTATGTGCAAAATGTGAAGCGCCAAGCTTCATACAAAACATACAAATCGACTACAAGTTTGATTCTGTCATGATTCCGCTATCATGTCATGTTTATTCTTGTCTTGCAGCGGAGTCATGGCATAGCCCTTGGGTTTTGTGTGAGAAAGACATGGTTTTGCTTATATATTGGCTGATATACGCTTTCTCATGTCTTGTCTGTGTCTCCCGCCATCTCGTTTCCTTGTTACCTTTCCATTAGTGTTTCATTACACACACCTGTCCCTTGCCAATTATCCTGTGTTTGTTTCCCTTTAAAGCATCCTCTTGTCTATTGTCTTGTGCTCTTGGATTGTTTGATGTCTGTATCTGTAAGCGGTCTGTACATGCATGCTGTTCCCTGTAAGAGTTACCTTGTCTACCAAGTTCATGTTTCCTCGAGTTTTAGTAAGTCTAGTTTTGTGTTTGTACCAGTGTTTATTTTCTAGTATAGTTAGTCTGTGTTCTTGTTTTTGATTATAGTTTATCCAGTCTTGTTTTCCCCCATCGTGGGTTTTGTTTGTCCTTTTGTAGTGTCTTTTGTAAAATAAATATCTGTTCACCACCGTGTTTGCTTGCACTTGGGTTCTCCCCTCCGGATATCCTGACAGATTCGTTATAATCTTACACTCTGTCTACACACCACGCAAGCAGCGCAATGCAACGTGGCAAACCAAAAAGAAACCGAACCAGGCGGCATCCAGTGGCCACAGAATTTCTGTTTATGATGGGTTCTAGTGTTTTATTCGCCTCCTCCACCACAGACCTTCTTTACCTAAATAAAGAAAACTGTATAAAAACATACAGAAATTATTCTTTAATGGCACCTTAAAATGACCGGCAAATTATTCATTTTTTTTACAGTAACACATCAATGTAACTTGGACAAAGTTTTTCAAGGCTGCAGTTAGATTAATTTTGTTTAAATTTAAATGTATTATACAACCAAACTAAATTAAAGCAACAAAAATACTTTCAGAGTAAAAATAATAATGAAACGCTAATAATAAAATATGTGAGCTCCTATTTAAAAAACATAAATATCCATTAAAAAAATTAAAATCTTTCGGTTCAATACACAGTCACTGTCTTTCCGAACTGTTTTTTTACTGCCATTGATTCCACTTTTCAAGGTTAGACTTTTTTTTTATCAGAAAAGTTTTCTCCTAGAGATGTGAACCTACACTGGTGTCATGGTTCGGTTCGTTTATGGTTATCATGTCATCAATTCGGTTCAACTTGATATCACAGTGCATTGACGATGCATTGATGACCAAAATTTCAATTTTACTAGTTAACATGTATACAATTTTGTCAATAAATATAAGCAGTCAGAGATATGAACTGAACCTTTAATGTTACCTGCTCTTCTTCGATGTATTAAACATCAAACAAAACTCAAGTCTGGGCATGAGCAATAGGAGTAAATACACAAAAGTAAATAATGCATAATTCAATGAGGAGTGTACTTGAGTACTTACATAGTACAGTGTACTTGTAAAACATTTAAATGTAAACAAATGTATAAACATTAAATCAAATAATACACCAACATAAACAAGAGGCCGCACCTACTTGTGAATAGTCAATCTTCAATCTTCAGCAGTGTTTTAATAAACAAACAAAATAAAAGCAAATAACAAATATAAAAAAATCTGAGCAATTACAATAGGTTGCTAGCACTTTGCACTTGAACCCTAATAACAGCACAGGACACAGGGAACTTCTTAAAACATCAAAAACTACTCAGCATGAGTCACTGTTCAGCATTTGGGAATTTGAAGGTTTTTCTTAAAGAAATGTGCCCAGATGTCGGCTTTTAAAGTAGTTGGACGATTTTTTATTATTTGCGTCTCGCCTTCCTCCGCCATTATATTCTAATGCTTTGGGCAGAATGCTGCGACTGTAGAGGGCGTTTTCAGCCGCGGTGGACACAGCCCCTTAAGCAGTAAAAGCACGTATGCGACATGACGTCAGAAAAACGTAAGTACGTAATAACAGGTTATGGTCTGTTACTGAACTGATACCTAATTGTCCTCGTTTGCATTGCGATGCATCGAAAAAACGATTCTCTCCATGTCTCAAAATTTAGGGGTGAGGCGTCTACAGCCTGAATTTACAGGGGTGGGATATGTAAGTTACGACCGATTTCAGCCTTCGCATTTTTCAAGGTACGATCATTCATACTATGAGATTTGCAGCATATGAATATTTGAAGAATTACACATAAACCCTGTCATAAAACTATTTCTGCGCACGGATCTGCGCTCGTTTCAACGTTAGATTAATGAATGAGGACAAGTATGTTGTCTTTAATATGACATTCACTGTTCTTAAGAAATGTGTTAATTGTAAAGCCTACACAGCCAGATGTTGTGATGACTGTAATTATTCATTCATTCTTAACTGTGTTACGAGTTTAGATAAATTCTTAAAAGTATTGGAAAAATTGTCATTGCAATTGGAAAAATCTGAAACCTCAAACGTTGGGTTTGTCCATATTTGACCCAAGGATGAACTAACCAAGCTTTTTTTATGTGTACCATAGTTAATGGGGTCGAAGAAATGTTTGGTTACAAGCATTTGTTCAAATATCTTTCTCTTTGTTCATCAGAACTCGAGAGTGAGTAAATTAAGATTTTTTTTCATTTTTAGGTGAACTATCCCTTTAAGATTGGCTATTATAAGCTGCTAACTAGTAAAAAATGACTTTTATTTGCATAGGTAGGGTTTAAAAAACAATTTTCGAATGTGTTTTTCAACGATAAGATAAACAGACTCAGCGAGTCATCTGAACATACGCTTGTCGCTTTGGGCTCCATCAATGGTCTCATTCTCTAAAGCTTTTTATAAGCACCATCAAATGTTGTTTTAGATCAGTTTTGAAGGAACAGAAATTTCTTCCAGTGCTACAGATCATAGTGAAAAACAGGCAGAGACATAATCTCCAAATCCAACAAGTTATTTCATAGAGCTGACAAGGCAGCTAATGTAAAATGTAGAAGCACATTGATGAAAACACACAGCTCCCTGTCTTGCGGTTTAAAGATTCAGGTTCAACATTGGATTATTTATGAGTAATGTGAAACGATAGAACTCCAGCTCTGAGGTGTATGTGGCTGTTTACATAGGTACTTTTATTAACATGCCTGTTTTTTTTTTTTAAAGATTTGAAAGATTTACTGGCTAAATAAATGAGTGTTTTGTACAAAGTAAGACCCAAAACAGTGACATGAAAATATTTTCAACTTCTAGAACTGTACACAGCATGCATCAGTCCTTTGTAAAATCCTGTTTCTCAAACTTTTGTCAGCTTTAAAACTGAGCGAGATCAGCCCACCGAGTTCATTTCACTTGTAAAATTGAATTACCAGCCAGCTCCCAAACATGATTGAGGGACTGTCCAAACTCCCCCACCCATAAACGACAAATATTTCTCAACGACAGTAAATCAATGTGCATATTAGTCACTGAGGGATCGAGACCATTATTTTGGTGATGAATTCTGAATGCAGTGACATGAACAAACTATGATGACAAACGCCTAGTTTTCCACTCTTGGCCTGCGCCTTCCAGGCTGTGCCATGTGATGTGGATTAAAGGACAGGTATTAGGAAGTAGAAACACGGTTTAATAAACTCCAGCTAATCTTCTGAAGCGCAGCACACCTAAAGAGATGTTTTTTATGAGATTTAGCGGAACGTCTTTCGCTCTAGCAGACAGAACAGCTGGGTCAATTTACACATGCAAAGATCCAACACTCAAGTAAAGTCACACATACTTTCAGTTCCTGTGTATTAAAATAGCAAAAATAAGAAAGCATATAGGATGAGCAGTTTTTAAAGTAATTAAAAATGACAATTTTCTCATTTTTTCATGAAATATTGCACTTGTACTGGTATTTGCGGATTTGTTTAACGCCCCAAAAAAGCATGTCTTAAACCCTGCACTAATTTGCGCAACGTTAAGTGGATTGCGTAGGTCATAATGGAAATTTGATATTGCCACTGTATTTTTTAATGTGCGCCATGTTAGGAGATCACCCACAGCAATTTCCAACCCCAACGGCAATTTTTTTTAAATTCTATTTTGCCCTGTTCGGTAAATCTGGCCCTATGTTTTTAGGAAATGTCTTCAGATAACAAGAAAGAGATATATCTCATTTCCAAAACCTAAGGTTATGTATTACAGACAATGAGTTAGGTTCTCTTTAATCCTCTGGCTCATTTATCCAAGACAAAATGTTTAGATCATCAGGCCTTTTATTTTTAAGGAGAAAGTCAGTGAAAAAGTGTAGCATATGTATCCAATGACTCTTTATTTCTATTATGTCTTGTACATATATTACAAAGTCAGAATACTTTGTAATACATTTTAATATGCATCCGTCACCCATCTGTGTAGATATATAGATTTAATTTATTTATTTGTAATGCATATGTGTTTATCGGTAATAGCCTTTTTCTGCTGGTGCTGTTGTCTCTAAGGGGCTAACTAATAGAGACTTGGATCAGAGCAGAGGATCAGGGGATTGCTGTGATTTAGAGTCGTCTAATTCTCCTCCGCTCTCTACATTGACTCTCTAAACTTTGTAGGATTAAGTGGCTCAGGTTAAAAGCACTGAAAAAGTAATTTAGCTGTTTTCCACATACTGTATGGTCTTAGGTCCAAAGATCTTCTTGTTATGATTTTTTCACTTACGCTACAGTTTCATATGTCATTTAAACTAGGCACATGTTTTTTGTCTAAGGGTAGGTCTACAGAACACCTATGAATAAACTAGGGTGGGCGATCGATTCTGATGTTCCGATTCGATATGTAAAAGAAAAAAATCTATTCACAGCTTTTGAGAATGCAAATACAAGATTTTTAGACCCTTTTTCAAGAAATCATCAATGAAATATAAAGGAAAAAGTATTTTATTCACCTTAAACACACACAATGCAAAAAATGTAGTCATTATAAAATCACCTTGTTCTCTATGAAACAAATTGAACTTCTATTTGAATTAATTATATTACGCAGTAGGCCTATTAAACAATATGTAAATACTGCTAAATGTTTTGTCACAACTCAACTGACTCAACTGTAATTGTACAAAAAATCTCCTTTGTTTTCTTAACAGGCGCAGCTTTTAGATTAGATTAGATTTAACTTTATTGTCATTACACATATACAAGTACAGTGTAACGAAATGTAGTTTAGGTCTAACCAGAAGTGCAATTAGCAAGTGCAGGATATACAGTGTGAATAAATACAGAATACAATATTAGGAAAATACTTTACAATGGGCATCCATCCATCCATTTTCTACCGCTTATCCGAACTACCTCGGGTCACGGGGAGCCTGCGCCTATCTCAGGAGTCATCGGGCATCAAGGAAGGATACACCCTGGATGGAGTGCCAACCCATCACAGGGCACACACACTCACTCATTCACTCACGCACTCACACCCTACGGACAATTTTTCCAGAGATGCCAATCAACCTACCATGCATGTCTTTGGACCAGGGGAGGAAACCGGAGTACCCGGAGGAAACCCCCGAGGCACCGGGAGAAAATGCAAACGTACTCGGTTACTAACGTAACCTCGGTTCCCTGAGATACGGGAACGAGTACTGCGTAGCAGGACGCTATGGGGAAAACTCCTTTTCTCCGATGACTGAAGCTTTATAATAACGCAGCGAAAATGCTGCACGGCCATTGGTGCGTGTAAAGTAAAACTTTACGCCAATGGCAGCGAAGCTGCACGGGCCTATGGCGATGGCGCCCGCCAAAAGGGGCGGGGCTTATGGCTATATAAGCAGACACATCGCTGTAGGAACCTCAGGTTATTTCGACTGAAGCGACGACCATATGCAGCTTGTGAGCACGGCCAGGAACGCAGTACTCGTTCCCGTATCTCAGGGAACCGAGGTTACGTTAGTAACCGAGTACGTTCCCTATCGATACTTCACTCGTACTGCGTAGCAGGACGCTATGGGGAACCAGTATAATCCCGCCGTGCCACAAGTAGAACGAAAAACATCATATAATACCGGAGCCGTAGCTCGAGTATTTGTATAATGCAGGGAAGCCCTGTAGAAGACGGAAAAGCCAGGCTAATAGGTGACTTAATCCAGTTAATCGTCCTAAGAATGTGCCAGATGCCAGTGTGGTTGAGAGCAACCACGGTCCAGCAGTCTAGTCTTAAGCAGAAAGGACCCGGGCCTGTAAGGCCGGAATGTCCAGACTGTAAAATCTGGTAAATGTGGAAGGCGAGGCCCAGCAAGCCGCCGCACAAATATCCGCTATGGAGACTCCGCTAGACCATGCCCATGAAGAGGCAACGCCTCTAGTTGAATGGGCCCTTACTCCCGTGGGGCATTGAAGGCCCAAGGAAGAATATGCCAGCGCGATAGCCTCAACTAGCCATTTAGATAGTCTCTGCTTGGTGACCGGGGACCCTTTGGTGCGGTCACCGAAGCAGACAAAAAGCTGTTCCGACTTCCTGAAGGCGGCGGAACGCTCAATGTAAATTTTTAACGCTCTGACTGGGCAGAGCAGATAAAGCTCCGGGTCCTGCTCGGAGGGGGGGAGCGCAGATAATGTCACCACCTGTGCTCTAAACGGAGTAGAAAGCACCTTAGGTACATAACCGTGTCTTGGTTTGAGGACTACCCTAGAGTCATCAGGCCCAAATTCAAGACAGGAGGGGCTCACAGAGAGCGCTTGTAGATCACCCACACGTTTTACCGATGCTAACGCTAGAAGCAGTGCAGTTTTTAGTGTTAGGGGGCGGAGGTCTACGGACTGTAGAGGCTCGAAGGAAGAACCCTTCAGAGCTCTCAAAACAGTAGGTAGGTCCCATATAGGAACGGTGAGGGGGCGAGGGGGACGTAGCCGCCTGGAACCCCTCAAGAAACGAATAATCAAGTCGTTCTTTCCCACTCCTTGGCCCGCTATAGGGGCATGGGAAGCTGCGATTGCTGCCACATATACCTTGAGTGTTGAAGGGGAGCGGCCCTTATCCAACAGCTCTTGCAGGAATGACAGAATTATTGATATATCACAGGATCCTGGGTCTGTGCCGCGAGTTACACACCAGGCGGAGAAGACAGACCACTTAAGGGTATAGAGTCGTCTCGTAGACGGCGCTCTAGCCTGTGATATTGTGTTCATGACACTCTCGGGGAGAATCGTAGGCCCCCGTCGAGTGGCCAAAGGTGCAGCGCCCAGAGCTCTGGCTGGGGGTGCCAAATGGTGTTGCCTGCCTGAGAGAGGAGGTCCCGTCTCAGGGGAATAGGCCACGGGGCTGCTACGAGCAGCTGAGACAATTCCGCAACCCAAGGCTGGTTCTTCCAGAGTGGGGCTACGAACAGCACTGTGTGCGCTTGTTCCGTGATCCTCCTGATCGTCTGCGGTATAAGAGCGATCGGGGGGAAGGCGTAGAGGAGCCGGTTGGGCCAGTTGTGGGCCAAGGCGTCCTTGTCCTTTGAAAAATAGGTTGGGCAATGAGAGTTGTCTTTTGATCGGATTAAGACATGGCGGTCCCGTAAGACCGGCAGGAAGTAGCGAAGGGCCAGCCATACTGCCTGCATTTCCAGGTAGTTGATGTGCAGCCCCTTCTCCTGAATTGACCAGTGGCCGAAGGCCGGTGCACCGTCGCACAGCGCTCCCCAACCCGTGTTGGAGGCGTCTGTCGTGATCACCTTTCTTCTGCATGATGTGCCCAGGGGCACACCCTGCTCCAACCAAGGAAGATCCTTCCATGGGGCTAGAGCAGTTATGCAGATTTGGTCCACACGGACGCGTAGGCGTCCATGACGCCAAGCGTGTGGCGGAACTCTTTGTTTCAGCCAGTACTGCAGTGGACGCATCCGAAGAACGCCTAACTGCAGCACTTGAGAAGCAGAGGCCATGAGACCCAGCATCCTCTGAAACGACTTGAGGGGGCGAGACGCTCCCAGTGTGAAAGAAGCCGCGAGCCGCCGTATAGCCAGGGCGCGGTCTGGCGCGATCCTGGCCGTCACACGACTCGAGTCGAAAACCGCCCCCAGGAACGAAATGCGTTGGCTGGGGGACAGAGAGCTCTTGGCAAAGTTGATTCTTAGTCCCAGGCATTCTAGATGGCTGAGAAGAAGGAATCTGTGGGACCTTAGCTCTTCCTCTGACTGCGCTAGAACAAGCCAGTCGTCGAGGTAGTTCAGAATGCGGATTCCCGTCTGCCTGAGAGGGGATAGAGCCGCGTCCATGCACTTCGTGAAAGTGCGAGGAGCTAGAGACAGTCCGAACGGAAGGACCCTGTATTGATATGCAACCCCCTCGTAAGCGAATCTCAAGAATCGTCTGTGGTGGGGAGCTATCTGGATGTGGAAGTATGCATCTTTCAGATCCAGGGAGAATAACCAGTCCCCTGGGCATATTTGCGAGAGGATCTGTTTCAGAGTAATCATCCTGAAGCGCCGTTTCATAAGGGCACGGTTCAGATGTCTGAGATCGAGGATGGGGCGGAGACCGCCATCCTTCTTGGGTACGAGGAAGTAACGGCTGTAGAAGCCTGACTCGGTTTGATCTGGGGGAACCAGTTCTATGGCTCCTTTGTCCAGCAAGTTCCTCAGCTCCGTGCGCAGAACGTGTGAATTCGCGTTCTGAACCTGGGTTGGGATGACCCCGCGGAACCGCGGGGGTCTGCGAGCGAATTGGAGTGAATATCCTCGAGATATTATCCCCATCACCCACGCCGATACCCCGGGTATGGCCTGCCAGGCCTTGGCCCGTATGGCAAGGGGTTGAATGCATTGGGGAGGCAAGCCGCCTTTTGGGGGCTTGACTTCCGCTGAGAGTGGAAGAGGAAGGTTGCTCTTTTTTTGAAAATGTTTGTGTTTTATTAAAGTGTCCGCTATAACAGCGGTAGGTTGTGCGGGCTTTAAAACAGGCCCGGTTATCCTGAACAAACATACATTTATGCCGGCACCCGGAACAGAACGGGGTGCTTGGGCACACAATAGAGCTTTCTTGGGAGGAGGTCCAGCCGGACACGATCTCCTCCTCCTCCTCTTCCTTGCTTCGGTCTCAGGAGGATGCCTGAGGCGCCGGGTCCAGCGTGATCTTGGGCCGGGGTCCCTGGCGCTGAGGGAAGCGTCTCCCTGAGCGAGAGCGTTGACGCGTCTCGGCACCTGATGCCTTCTGAGCAGCGGGGGGCGTGATCCTGGCCGGCTGCTGAGTCGGCTGTGGCTTGGGGTGGGCAGACACTGGTCTGGATCCGGGTCTCTTGGGCAGGAAGTGCTTCATGGCCTGCGAGGACTTCTGCGCTGCCGTGAAGCGTTCCGCAAAACCCTCGACTGCCGGTCCAAAGAGGCCGTTGGCTGAGATGGGAGCGTCGAGGAAGGGGACCTTGTCTGCCTCCTTGATCTCCGTGAGCGTCAGCCACAGATGGCGTTCGAGAACCACGAGACTGGCCATCGATCTGCCTATTGCCTGGGCTGTGGCCTTGGTGGCGCGTAGAGCCAGATCCGTCGCACTCCTCAGCTCCTTGAAGGGCGCACTGTCAGTGCCGGACTCGTCCATCCCTTGGAGAAGTTTGGCCTGGTACACCTGCAGTAGTGCCATGGAGTGCAGAGCGGAAGCCGCTTGGCCGGCGGACGAGAATGCGCGTCCAGCAAGGGCCGATGTGGTCTTACATGGCTTTGAGGGGTGAGACGCTTTTGCCTTCCACCCGATAGCTGAGGGCGGACACAGATGTGCGGCCACAGACTCTTCGAGGGGAGGCAGCTTCTCATAGCCTTTTTCCTCTGCGCCATCAATGGAGGTGAGGGCGGAGGAAGAAGGTCGTAGACGGGCCGAATAGGGGGCGCACCATGACCTGGTGAGTTCGTCGTGAACTTCCGGGAAGAATGGTGAATTTCGCTGCCGAGGGGCCGTGCGACGCCCCGGCAGAAACCATTCATCCAGACGGCTGCGAGTAGGTTGCTCCGGAGAGGACCACTCTAAGCCCAGCTCTTCCACGGCCTTAGCGAGAACCCGAAAAAGCTCGGTATCCGCGCTAGGCGCGTGTCTGCTGTGCTCTACAGACGGAGAGGGGGCGGGGTCAAAAACTGAGCCCGATAGCTCCTCCCCGTCTGAAGCCGCTAACGACATGCTGTCGTCTTCCTCGAGTTCGCTTCCACCAAACGAGACTACGTCACCGGCGGATGCCGGCGGGCGCAGTCCCGCCCGAGAGAAACGAACCGGAGAAGTTTCTCTCTGTGGAGAAGGCGAGGCACGCCGAGGGGACGTGAGCTCGCCTTTCCCGAGCGCTTAGTTCCTCTTCCCCGCCGCTCCGTCCCGGCAGGGTGAAGCGGGAGGGAAGGAGGGGCGGAATCGCTCTCTGAAAAGAAAGCTATCCGCGAGCGCAGAGAGGAGAGACTCATGCTCTCACAATGAGGGCATTCTGTCTCTCCGAGTGCGTCCTGAGCGTGGGAAACCCCCAAGCACGAGACGCACTCGCCGTGCCCATCAGCGGCGTGGAGGCGGACCCCGCACGAGTGACAGGGACGGCGCGGCATTTGAAACAACGCCGCAGGAAATTTGCTCGGAAAATGAGTCTTTTAGCTCTTTGCCGGATAGCGGCGCGGAAAAGGATACGACGCTGCAGGAATCAGCGGAATCGCTGAGCAGAGAGGTCCAGTCCGCTGCAAGGCTTTCTCGACGGCGAAGCTGTCAGTCCGGGTAGCGAAGAGAAGTCGTCGCTGAAGGAGAAGAAATCTGAGGTTCCTACAGCGATGTGTCTGCTTATATAGCCATAAGCCCCGCCCCTTTTGGCGGGCGCCATCGCCATAGGCCCGTGCAGCTTCGCTGCCATTGGCGTAAAGTTTTACTTTACACGCACCAATGGCCGTGCAGCATTTTCGCTGCGTTATTATAAAGCTTCAGTCATCGGAGAAAAGGAGTTTTCCCCATAGCGTCCTGCTACGCAGTACGAGTGAAGTATCGATAGGGAACTCCACACACACAAGTCGGAAGCGGGAATCGAACCCCCAACCCTGGAGGTGTGAGGCGAACGTGCTAACCACTAAGCCACCGTGTACAATGGGCATGTACTATGAAAATATGACAGTCGGTATGTACTATGAACAATATAAACAGACGGCTATATACTGTGAACATTAATGTACAGGTGGATATGAACAGATAACAATATAGACTATACAATAGTGCAAGTGACTTGAGTGTGCATTAGTAACAGACATTAGCTATTAAAGTTACAGTGCAGTAGATAAGTTGATGCGGTTATTAAAGGTACGGTTCAGTACATGAGTTAATGCAGTTATTGAAGTTATAGTGCAATACATGAGTAGATGCAGTTATACAGTTACAGTGCAGTAGATGAGTTAGTGAAGTTATTGAAGTTACAGTGCAGTAGATGCGTTAATGCCGTTATTAAGGTTACAGTGCAGTAGATGAGTTAATGCAGTTATTAAGTTACAGTGCAGTAGATGCATTGATGCGGTTATTAAGGTTACAGTGCAGTAGATGAGTTAATGCAGTTATTGAAGTTAAAGTGCAGTAGATGCGTTAATGCGGTTATTAAGGTTACAGTGCAGTAGATGAGTTAGTGCAGTTATTGAAGTTACAGTGCAGTAGATGCATTAATGCGGTTATTAAGGTTACAGTGCAGTAGATGAGTTAGTGCAGTTATTGAAGTTACAGTGCAGTAGATGCATTAATGCGGTTATTAAGGTTACAGTACAGTAGATGCGTTAATGCGGTTATTAAGGTTACAGTGCAGTAGATGAGTTAATGCAGTTATTGAAGTTACAGTGCAGTAGATGCGTTAATGCGGTTATTAAGGTTACAGTGCAGTAGATGAGTTAATGCAGTTATTGAAGTTACAGTGCAGTAGATGCGTTAATGCGGTTATTAAGGTTACAGTGCAGTAGATGCGTTAATGCGGTTATTAAGGTTACAGTGCAGTAGATGAGTTAATGCAGTTATTGAAGTTACAGTGCAGTAGATGCGTTAATGCGGTTATTAAGGTTACAGTGCAGTAGATGCGTTAATGAGGTTATTAAGGTCACAGTGCAGTAGATGAGTTAATGCAGTTATTGAAGTTACAGTGCAGTAGATGCATTAATGCGGTTATTAAGGTTACAGTGCAGTAGATGAGTTAATGCAGTTATTGAAGTTACAGTGCAGTAGATGCGTTAATGCGGTTATTAAGGTTACAGTGCAGTAGATGAGTTAATAAGGTTATCAAGGTCACAGTGCAGTAGATGAGTTAATGCAGTTATTGAAGTAACAGTGCAGTAGATGTGTTAATGAGGTTATTAAGGTCACAGTGCAGTAGATGAGTTAGTGCAGTTATTAAGGTTACAGTGCAGTAGATGAGTTAATGCAGTTATTGAAGTTACAGTGCAGTAGATGCGTTAATGAGGTTATTAAGGTCACAGTGCAGTAGATGAGTTAATGCAGTTATTGAAGTTACAGTGCAGTAGATGCGTTAATGAGGTTATTAAGGTCACAGTGCAGTAGATGAGTTAATGCAGTTATTGAAGTTACAGTGCAGTAGATGCGGTTATTAAGGTTACAGTGCAGTAGATGAGTTAATGCAGTTATTGAAGTCACAGTGCAGTAGATGCGTTAATGAGGTTATTAAGGTCACAGTGCAGTAGATGAGTTAATGCAGTTATTTTAGCAAAGAGAATGTCTGTTTACTCTATAGTACTTGCATAATGCTTGACTGCTCGTGTAACCAGAGGTGGCGATCATGTCACAATGTCAATCCTCCTTCCTTCACTGACTGAACCCTCATAGCCTTCAGAGAAACAGTTAAAACGACATAAACACATCATGTTGTATGCTTACATTGCTCTTAAGTTAGAGACAAATTATATATTTTTGAAGAGGTTTTCCTGTAAATGTATTTAAAATAACACAATATGGACATGCATTTGCAAACCTGTACCTGTGTAACAGTCAGCTCTGCTGCTGATCAGCCGCGAGTTGCGCGCTACCAAAGCACTGCTGGCAGCGGGAATTGGCGTAAAAACACTTGTGCTTAATATACACGAGGCACTACAGAAGCACTGAAACCCGTCCGTCTAGCACGTTTAGAAAAATGGTGGGGAAGTAGCACTGCAGGATGGAAAATCACGTTGTCAAATGTCCGGGCCGGTCACTGTAGCTCTACACAGTACGCAAATGCATTGTGCAGTTATTAGCCTGTTCTGTACAGTAATGAAAAGAGGTCACACCACAACAAAATGTGCACTCACACAAATGTTTCAAATTGTATTTTGAAGTCACACAGGTTAAATGTAAAGAGCAAATGCGATTGAAATGCACGCAAATTCGACCCCAACTCCCCATCATGCCTTTTGCGTGAGGATATTGTGTTCTCGTGAGACCAGTTGGATCTTGTGCCAAGAGATCGTCACACCCCTATGTTTTATGCATGCCAGGCCAGTTGGGGATGTCGCTTTGTAAAGAAATACAATGCACATATACTTTGAAACAAAAAATATGTGGTTTGCATTGTACTTTTTTAAAAGTTAGCATTTTCAGGACACTGTTGTCATGTAAATTAATGGCCAAAACACAGAAAAAAGTTTTCAATTATTGTTGTATGCAGTGAAACACTGTTATTTTGTATTATTGTTCAAAATAACAGTGTTTTGTGTTTAAAAATTTAAACCAGCTGTAGTGTATTTTCGGGGAAAACGTCTTGGTTACGTATGTAACCTCAGTTCCCTGATGGAGGGAACGAGACGTTGTGTCGAGAACGACAGATGGGGTTCGCCCTTGAGAACCAATCAACTCTGACTACTATAGAAAAGGCCAATGAAATTTGGCGAATGCAATTTGCATGCCGGGCTCCGCCCCCGGAAATCCGGTATAAAAGGAGGCCGGCGTGCAGCATTCACTTACCTTTGTTCTGAAGAGCCTGAGACCTCTCAAACTGCAGCAGAATACGATACGTGTTCGTGGCATAAGGGACACAACGTCTCGTTCCCTCCATCAGGGAACTGAGGTTACATACGTAACCAAGACGTTCCCTTTCTGTCGGTCTCTCGACGTTGTGTCGAGAACGACAGATGGGGTTGCCTATGGAAAACGCCACAACGCTGTATCGCGTCACAATCTCTAGCGAAGCGACGGTAACAAGCCTGGGCGTGTCATCTCAAAGCTTTCGTGAGACTGTAACCTTCCAGTGTGGTGGTCAGGGGGTTCCAGAGCTTTCTTTGAGAAAGATGGGTACAGCCCTGACCGGTAACTTTCACGGACGGGGCCTTAGCTCTCTATAGGCGAGAGGCCGTCCAGATCAGTTTACACCGGGTAAGCGCGACTCTTAATCAGAGAAGCGCTACAGAGGCCACCTCCTACCCGTGGGGAGGAATATGGTGGATATAGGTATGGTCTCGTCCTTGGAGGAGAACGCATGGAACATGCGGACTGAGTAGTTAACCGCGAGGTGGAGGCCCACCTGGGGAAGCTCATGGGTTACCAGGAGTGGGAACCATTCTCATGAGGATACATCAGGCGGAACAGCCCACGGAGGGGGTGTTACAGACGTCCGGTAGCACTAGGTCCGGTTAGAGCTATCTGTGATAGCTCACATGGTATCCCGGCCTAAGGGGGAAGGCTGCTCTGCCCAGCCAGCCCCCAGGGGGTGTTTGTTTGGTGATGGATGGAATGCCTATTCTTAACCAGTGTCTGGGTAAGAAGGGAGGCTGGTGAGGTACCAGTTTCTTAGCGATATGTTCGGGTAAGAAGAAAAGGTAAATAGCACACTGACCCAACCTGTTAGAGGGTGGAAAGGTGCTTTCGCAGGCATACGCCCCCCCGGATGCCAGTCCTACATGTCGCCACGCAGGACGTGGGCTGACACCGGGTTTACGCGAAGGTTGTTAACCCTTGCGAAGGTGTTTGGGCATAGCCCAACCCGCAGCTCTACAGATGTCTGCTAGAGAGGCGCTTCTGCCAGTGTCCAGGAGGTGGCTAAACTCCGTGTGGAGTGAGCCCTCACTGCCAATGGGCATGGGAGATTCTGAAATCGGAATGCCGTCGTAACGGCGTCCACGACCCAGTGCGCCAGCCTCTGTTTGGAGACAGCCTTCCCCTTCTGCTGTCCTCCAACAGACACGGAGCTGGTCAGAGCTTCAGAGCTCTGCGTGCGGTCCAGTACGTACTGGACACAACACTAATCGGGTTGGGTCTTCCTCCCCTATGGGGAGCGCCTGCAAGTTCACCACTTGGCCCCGGAGGGAGTAGTGGGAACTTCTTGGGCACGCATCCGGGCCTGGGTCTCAAGATAACGTGAGAGTATCCAGGGCCGAGTTTAAGGCAATCCAGGGACACGGAGGATGCTCGGTGGTCCCCTACCCTCTTGAAGGAAGTGAGCGCCGTCAGGAGGGCCGTCTTACTCTATGAGGAAGATCGGAACCTCCGAGGGGCTCTTTGGGGGGCCCTGAGGCTCCCCAGGACCACTTAGGGTCCCAAGAGGGTATGGAGCGGAGATGAGGCGGATTCCGCCCTCTCGCTGCTTAGGAACCTGGTGACCAGGTCGTGTTGCCCTAGAAACTTTCCACCGACTGAGTCGTGAAGAGTGGCAATAGCGACTACATACACTTTCAGTGTGGAAGGGAGATGTTAGTCTCCAGTCTCGTGAGAAGGGGAACACAATCCTGATCAAGCACCTCAGTGGGTCTTTCTCGTTGAGAAAGACACCAGGACGAGAAGAGGCACCGTCTAGAGGCGTGTAACCGCCTAGTAGATGGGGCCCTAGCCTGGGTGATGGTCTCAGCCGTATAGGGGGAGTAGCCATCTTAGGATCTTCTCGTCCCGTCTAGAGACCAGACATGGGTGTTCCAGAGGTCTGATCTGGGATGCCAGAACGTGTCCTTCCCCTGAGAGAGCAGGTCCTCTGTCAGGGGAATGGTTCAGGGGGAGTCGCTGTCCAGAGCATCGGCTCTGAGGCCAAGTGCGGTTAGACCGGTGTGGTGTAACCAATAACACTTGGTGCTCCTGCTCCCTGACCTTGCACAGAGTCTGTACAAGAAGGCTCCTGGGGGGGGGAAGGTGTGCTTCCGCCCATCCCGCGGCCAGCTGTGCGCAAGGATATCCGTGCCGAGGGCAGGGACTATCAAGCGGGCAAATGGTGGTGTTACGGGAGGTGAACAGGTTTTACCTGGGCCTACCCGAACAGCCTCCAAATGAGCTGGACTGCACGGGGGTGGAGTCGCCACTCTCCACGAGGCATAAACTGGCGAGAAAGCACGTCGGCTGTCTAGTTCAGTTTGCCCGGGGTGTGTGGCCTGCAGGGAACGAGTCACCTGTTGACTCCACCGGAGGAGGCGTCGAGCAAGTTGTGTTTAGCTGCTGTGTGCGAACGCCACCCTGACGATCTGTATTCGCTACAGCTATAGTGCTGTCCTCGGAACAGCACGTGCATGTCTCGCACGAGAGGCCGTAGCCTGCTCAGTGCAAGTAGCATAGCCCACAACTCTTGGCAATTGATATGCCAGCGCAGGCGGGGGTTCGTCCAACACCCCACCTGCGTGCCCGTTGCACACTACACCGCACCCCTGCAGGGAGACTTCAGTCGTCACCACGACCTGCCTCATAACCTGCTCAGAGGGACCTGAGTCCGTCGAAAAAGTCATAAAGACTAGGGGTTATGGTGCGTCGGCAGCAGGGCGGCATCACCATGCGCCTGCTGCCGGTGTGCCACGCTCTCCTCGGAACTCGACTCTGAAACCAGTGTTGGAGCGGTGTCATGTGCATCAACTCGAGGGGTATTAACCCGCGAGGATGCCATGTGTCCCAGGAGCCTCTGAATTGTTTCAGGGGGACCGCTGTCTGCCTAAAATGTTCATTTCAGACAGTTCAACACTGGTTGGGCACAACTGCGGACAGGTGTGCCGACATGGTGACAGAGTTGAGTTCCATACCGAGAAAGAGGATGCTCTGCACTGGGGAGAGCTTACCCCTCTCTTGGTTGACCTGGAGTCCCAATCGACCTAGGTGCCGGAGCACCAGGTCCCTTTGTGTACATAACAGATCTCGCGAGTGTGCCAAGATAGGCCAGTCGCTGAGATAGTTTAGTACCCGCTCGCCTTCCTCCTCTCAGGGAGAAAGGGCGGTCAGGGACAGACCGAAAGGGAGGACTCTGTACTGATATGCCCGCCTCTCGCACGCGAACCGTGGGAACGGCCGGTGTCGAGGAGGATCGAGACATGAAAGTAAGCGTCCTTCAGGTCGATTGCCACGAACCAATCCTGACACCTCATAGATGTCAGGACCCGCCTCTGTGTGAGCACCCTGAATGGCAGCTTGTGAAGGTGCTCTGTTCAGGGTACGCAGCCTTTGGGGGCAACCCGCCGTCTTTCTTGGGAACGATGAAGAGCGGGTGGTGACCCACTGAACATCTTGGTTTTGAGGGACGAACTCGATGCCTGTTTTGCCAGAAGGGTGGTGACCTCTACCCGAAGTACGGAGGCGTCCCTGCCTCTGACAGAGGGAGAGATGATGCCCCGAAACTTGGGTGAGTCTCTGGCGAACTGGATCGAGTAACCAAGACGGACCGCCCTCATTAGCCAGCGAGACAGTGTGGGCAGCTCTCGAGCTCCCAGGGACTGTGACAGGGTGACCAAGGGGACGGTCTGCTTCATCATTCCCACGGGGGGTGGTTCGTCGGCTGGCGGAGCTAACCATGTCGTGGGGAGTCCCCGGAGGGAAGGTTTGCTCCGCCTACTTACCTGCCTGGCGGGACAACGGCACGCACTGTCGGTTTGAGAGTGGTGACGGCTGTCGTATGTGTACGACCTCACGCCTCGCCAGGGTGTGAGGTCGGTTCGCCGAGCACAGTCCAGTGGAGTGTGCGATCGGCTGCAAGTAAACCCGGGGAGAACAGAAAACTCAGTGAGTAAGTGGGCGCCAAGCCCTAACAAGGGCCCGGCTTTGGTGACGAGGCAGGAGTCGTCCCGTACCGACCGATCAGAGCCGTGGCTGTGAAGGTTCGGGCCCGATGTTGTTCTCCCTGGGATCTTCCCGTCAGTGTCCCTTCTCGCGAGGAGGTTGCTGACGGGGTGGAGGTTTCCCCCTCGACCTCTGCTTCCGGGGTGCCGCCTGTGGGGGCACAGGAACCGGAGCCGATGTCGAAAGGGTCCTGGGTTGCAGGGAAGCAGACGTCACGTGAGATCTCGGAGGCCTGTAGGCGGCCGAGTCGCTGCGTGAAAAAAATGTGGTTAATTGCCACTGTCTGCTTCGCCGTCAAAAAACTGCTGAGCGCAGTCCTCGACGGTGTTACCAACAACCCACCCTGCGAGATGAGTGCATCAAGAAAGCGGACTTCCTTGCTGTCACTCTTCTGCACAAGGTATAGCCGGGGGTGTCTCTCCTGGACCACTACCGTGAACATCGTCCGACCCAGGGCCCGTGCCGCCGCCTTAGTCGCCCGTAGAGCGCTGTCAGCGGTGGCACGGAGATCCTGCATTATACCCGGGTCGGCCTTACCCTCGTGGAGCCCTCTCAACGCCCTGGCCTGGCGGACCTGCAGGATGGCCAAGGCATAGAGAGAGGAGGCAGCCTGGCCCGCAACATCGCAAGCTTTCGACACCAGTGATGCCGAAGTCTTACGTGCTTTGGACGGTAGGAGTGGTCGATCCCCCCCAGGTGGTAGCCGTCCGCGGCACAGGTGCACCGCAGGCGGACGTTCCACCCGGGTGATCTCGGCGCAGTCCTTGGCTGCCTCACCATCGAGGGAAGTAAGGGAGCCAGAGCTGGTTTCACTGGAACGGTCCGTGAGTGGAGCGTTCCAAGTTTTACACAGCTCCTCATGCACCTCCGGGAAAAACATGGCACCCGGGGTGGGCGCGGTTTGCACCGCGCACCGACCTCGGGAACCACGTATCCCCGGGTTAGCACGGATGACATCACTTCTGCTTCCTCCTGAACTCGACCGCTGGGGGTGGAGTTTGGATTCGGCAGAGTCGGATGCCAGTCTCCCTCCGATGCTGCGAGCGACATCTCATCTACGTCACACATCGTTTCCGAGTGTGTGCGTGAGGATCCGGACGGTATGCCACCGCCGGTTGGGGAACGTTCAGAAGAGCGAATCGGGGTGCGATCGGCCCGTGAGCACTTGGCTGGCGGGTTTACGTTCGCAGAGTTCCCCATATCACTAACGCTGCTAACGTGGGTGGTCATCGGGGCCGTAGCCACAGATGTCACAGCCCGGGTAGCAGACGAAATGGTGGCTGGTTCCCGTAGGAAGACAGCCACCCGTGACCGCAACTTCTGAATGACAATCTGCCCGCAGTGCAGGCAGATGTGTCAACGAACGCTGCTTCAGTGTGCTGGACGCCCAGACACCTAATGCAGCGATCGTGTCCATCCCCCTCCTCGATGAGGGTGCCGCACCCAAGAGAACAGCGGGACATGCCGCGCTGGAGAATGCTCAGTCAGTCCTGAAAAGGACTTTTAGAAAAAATCTCTAACACCTCCGGAACCGCCGAGACGCCCAGGGGAAGGTCGCTGCAGGAAGGGACGATCCGCTGTAACACGTCGTAGCACCAGCGTGTAGTTGTAGAGGATTGAATCCTGAGTTGTACTCATGAGCGATGGCTCTGAAGAACAAAAGGTAAGTGAATGCTGCACGCCGGCCTCCTTTTATACCGGATTTCCGGGGGCGGAGCCCGGCATGCAAATTGCATTCGCCAAATTTCATTGGCCTTTTCTATAGTAGTCAGAGTTGATTGGTTCTCAAGGGCGAACCCCATCTGTCGTTCTCGACACAACGTCGAGAGACCGACAGAAAGGGAACTATGAGTTTAACCACAGTAAAATTCGTATCATTAATGATGATTAACCATACCTATTTTTACACACTTTACCAGATGCAGTAGACCTAATAATAGCGACAACCTAAATGCACTCATCCAGCGAGTGATCAGCAGATTGTATATCAACTCTAAGAAATATTCCTGGCCTTGGAAACATAACACTCATACTGTAGTGCAGTACCGCTTCAGAGATTATATCGAAATCAAGCAGTTTAAGTGACGTTAATATGTGTTAAGTACACACAGAAACAATTCGAGCGTGGATACAAATGCAGGTTTATTGACCACAGTTGAGATACTTGCACTGGCTTCCTGAGTGTGCTGAGACAAGTTCTTGTGTGCGTGGAAAAGGGTTTTCAGAATCCTGATGGTTTCAAAGCAAGCGGGTGAGTCTGTCTAATTCTTTCTAAGAACCGGATTTGGATGACGAAGGTAGAACAAACTTAGCCGAAGCACACTGCCGGAAGAAGCTGTCTCCAAGGCGAGAGACAGGTCTCGATGATGTGACCGAGCAGGAGTGCACGAACACGAGGTGAGACATGGTTTTCTCCGTGCACAGATGTTTTAATCCTGGGGGCTTCACGCCCCTCCAAGGTGGGCGATCCAATGCGATGAGACGATTTTGGGCGCGAAATCAATGTTTCTTTGTCCTGCTCATTAGCTTACTTGCATTTATGGTCACCTTGAAGTTTGGAGCTGTAATCCTCTTAGAATAAGATAAAATGAGTATGGTATAAAATACATTACTGTGCTATACACCATCTTTTAAAGAAGGAAGATGGAAACATTTATATATGAAACAGGCTAGGATTATAAGTACATTGTCCTGTAGTTTGTACAAGAGTGTAAATATAAACAGAATACAACTAAGCACACATGCCTTTGAGGTTATAGGTGAGGCAGAATAACATGGGGACAAGCATACAATGTGGGAATACATGTATATACATTTTAAACCAGTCTTTTGTGGCTACGGAAAGAGGTTCTCAGTCTCTAGGGCCCACATGGCTTTGTTCACTTCACGTCACATCCTCCCCCAAGAACCTCCTTTGAAGTCCAGGGGAGAGTATTGGAAACTGTCCTGGTCAGTGATGAAGGTGTTAAGATGGGGCAGTTGGACTGAAGCGATTGATATTAAATCAGCATGCAGTGATCAATGTTTAACCCTTAGGATAATCCATGACAGTTAACAGTGAATATATAGTTGGCTGATATGCATGTGTGGATGAGATAATCTAGTCTAACAGTATAGTCTCATTAAACAAGTGTTAATTTTATATTGATGAGAGTGTAATCATGACCATTGTTGGGTGCTCTTGGGTTAAAGCTGATCATCAGAGCCTGTTATTACTCATAAATTTCACAGGCCCAGGTTGGACATTGTCATTTTTGATTAAAAGGCTTGCATACAAATCAAATGACTGCAGCCTTCTTAAAAATCCACTCAGCAGCGGTAAGCATGGCTGTTATTGGGTTTCTCATTAATTCTGGTGGAATAAATAAATAGCATGTGTTAGCAGGCAACCCCTTTACATTATACCCGCCGGTGCTAATTCATTAGCAAGTACGTGGGAGAATTCAATTTTTTCTCTTGGGTCACATATACATGTTTTGGATTCATTTACTTCTATGCTTATTTTTGAAGAGAAGTATCTGTTTTACCTTTGGCTAAGTATCCATAGAAAATATTGCCAGCACTGAAGCTCCAGGAGGTTCTTCTTAAAGAAACGTAAAGGGAGATCATGAAAGACGAGTTTAATATCCCAACAGACTCAGTGTTTTCTGCTTCATACTTATAAATTGTGAATAGTTTTTCCTAAAACTGTAGACAGCCCAAATCTCATTTCCTTATATTGGAAAGTGCCTTGCCCAAAAGTTTTGTAAATGTCCATTTACGAAAATTTAAAGAGCCTCTAATCCAGGTGTTTTCTGCAATGTAAAAATAGTCAGTGGTATCCCAAGAATGTCTCTGTAAAGTTTAAGCTCAAAATACACCACATATCGTTCATTACAATATGTTGAACATGGCCATTTGTGGCTGCTGTGGAAAACGCGCCATTTTTGTCTGAGACTTGTTAAATGCAAATGAGCTTGTGCTCCTCCCCGCACTTACATATGTGCTTTGGATGACATCAAGACAAGCAATATGGAAGAAAGCACAATTATGTCTGTAAAGCCTTGTCCAACCAAAACCATACACTAACTGCAATAAAAATCACCTTAATGCCTTGTTCATAAATTAACAAATTAAATGGAAAAGACAAAAACATAGATTGAACAACATATGCTGACCATTTGGTGTATGACATGTTGGCCATTGATGATTAATCATTTGCATGCATATTACTAACAGACATAAACACGGATATAGGCATAAACATGCATATGTAAACAACAGTCTCTAACATGCTAAACACATAATTTAAGATATGTAATACTTCTCCTGGAGATGAATCTTGATCACGAACAGCTGGTACTGATCCACTCTTGAGAATAAACCTTTTTGCGAAACCCATGCTATAGTTAGTCAGCTAAAGGCCTGTTTATACACAAGCCTGGCTCCGCTTCGCGAGCCTCCGCTGACCGCACGTGCAACTCCCCAAATGGACGAGACGTTTATACTTGATGCGTTCGCCGTTCAGATATTCTTTGAAACGACAGGGGGCGCCCAAGCGAAATCGTCCTGTAAATCCGCAGGAAGTAGAAGAAATGTAGGAATTTTACCGGAATTACGTCAGATCATTCGGAATGCCATCTTTTTATGTTCAATTTTTTATTAAACAACAGCTCCCATTTGTTATTTCTTAGACATTTTTGTCGCTAGCTAGTGGTTAAATCTGCTCTTGCCTGAAAACGGCTGACAGCGTGTCTCTGCCGGAAGGTGGCACTACATGCTCATAAGTCGAAGTCTGTGTGCGGTCATGGGCAGGCTTAAATAATGTGACATCAGATTGATAGGGGATCACCAACAGCCTGTTATGTGTCACTGTTGTGGTTTAAAGGAGTTTACAAATAGAAGAATAGATGGATTTGTATAATTACAGTTTTTGCACAAATGCTGGCGACTCAATTTTTAGTAGATAAACATTTAAAAGTGCATTTTCTGGGATAGCAGCCCTTTAAGTGATTTAGGGTGAGGCTCTCTGATAATTGTTATGTCCCTGTATTCACAGTCTCCCTGAAAATCTTGTTTCATCTAATTTGCATAAGATTTAATATAACAATTTATATTTATTGGTGTGGTATTCAGGGCTTTAATATTTGAATCTCTATTGCAAAAATAAGTCATTTTGAGAGTATGTTAGATGAAGTGTTAACTTTAGTGTTACAGGAGAAAACTACTGGGAATGTTGATATTATCTATTCAATAATAGGTTGATTCTCAAGAAATCTTAGTTACAAGATGTCAAAAATGGTTTTTTTTAAAAACATTCACATCAACAAATTTGCTTTTGATTAATTAAAAACAAGGTATGACATGTTTAAAAGCATTTATTTAAAAAAATTTACTGACAGTTTAAGAAAATTATTTTTAAATAAATTATCATTACAGTATCTTTAAAAATGGCACGTAATATGTAGAGAAGATTGTGTATTAATCATACATAATATGACGTTACTTAATTATATTTTAATAAAAAATATTCTTTCATGCGGAAAACTACACTCGAAAAAAAGATTTTTGCTGCTTGTTCAATTTGCTTAACTTACTTAATTTAAATCAAGACATCTTTTAAAAAATTTGGGACAAAATAAAGGAGTGTTTTAACAAAAGTAGTTACAAAAGTTATTTTCTTAATTAAGTGTTATTTTATGCATTTTTCAGTAAAAAGAAACACTTGTTAGTGTTCAATGTTCATTTATCTTTAAGGTTATGAAGAGTTTGTAACATTTCTGAGTTTTGTGGTTACCATTGTTCAGAAAACCGTTGACTTTGCTAAGGTCGTAGGCGGTTACAATCCTTTATTTTCAATTCTGTTGAGTTTTATTTACTCAATATCTTCTTATTGAAGTTTAATGGAATAATGAGTAATTAATGTTAAAAATGTATAATATATGTTTTTTTGAAAATATCATATTATTTGAGAGTAGATAAGACACAAATTATTTGAATCAAAACTTCTAAAAAAATTTAGTTTATAAAACAAGATTATAATGAATCGTTTCAAACAAATTATATTTTGTTGGAGAAATGTAATACAAATTTGTGGAAAAGTTTTCCTTAATTTAATTAAGTTCTTTCAGCAACTTTTTTTGAGTGTACCTGTATCGGTATGAGAATGAAAACAGTTGTGTAAAACAGCATGACAAGAGAATTTTGAGATTTTAACTGGAAAATATAAGCATTAAATCAGGATTTTCAAATTCCATGCTTAAAATTTATAATATAAAAATGTAGAATTATAAAGATAGTAAAACATAGGTAAAAGTGATATAGGAGATTATTTTAACTGGCTCAAGGTGTGCCTCAATGGAAACCTGCTGCTTATTTTATGTGTTTCGAATTGATGGTGTGAATACACGGACAGTATGCTTTGCACCAGTGATGTGTAGAACTGCAAGAGGTTATATAACAGCCCAGAGAGGCTTTCTTTGTGGTTATATAGGACAGTGCTGTGGGTTTGTTCACAACCTATATGTTATGATTCAGACAGGCCATTAAACATGGTCGTCCATTTTCTTGTGTTTTATTCCCAACTCTACTACAAAACAAAACAATGTACCAGTCATGCAAATTGGTAATTAGAAGCCACATTATAAGGAAATGAGGGCAAATGAGGCAACGATTACATGATAAGTCTAAACATTAGTAAACATTATTAATAAATTGCACAAATTAGCCAAATGCCTTTTAAGGTTCGGATGTGTTTTGTGTAATGTTGTAAATCAGGATTATTTACTGAGATGAAGTATCTGTATCAATGATCCAAATAAATGTCTCATCTTTGGAGGTGCACTGCACTGTACTATATAGTCCTGCATTTCATTGCTGTACGTGTCACAGTTTTTGGCAGGTAATTTATATGACACTCATCAATGTTACTTTTTGCTATTTACACAAAAAAAAATGTTGCCGAACAGAACAAGCAGTTTAATTGCATGCTGTCCATGTTTACCAGCCATGTTTACCAGCCATGTTTACCAGTCCATGTTTATTCTCAGTCTAAAAATAAATAGTTTCAAGAATTATTTGAGAAAGGTGGCTGTTGAATAACCTCAAGTCTTATTACCTGAAGCTTAATATAAGCGTGTCAGAATTTGTTTCTGTGTATAATTGTGTTGTGCCATCGTGCCTTTTTCATTATTAGAAGCGGTTGCTAAGGCCACCAACACATGCTGTGGACATGAGTGATACTTGTGTGGTTTGTTGCTATTCTTTTTCTGATCAGATTTTTCTGAAAAAAACCTTAGATGTATATTGAAAGAGAGGCTTGAAGGGCTGTTCACACAAAGATTGATAACTGTAATGATGACTATTAGCATCCATGCCAATGAACTACACATTTTATATGCATGAGTCCTTTAAATTTAAATGAACTTTAATTAGCTTTTTTTCTCGGAAAATTGTCACAACGAAACTGATCTGTAAAATCATTATAGTTGTGATATGGATTCTGCTATTTTTTACACTTTAAACTTTTTTTTTACTTTGCTTTTTTTATGTTTTTGTGCCTTATAGGGACAGTTCGTCCAAAAATTGAATTAATTTACTCACCATCTTGTAATTTCAAACCTGTTTGACTTAATTCCACAGAACACAAAGAATAAATCTTGAAGAGTGTTCATAACCAAACAACACTGGCCCCCATTGACTTCCATTGCATGAACACAAAACCAATTCAGGTCAATGGGCAGGGGCGTCGCAACCGTGGGGGATGTGGGTGTTACTTTCCCGGTGAGAGGGTTAAACACCCGCACTTTTATTTGCAGTTTTTCCGCAGTTTTGTACAAACGGCTTACAACAGTTGCTCCACCGTTTCTCTTGCCGCTCTGTGTCTGCGCTCGATGCGGCTGCTTCCTCTCCCCTCCCACTCAAACAGAACACCGGCTTTGAGTGTGACCGGATGGTGATTGGCTGTTCTGCCTTAAGTCCCGCCCCTATTGGTGTGTTATCGGTCAGCTCGTGCTGAGGAGGCGGGACGGTAATTGTTATTTACGTCTTCCTTTTCCAGCGACTTTGAATGAGTTTTTATGCTTTCGAGGTTTTTAAATAACCTTGATATGTGTTTGGGGAGATGTTCTGTTTATGTTTTGTTGATATGTCGAGTGTTTTCTGAATTATATTTAGTTTTTAGACTTATCTAATTGAAAATTGGGATATTGTTCAGAAATAGCTAAATTCGGTTATTTATGTGGCATGCAATGTATAAAGTAACTGTGATGAAGAAGGCAGGGAATTGACGAGGAGGAGGGACAAGTTGTCATTGTTAAGCAGTGTATTTATGGGTTTATTGATTTTGATATTTTGAACATTGCTTTTTTTGTTTAGCTGAATACTTTTGTGGATACTTACCTATTATGTTTGATTGTACATGTTGAAGAACTATGAACGAAAAGTGTATATTATTATAATGTTTAAAAACAGAAAATTGTTACATTATTTACACCACCAGAGAAAAAGCTTTGTTTGGGCGTTTATTTATACTTCCCCTTTTCAAGGTGCAAGTAAGCAAACTTTAGCGGTCACAGTCACAGTCCTGTCAGACCCATGTCACTATCCACTGTCTTTCCCCCCTGAGATTATTAAAGTATTTCTGATTCATTAGCAAGTCTACTGTTCTGTATTTTCACAACAGAGTTTTGACTTATTTTCTGTGTGTTCCGAATGTGTTTTTATACTCTACTAGTATCACACATTTAAATGTAAAGCTTTTTATATCTTGTATGTTATACCTTTTGTACCGTTCTGTCATTACATTCAATGTTTTCATTGTTAACAAACAAACACATCCATCCCCCGCACTTTTGAAAAGCTTGCTACGCCCCTGTCAATGGGTACTGCCGTTGTTCGGTTACTATCATTCTTCAAAATATCTTCTTTTGTGTTTGGCAGAAGAGGGTGAGTAAATGATGACAAAATGTACATTTTTGGGTGAACTATCCCTTTAAGGCACAAGAATGTATGTGATGGTTTGAATCAGTAATGGACAGGCTTTCTCTGTGGCAGGTGTTTAAGTCTATTTCAATTCATTTGTATTTGATTGCTTTTTTTATAACAGACAGTTAACAAGAGTATCATGGTCAGATGTCAGTCAATGCCAAACCTTATTGTTTATTTACATTAACATTAGCTCTTTGTTTGAGTCAAAGTTCAACCCAAGCATTCTGAAACTGAATCGGTCACAGAGGCTTTAAGGGCGTTAGGGTGTCAAGCCAAAAGCTAGAGGGAGAGAAATAAACCTGACAAGTGCCCGAGTGTGAAGTATTAGTAACATGCTCCTTCATCAGCTCTGAATTCTTCTCTCTTTTACACAAGAGGACAACCGCACATACTTGGAGCACCTGTTGTTAGGGATCACAATGACTCAAAGAGCGTCACAGGCTAGAAAAACAGTAAGTCTTCTCGTTCCCGGCATGCTTATTGATTTGTTCAACAAACATATTTGATCGCTTCATTACGTCTTCAACACTAGGTAATCAAGCAAGAGACTTAGTTTGATTATCAGTTCAATAAGTTTAAGCTGGTGGTGATAAAAGTTTAAACTGGGTTCTATTCGAATGTACAAAAAATCCAAAGAAAAACAAAAATGTCACTAAAAACATTGACTACAGTTTTATTAGTTCATATTTGTTGACCCTCTCTTGAATTATATTTTGTAGTCATTCTTAGGACTTTTCGTCAGGCCGCCTTATAGGGACAGTTCTCCAAAAAATACAAATTCTGTCATCATTTACTCAAGCTCAAGTTCTGCTCCAAATCTGTATAAATTTCTTTGTTCTGATGAATACAGAGAAATATATTTGGAAGAATGCTTTTATCCAAAAATTTTTGGGCCGCCAGTGACTACCATAGTAGGAAAAATATACAATGACAGTGAAAAGTGCCCGAGAACTGTTTGGTTTCATACTTTCGTCAATTTTTCTATTATGGCTGTCAATGGTGCCCCAGAACTTACAAGTATTCTTCTAAATATCTCTGTGTTCATCAAAACAAGGCCATTTATACAGATTTGGAAATGCTTGAGGGTGAGTAAAGGATAATTAGAATTTTCATTTTTGGGTGAACTGTCCTTTTAAATTCTTAAAGCTGAGTTTCAGTTTACACTTGAAACACAACTTTGCGAACACATATAGAAATGTTATACACATTTAATAATCTAGGCCTATTTGAAAACAAGACCTACATTGTCCAATGATGGACATCACTTTTGACCACGACTGTATATCTTTAGTCCAGCACTACATGTCATTGCAACTTTTATCAACCTCATAGTTGGTTTTCTGTAACACATCATCAACACAGGAAGAAATTTTATTTACTCTCACAAAGCAAACCACATGAAAGACGCAGCTCGGCAGGATCCATTTCTTGTTTGTTAATGGCTGACTGCCGATCTCCTTTCAAGTATATCACAGTTCTGTTATTGTGTTCGGCACGTATAGCTGGCGTGCTGGAACTCTATTCTTCATTTAAAGTGAAGAATAAGGTCATCGCCGCGTCCATTAGCCGGCGTTATTTTCATACAGCTTGTGCGCAGCGGCATCCCCTCTCGAAGCAATGGCGTCTAGCTCACCAGCATTAATTTTTGTCAGGGGTATAAATAGGACGGCAGGATTGTTGAGGCAGGTGGTCTAATCTGCAAACTCAGCTCTCTTATCCCACTGACTTCAGAGGTTGTCGGGCGTCTCTGTTACTCTGGCAAAGCCGGGGGAACCTAGCTCGCAGGAATGGGGACGGTGACTGTGTTACGGGTTTTCTGGAAAATAGGGCTTGTAATTGACCAAGCTTAGTTAGTTTGCATACTATTATTCAATGTTATAGTGCATAAATCTTGCTCTGATATATAAATACACATACATTCGACTATCGCTATGTATCAAAGTCTGAGGTTGTCCCTGAAGCATACACACAAGTTTGCATTGTCTAGATACAGTTGCTCTTTATAGAACTGCTTTAGGAATAATGCTCCTGTATGCCGAACAGCAAATCTGACAAAAACAAATGAGGTAATTACATGACAGCATTGAGTGACACACTTTAGTGGCTATTGATGAGTTTGCTGCTGGTAAAGTGTGCAGTAGTCAGCGGGAAATAATTGTCTTGTCATTTGTCGTGTATTTGAGTATCAGCTTGAAGTTTCTACTGTTCATGTAACAAATTGGAATCCCGGTCCACATAGTAATGCAAATGAAAAAGCAATTCAAAGCTGCATATGGTTAATATTAAAAACAAATGATTGACATTCACAGCACAATATACTTGCATGACTCGAGTGAAACAGAATGCACAACGAGAAAACATTTTAGCGCAGGACTATTTTATCAATCAGCAATTGCGAAAGTCAAGAGCCCAACTAATGCAAACACTGATCACCATAATGGTAGTTTGAATACTTGCTAATATTTTTTATAGTAAAGTGAACACTATTGTAATAAGATAACTTAAGTACTGATTTTGAGTCCAGCAGTACTTAATTTTACTAGATCAGCAGGTTCAGACAACAATTATTTTTTTAGTTCTACTAGCTTAGAATTAAAACACTTATTTACTTAAAAATATTTGTGGAATCGGTTTCCTCATTTTTTATTAGTAAAGTCATTTTATTACATTTCACAGTTTGACAGAGCAGTTGACGTTACTAATTATTTCAAGTTCAGTCTACTCAGAATTTAGTGCAATGCCCTTTTTTGTTGGATGAGCTGATATTTTAAGTTTACTTTCCTCAAATATTAAATACACATTACTTAACTTTTTTAAGGGTGAACATCATGTTGCTCTCCTTAGTCTGATATGATGCTGTGCAGAAAAAAACTTGTGTTCATTTTCGTGTAACAGCCGCTACAATGTTGATCCACGAGAAACACAATGGAGCTCAGAATTATGAAAAAGCTGTGTGTTCTGCAACACACAGAGAAGCGGAAGAAATAAAAGAATAACACTTAATAAATGGCCTGATTTTACAACAAAATGTATAAAATCTGCACAAATTTTGCAGACGACCCCTACCTCCACTACAATAGTCTTTGTGCCCCTGACAAGGGTCAGTCATCTCATTGAAGCCTTAATAAAAGCTAAGGTTCAAATAGATGTTTTATTGTCCATCTCACAGTAAAATTAAATGTTTGATGCTGCAAATCCCTTAAAATAATCAAGCAATCTAAATTAAAAACAAAAATAATACACAGAAAAGTATTTAAGGTTATAAGTTTCAGTTTCAGAGGCTATCAAACAAACAGTTCACTTATATAGTGGAAATTAGACAAACTTACTGGTCCAGCAGAAAGCTGCCAACTGCGGCGTTGCTTAGCAAACCTTTTCCTGCTTCAGTGCCCTCCATTTGGGAAAAGCCACACTGATCTTTATTCAGGTTTTATTTTGTTTTTTGTCTCGACTTCGCCTTGCTGCATCGTATTTTCTCTTTTTTGACGAAACAGATTGACGCTCTCTCGTGTGGTCCGCCATTAGCGCAAATTTCACTTCTAACCCCAACAAAAGAACCGTTTCTATTTCTAATAAAAAACATGACGAGTGAATTTTGTTATTGTTATTCCTCTTCTTCTGCTAATCCTTCTATGTAGTGGCGTGGCAAGCTGCCTCAAAACACAGCCGAAGAAGAACGTAGTGCCGTGCATCCTTCGTTTTACGATACGCGCACAGTTTGTCCGTGTAGTGCTACTATAGCAACATGGCTGTGCAATTTGATATATTGCATGTAAGGGTGTGTCCGCGGTGTATATACATAAAATGGCTCATTGTAAGGTAATATAAACATTTCGCTTCATTTTGTAAGGTATTTATTCAGCACTCACAACATAGTTTTGTATTATATATTACATTTTGGTGAATAAATCCTTCAAATTCCTACACACTGTACCTTTAAGCCTATGTGAAACAGTATAAAACACATAATATTGCTGTGACATTGGTTACAAGCATTCATCCACATATCTTTCTCTGTGTTCAACCAAACAAAGCAATCTATGCAGGTTTGGAACAGATGGATAGCGTATAGTGAATATCTTTAAAACCTCTTTCACAAAAGGAGCAGTGACACAATGCAGCAAATATTAATAGGGCAGAGCAGACGGCAATGACATGTGAACCACCTCCCGATTCAGAAGTACATACTAGCATCCAAAAGAACAGATGACAGGTTTCGAACAGCTCTGTAGCTTCTGTATGAGTCTTGAGTCTCCACCCCCTCGGTGTGTCAGTATTTATGAATGAGGGTGACGAGTTCTCATCACTATGGAAGCAGCCTCTGCGATGCCAACATCAACCCAAAAGTCAGAGGAGCAGAGCAGGCTGCAGAGGAGTTGTTTATCTTGGGAGGCAGACCCCCTCTCCATCATCCTGCCAATAAGGACAGAGGAGGCAAGCACGTTCCTCGGCAAGATAAGGTGCCCAGACATTGCCGGGCCTGACAGCCTAAGGCTGGAATCCAAAACCTTTATGGCTTCAGTAGCACATTGCTGTGTAGTTATATTAGTGTCTACATGCGTACAACATGAAGGAACATTCATTGGATTCCGTGATCTGTCTCTTTAATTCCTTTGCTTTCCTTGAAGATAAGTTTTCTCAGCGTCTGGTGGTAAGGGTTGCAAGGTCTTGCTAAATTTCACTGTGCTTTTTATGTTTTTGACAGCAATTTTTTGGAACGGTCGTGCCTTTTGCATCTCGGACAGTGATTTTGCTCTGTGTTATCCCAACCATGACAGTCCCCTTAAGGCACAGACATCCGGAAAAATATCTGGGTCAGCCAGACTGTCTTCATGAATAAAAAGAGGTATTATTTTATTATAGCGAGGTGTGAGCACGAATAATGTTCAGATCCTTGAAGAGACAGGGGGATTTCTGAAGTTCCAGATCATTTTTCCATCTCTGTTTCAAATCTTGTTATCAGGCTCCACTTTTGCTCTTTGGGGAGATTTTGTCTTTTCCAGGATATGAAGACATTTTTTTCCATGGGGCGGACTTGTATTTTTGAGGGTTTTCCCAAGCACACTAAGCAGATTTAGCATTTTTTTCTGATGGTCTTCTGGTGTCTTGTCTTTAAAGCTTTATATGATCCATACATTAGTCTTCTCTTTACCCGATGCCACTTTTGAACCAGTAAACATAAAATATTCTGCATATTTTATACAATACAGCAGCCTGTTTCCTAGCTGCTGTAATAAATCCTAAAGTTTTTTGGGAAGTCAAAAGTGAGCAATGTTTTTTGCCATTGTATTATTATTCTTTCTAAATTAATCAGCAAAAACATATTTAGACGTTTATATATTTTCAGCAAAATGCTCTAACAAAAGCTATCCGTGCTGGGACGTACATCTAGCGAAGCTGCTTTCATTTATTTATTTATTTATTGCTTATTTTTCATTTGAGTGTTTTTTCCCACAGGAAATTAACTTAGTCACAGTATTATGGGACAATTGTGGGCAGATATTGCTGATCCAATTGCACCGCCCTGGGAAAGGCAAAGCCATTTTTCTCTCCGCATTGATGCGAGGGGTTGAAACCTGACAGTCAGTTGGGGCAGACAGAGATCAGCGATGGGCTCAGTGTGCCCGGTGTGTTAGGTGTCTCCAAATTAGAAAATTAAGTACCCCTTATGGTGTCAGATACCTTAACAGTCAGTTTCATTGTACAAGATCCACATGGGTTACACATGGGTTAAAAATGCTCTATAGGCCTAATCAAAATTGTGTTTTGACTCTTTTATTTATTTATTTTTAATGTCTATTGATGAACTCCCGGAATTAGCTTTTAGCCAAATAAAAATAAAAAACAGTACTCAAATATTGATGACTATCATCTTACATTTTGCACATTTTTCTTCAATAAGATCAGACTGTTCATTCACACAGTAACATTTGTCACCAACTTCATTTTCTTTCACTCCATTTTCCAGAGTCTTTCTTATAAAAAATTCTTATAAAACTTTTTGAGTGACTAATAAAATCTTGAATCTCCTGAACTAACAATTGCCGATTTGCTTTTGAAAATATATACTTCGATAAGCCAAGACTTTCTTGTTTATTAAAGGGATACTCCACCCAAAAAAAATAATTTCTGTAATCATTTACTTACCCTCAAGTTGTTCCAAACCTGTCTTAATTTCTTTGTTCTGCTAAACACACTCAGAAAAATATTGGGAAAAATGTTAGAAACTCACATTTCTGGGACATCATTGACTACCAGAGTAGGAAAAATTTGTGTATTTTTTTGTTCTGTTAAACCTAAAGAGGATATTTTGAAGAATGCAGGACAGCAAACCGTTCAGGGCACCTTTGACTACCTTTAAAAAAAAATCTACAATGGTAGTCTATGATGTCCCAGAAACGTCACTTGCTAACATTTTTTCAAATATCTTTCTTTATCAACCCAGGAAATATGCCTGGATTTGTCAGATCTACACAACATAAATATTTGTAAAAAAATCAATGTACTAATGGATAAGAATACGTCATCTTTAAAGATTAGCCTGTGAACATATTTTCAAACCCCACCCAAGCTGTTTCTGTGACCTTCCTAAAGTTAGGCAGCTTGTAGCACCTGCTGTCTGACTTCTTTTTCCTCAGGGAACACTTTCACTGCTGGAGGGATATAAATGACCAAAGAGGATATTGTAGTCGCAGTATTTAACCTGCAAAAAGCATCAGATTTTGTTCAACTTACATTTGGCAGCATCTTTTAATACTGTTATTGTGATGCCCTCAACATGCAGGCTGTCAGGGGATACTTGATTTCATTTATATCGCACTGATATTTCAGGTAATAATTTCGACGTTCACTGTTGCCATGGCACTTTCTGGGAAAACGGGCCCGTAGTCAATGCACTTTGTGAATATTTTATTTTTTTGTGGGTAGAAAGCCATAAGTTATGTTATTGAGAGAGCAAATAAGCAAAACGGGTAATAAACTACGAAAGCGTGCAGCGTAATCTCATCTGGCCGGCAGAGATAGAGCGGCTAACAGGTTGAAGCGTAACTTTGGTGTCATTGGGCTTCGCCGGTCATTTACATTCGCAGGCACGTCACCCAGGATGAAGTTTATAACCTTAGGTGTCGCAATCAGCCTTGATGATGGCGACTCACAATATGAATGAATTGGTATTCACTGTGTCCGCTAAAAACAATGAATTATTAATGCCAGGATTCAAGCAAACACTCTCTGAAGGCACAGGAAGGACGGCTGTGTGGTAAATGGTGGAGGGAGAACAGAATGTAAAGGTGCTGGGAAGGGGTTCAGGGGTGAGAATGTCATTTCACTTTTAAGATTGAATTTAATGTGAGATTTTAGCATTTAGCAAATTCAGTTTTCTGTGTTGATAACTTCGGATGCTTGAAGGAACAGTTCACCCAAAAATGAAAATTCTGTCATCAATTACTCACCCTCAGATTGTTCTAAACCTGTATAAATCTCTTTGTCTTGCTAAACACAAAGGAAGATATTTGGAAGAATGTCAAAAACCGAACAGATCTCATTCCCCATTGACTCCCCTAAGGTTTTTATTTTCCCTTCTATGCCAGTTAATGGGTAGTGATATTTGTTTGGTTACTGACATTCTTCCAAATATCTTCAGTTGTGGAACAACCTGTGGGTTAGTTAATGATGACAGAATTTTTGGATGAACTATCCAGTTTAAGCCATAGTTCACCCCAAAAATGGTCCCCATTGACTTTATATAGTAGGAATATAAATACAATTAACTTCAAGGTCCAGTCAGTGAAATCTAGCGTCAAGGTTGCGAATTGCAACCAACCACTCACTCCACCCCTCCTCCACCCATTCGAAACACTGCGAAGGCAGAACATAGCGAATTATATGCAAGGAGAGGTATGTAGACAGAAATAGCTCATTCGAAAGTAATAGAAACACAATGCTTCATTGCGTGAGCTCTTTATACACCTCTGAATACATAGTTATGTACTGTATATTATATAGCATTTCTGTCAATAGATCCTCAAAAGAAATACACACTGGTCCTTTAAAGGGACAGTTTACCCAAAATGAAAATTTGTATGGCTTTCTTTCTTCTGCAGAACACTAAAGAAGATAGTTTCACGGTAACCCAACAACATTGGCCCTCATTGATTTCCATGGTATGGACACAAAACCACTGAGACATTTCGCGAAATACCATATACCAAGTCATATACAGATTTTGAACAACATGAGGGTGAATAAATGATGACTGAATTTTTACTTTTAGGTGAACTATCCCTTTAAATTTGAGACTGTACTTTGGGCTCGATCCTGATGCTTGAATATAGATGTATTTATTTTCCTTTACGGCAAAAATTGTTATCGATAAATCGCTGCCAGATTCTTAATCTACCAGACCCTCAAATGAGCTGCGAGAGACGACTGTGAATGAATTCTCCAGATTGGCACATTTTCCTGTCCAGCATGGCTGTTAAATGAAGCATATTTGGCACTCGGCCTGGTTATTCAGCACATACAGAGACATCTGTCCAGCTTTGCTGCTTAAGCTCTCCATCCCGCACTGTTAGTGTTTCAGTCCTGTTTGTTCGGTGGTAGAACTGAGAAGTGCCTCGGCTAGGTCGAGGCTAATTGATTATCTAGTGTCCCACTGAGACACTAGTACATCCAGAGGTAGTGTTTCTTAAAACAGCTTTTATAGAGAAGCAGCGTGTCTGGTGGGACCTTTACATCAGGAGTGTCGCAGCACAAGCACTATCACTCAGAAAGTCAGATATCATCAACACATCTGGAGTCCCACGGGGCTGCGGGCTGGATTCAATTGACCTCGGTACAAAGGAAGATAAAAACTAATGGAGTGGCCATTTTCTGTCCATAGTGACAGTCCTGCTGATTTGACCGGCGCTGTAGTGTGAAGCTTTGTATTTGTCAAAATGTGCTTTTGAGAGTTTTTTGCAGATACCTAGCTTTTTTCGGAAATGTTGAACTTGCGTCATCAGCATGGTCACCAGGGCTTCCCACCGTAAATCTACTGAAACACATATTGGGCAAGTGCTGTATGTGAACAAACACATTGAGATTCATTACATACGTTCTTGCGTGCCAAAACATGCAATGCAAAGCGCATTGCCTCCTTAGCGTTTCTTCAAGGTGTTATAGCAAAAGAGGCAATTTGTGTGAACCGTCATCTTTTGGGGTTTGGTTTCAATAAATGTATTCAAGTTTTTCCCTGTTAATCTGCATTTTTATTTCAGGCAGAAGTTAAAAAGAAGTTTGAAAGGGCAGGTCTCTCATTGTCCAACATTAATGTTCTCATTAGTTTTATTTTGCTCAAACTGCTATTACAGTCATACCATTATCTTTTATGAGAGGCACTTTACTGCAGAAGCTTTATTTTCCTGTGACTCTCCAACTCTATGTTGTTGTCTCATTAATTAGCAAATATTTGTTCCTTTAACAGCAAAACAAAACAAACACCACAAACTGTTGAAATTGTGCTGATTAACAAATTTGACAAAACCTCGCATAAATTCACTTTCTTTAAACTCTCCTAAAGTTGAGAATGTCATGGCTATGGTTTTCAAAAAAATGTTTCAGCGGTATTCTTGAATTCCTATGAACACACGTCAGTGTGGATTTATGTCTTTTTTTCTTGTACTTTTTCTCAACATGTGATAAAATGTTGGTGTGTCCTCCTAGGTTGTTTGTATTTACAAGCTGCTATGTCGTGTTTACCAAACCAAGCTCAAGTCGCTTTCGTCGGCGCAAGATGATGGTGTGCCTTCTTTTATTAAATTAGATTAAAACGGGTTGTCAGCTCTTCTTGCAGGTGTGTTTTGATTTACTTATTAAGCCACTGTAAACTGTTTCTTTATATATGAAATAATATTAAACAGCCATGGAAAAATTCAAGAGACCATTTTAATATTATTTTTAGTTTTTCTGAATTTACTATGAATAGGTTTGTGTTTAGGTTAAAATATATAATTTTTGTTTAATTCTGTGAACTACTAACAATATTTTCCCCAAATTTCAAATAAAAATATTGTTTCTATATGCTTTTCTTTGCAGTAAATGAAAACTGGAGGAACAGGTCAAAATAACAAAAAAGATGCTCTGTATTTTTTCAGATTTCATATACTGCAAAGAAAACAAGTTCATATTCACTTTAAAGCAATACAACAGTAATATTTGTACATGTATTTAGAAAAAAAGTTATAACCTTGAATTTTATCATAGTTTTCGTGCTGTCAGTCTTTCACATTGCAGTTGGATGACTTTGTTACTCATGAGGTTTGATTTTGTTGAAATTCAGAACTTTAAGCTTGTACAAAATTACCATCAACTACATGTTGGATCCATTGATTCTGCCATTTTTTTCAGTGACACGCCCCAAACACGTAAACTCAGCATTTAAAGAAAATTTGGAACTTCCCACTGGTAATAACATTACATTCTGGTAGCGTTTATGTTATTTCAACCCGTACATCTGATATGCTCGGCACTTGAACGCATCATTTTTTTCATGTGGAAGATAGAGATTATTATCTTTAGCTGGATGTCTGGTATCTGTTAAATCCAGCAAATATTTTGTCATTGCTTTTGGGACATGATGCTGTTTGTCAGTTATTTCTGTGGTCTGATGCAAACTCCTAAAAAAGATATAAGAATCATAGACCCGTTTCACACTCCATATCAAAACTATTTGATCTAAAGTGTGTGTGAGCGGTGTCATAAGATCGGCCACATCGAGGTCTCCAGAGATCTTTTCCACACGATTGCAGGCGACAATCCAGCTCTAAACAATATTCTGATACGCTTCGTGCTCTTTCCATCCCTGCGCTGTGTTGTTTCTATGACAGTGACATACGAGGATAATAAGAGCAGATAAAAAGGCCATTTCAGAAGCACTCTCACATCAGATGCCAGGCAACGGGTTGCTTCCTATGCTAACAAACCTGACGAAAAACAAAATAAGACTCCTCATAATAACAGTTTATTCTAGGGACACCAGAGTCCTGCACGGGTCCAGTTTGATAAATCCGCACCTGCCTCGCACCAGCAGTAATTAAAAGAACACCCGACAGCAGCACTCATTTAATTACGTACCCAACCTTACCTGTTTGACAAAAATGCCGCGACCTGAACCACATCGCATTACATCTAGCTGATGTACACAAAACCATTTATTTTCTTACGCAACAAAATATTAGGAACTCCTGGTTAATGCATTTAAAAAAATGGGGCTGGTATTGGTTGCCGGAGTGGAGACGTCATGTTGGAGAGTACGTTAGCAAGCGAACAGTCGGCAGGATCGAGAGTAAGTTTATAAAGCCTGAGCGGAGGGCAGCTTTTAAGTCCATTACGACGAATATGACATGCACAATTTAGAGACTGTGACATAAAGATTGATAACTTTGTGTTATTTCGGCAAATCATCTAATCACGCCTCCGCTTCCACTTCTGGGCGTCACACACAAACGTGTCATGCGCGCGCTAACTGCGATTGAGATATCAAGGATCGATTTCTAAGGCGTCTTAATCGTTTTCAAACTATTTCACAGCTTATTGCACCTATCTCACAGAGTTAAGTCATAAAGTTATATCGTTTTGTCTGAAGTAATATCAAAAGTTGAGAAAGAAATCGGATGTCAAAACAATAAGCCACGTTCACACTTCAAGACTTTATGCTCAATTCCGATTTTTTTGCACGGATCTGTTTTTTTTGTTTGGCTGTTCACAATATATTTCAAATGTGGCCAATGTGAGATTCCAGTGTGAACTGGTGATGGTTATCACTGAATCGCATGCGCATCGTGCGGCTCACGTGCAGTAGACGGTGCAATTTCTTATGTTTAAAATCTGATGCTTAATGTTTGGCAACCGAGCTGTGGAAGATTTGTGTGCGCAAAATTATGACGCAAGTCGATTTACAATGACGCAAAAGTCGCATGAATTCCGATATGACAGTTCCGACTGAGGTCGCAATGCGAAACATCAGACCTGTATCTGATTTAGGACCACACATGGAAGTGGCCCAGATCAGATAAAAAGAGATCGGATTCCATCTGGTTTGTCCTGTTCACACCATCATGCAGTAAACAGATATGGTTCGCATACGAGCAAATTAATAGGATTTTGGTGGCAGTGTGAACGTGGCTATAGTGACAGCAGCCTCCTGCTATTTAATGTGGTTTATATGACTCAAACAACTGAAAAGAGCACTCACTGCTGACTCCGTAACCTTTATAGCTTTAAAGGAATTTATATTGTTTTTGTTTCACAGTTTTCCCACTTGTGTGTGTGTATTGACCTATTTTTGTCACATTTTGTAAAATTAAGAAAATGTGTATGATTTCAGCTGGTTTGTTTTGGTAGGGTTCAGGGGCGCTGGTTTCATGCTGTACCTCGTTTTGTGTTGTGGTGAAGATGAATGCTCTCCGATGGGCTGATCTGTAATCTCCTCATCTCCTGATGGCAGACCAATGATTCTGTCTGATAAAACCCTGTTCGGAGGAAGCGGTCCACTGATCTCTGCCATCTGTGCCACGGTGGTCCGCCACCCTAATTCTGCACCTCTAAGGAAGAATAATGTGTGTTTTCAAAATCATGTCGGTTTGTCTGGTCATATCAAAGATTGAATTGTTATCTAAACCCAAACATTTTCTTTCTGGTTTGTTTGTTGTGTGGTAAACAGCAGCATGGGCTTTAAAATAGATCTCTTTGCATTCCAGAAGCCAGATAATTGTATTGGTTTTGTATATGATGACAGCACTTTTCTTTTTGACTGAAGCAAACCTTTAAAACAAAATACACAGGTCTTTTTCATTAATCTGCGACTAAAGCTCTCTCTGATCCTTTTAGATCCCTAAAGTTTAAAAAGCCACTTCATTCTCATACCATTGTTAAACTATACCATATAAACCAAATGCAAGCAGCACTTAGCAGACATGGATAAGTGCCTGGCAATGCTTTCCTGAAGTGAATGTGAATTGAAAAAGACTAAAAGCTTTCTTTTCTTCACAGTACTGAGGATGACATTATAAATGCTTCCAGTGTTACAGCGTAAACCTCAAATGTGCTAGACTGTCTCCTTGCTTCCAGTGTTGCAGACCAATCTGGCATTTGAGGTTTGGGGTTTTCTGCAGGAATTGAGATTTGTTTTGGTACGTCTGGCTTTCATTTATGGTATCTGCTGAGACTGTGAATGTCTCAAAAGATGATTTGTGAAGACGATTTTACTTAGCAAAGAAAGAACAGACTTGGCTCATAGTTCAAGTCTTTTTAGAAATAAGATGATAATTTGTTTTGTCATACAAGTTTTTTGTAAATTGTACAGTAGATTTGTGTTTGTTTTTGTCATGTGCCATGTTGCTTTAGGTTAGTGGGCAAGTTTAAAAGGTCATGTCTCTCTATTGTCCAACATTTATGTTCTCATTAGTTTTATTTAGCTTGAGCTGCCTTTACAGTCACATCATTATCTTTTATGAGATGTATGGAGCGACTTTACTGCGACTTTATCTCCCACTTTACCAGTAGATTTCTTTTCCTGTGACTCTTTCACTCTATTTTTTGTCTCATTAATTAGCTAATATTTGTTCTTTAATAGCGACACAAAACAAATGCAATAAACAGCGATAATGTTGCTGACTTTATTGTAGTGGTAAGATCTCACCCAGCATCACTTTCTTTAAATCCCAAAGGTGCACTTGAAAATTTCCTTAAGTGTCTGTTCATCCAAAAAAGTGACGATGCACTTGGACATTTACCATCATCTCTCAGCATGGAGGTAAAAAAAGTTGCCTAAAAAGTCTATAAAGCAAGTACAGTTAGTAACAAAGGATGAAGAACTGTATCTGTGTTGATAAATCTTCTTTTCTATTCATGAGGGCTGTCACAATATCAGATTTTCAATACATGATAGTCATAGCAAATATAATTCACAATACCGATACTGTCAAGGCATCTGTTGAATTATAAATAAATAATACTATCAGTCAAATTCATCTTTAATTTGGTTTATTTAGTGTATAGTCAAAGAGAGAAGCAAAATGTTAAAGGGTGCAAAACCTATACTGTCACCAATATGTTGCATTGTCAACCACATACTGGCACTGAAATATTTATTATATTATCATATATTAAAAAATTGCCCGAAAAGTTATGAACATTTTGTCTATAAAAAAAGCTTTTTTTCAGCCTTGGTGTGCCGACGTTTCACACATGTTTCTGATTTGATTTCATTGTTTCCTATTCTTTAATGGTGAACCAAAACTAACCCAAAATTGTATATACTTCTCATAACAACATATTGTGTTGTCTGTTTCCCATACATTAATTTATTCGCCGCAGCCTGCCAAACTATCAACATTGGCCGCCATGAATAGAATTTTCATGATTCCCATTTACATTTTAATTTGACTATTTAAAACAGCTTATTTCATTGTAGAGCTGTGAGCGCTCCGTGCCTCTCTCTCTCATGTTGCGTGCAGCGCCTCTCTCTCACATGACAGTGAACAAATTAAAAGGTGGCGGTGTTAAAAATGCTTTCCTCCGACTTGGCTTTCCTCGTAAATGTCAACATTCACAGATGTTATTGCCAGAGAAAACAGCTGATTGAGTTTATCATGACTTAATGAAAGGTTAGCAAAGTTTCCCTCACACCCGTTCTTTATGTGCTTGGTCTGAGTCTGTGTGCGAGCTCTCGCCCTCGTAAGGTGCTGTGCGCACGCGTTATGAAGTCATAACTCTGTGTAACAACAGCAGTGAATTCTCCCATATTTCTGATTTTTCGCTCGGGGGGGCGGGCATGATGGCTGCCTCAAGTGTTGGGTTTCCCACATGCTGGGGCAGTTCACGATTAAGACGTTGTGTCACGGCCGTCTGTGTTCCCACGAGACTCAGCCACCACCTCGTCTGCTTCTCATTCCGTGAGAGCAGGGGCTACGGCCCTGCCGTCTTCTACACCGAGCAGCGAGGGTGATACCAGGATTACTGCTAGCATTAATTCCATCAGCCAGTATCAAACCGCGTCTTCCATGGCAACATGTAGGATCGGCAGCCGGTAGGGCATATACAGTTGTGTTCAAAATTGTTCAACCCCCAATGCTGTAAATTGTTTTAGGGAATTACATTGAAATGTACATTTGTAAATGTATTCAGAATGAAATCCTACAAGGACTTCTTAAAGAACCATATACAACTAAAATGACATCAATTAGTTTTGTAATACAGTAGTAAATGTTTCTTTTGTGAATTCTTCATTGACATAATTATTCAACCCCTTAAAGACTACCACTCTGAAGAACAGAGGTTCAATGAAGTGTTTTCAATCAGGTATTGAAAATACCTGTGGATTTCAGGGTGCACCAATAAAGCCTAATAAGCACCAATTAGGCAGCTTTAAAATGACTGTGATACTCAGCTCCTTATAGACATTTACTAGTGTGGTTACAAACTTGGTGAGGTCAAGAGAATGGTCCAGGAAGACAAGAGAACAGGTGATTACTCTTCACAGGAAGGGCAATGGCTATAAGAAGATTGCAAAGATGTTAAACATACCAAGAGACACCATAGGAAGCATCATTCGCAAATTCAAGGCAAAGGGCACTGTTGAAACGCTACCTGGTCATGGCAGAAAGAAGATGCTGACTTCGACTGCTCTGCGCTACCTGAAGCGTAGAGTGGAGAAAAGTCCCCGTGTGACTGCTGAGGAACTGAGAAAAGATTTGTCAGATGTGGGTACTGAAGTTTCTGCTCAGACAATACGGCGCACCCTGCGTAATGAAGGCCTCCATGCCAGAACTCCCAGGCGCACCCCCTTGCTGTCCCCAAAGAATAAGAAGAGTCGACTGCAGTATGCCAAAAGTCATGTGGACAAACCACAGAAGTTTTGGGATAGTGTTCTGTGGACTGATGAAACAAAATTAGAACTGTTTGGGCCCATGGATCAACGCTATGTTTGGAGGAGGCCTATGAAGAAAAGAACACCTTGCCTACTGTGAAGCATGGCGGGGGGTCAATCATGCTTTGGGGCTGTTTTGCTTCTGCAGGTACTGGGAAGCTTCAGCGTGTGCAAAGTACCATGAATTCTCTTCAGTACCAGGAGATATTGGATGACAATGTGATGCAGTCCGTCACAAACCTGAGGCTTGGAAGACGTTGGACCTTTCAACAGGACAATGATCCCAAGCATACCTCCAAGTCAACTAGAGCATGGTTGCAGATTAAAGGCTGGAACATTTTGAAGTGGCCATCGCAGTCACCAGACTTAAATCCGATTGAGAACCTCTGGTGGGACTTAAAGAAAGCAGTTGAAGTGCCTAAGCCTAAGTATGTGACTGAACTGGAGGCTTTTGCCCATGATGAATGGGCGAAGATACCCGTAGATCGCTGCAAGACACTTGTGTCAAGCTATGCTTCACGTTTAAAAGCTGTTATAACTGTAAAAGGATGTTGTACTAAGTACTAAGATTGAATGTCACTTGGGGGTTGAATAAAACTGATATTGATGTGAGCTCAGAAAAGACATTTGTGGTTATTTCATTATAAATGTTATGTTATATTTGTCTGACCTACACGTGCCTCTTTGATTTAATTGTAAGCAGGATGACTGAATGATCATAATCAATGTCAAACCGACCAAAACAATCAATTTCAGTGGGGGTTGAATAATTTTGAACACAACTGTATATGCCTGCGAAAGCACCTTCCTCCCTTCCCATAGGTGGGTAAGTGTGCTACTTAGCCTCGCTCCTTCTCCCACGAGGTTAAGAACAGTCATTCCATCCAACACTAAGTAAGCACCTCCTGTGGCCGGGTTCCTTCTGAGTTATGCACATGTAGCTCTAACCCGACCGAGTGCTTTAAACTCCCCCAGTCAGGCGGTTCCGTCTGATGTATCCTCATGATTGGTTCCCACCTTGGTAACCCATGACCTTCCCTAGGTGGACCTCCACCTTGCGGTTAACTACTTCAGTCCGCATATTTTTCCCATAAGCTCTCCCCTGATGTTGAGACCATGCTGGTGTCTCCACTAACTCCTCCCGACGGTAGGAAGTGGTCTCTGTAGTGCATTCCCCATTTGAGAAAGTAGCACTTACCCAGTGGCCTTAAGGCACCGTGAGGACCGAAGGCAGAGGCTTCCCACCTTTTTAAAAAAGCTCTGGGACCCCCTACCTACCTATACACTCGAAGATTACAATTTCACGAAAGTGCTCACGTCTGACACGCCCTGGCCAGTCACTGTCGCTTCGCTAGAGATTGTGATACGGCACAGCGCTGTGGCATTTCAATAGGAACTCCATCTCTCGGCTCGACACAACGTCGAGAGACCGGCTGAAAGGGAAGGGTTGTGTCCTTCTTGCGACAAACCCGTGCCGCCCGCTGCAGCCGTCGTGAGAGGCTCTCAGGCTCCTTAGAACTAAAGGTGAATGAATGCAGCAAGGCATCTCCCTTCTATACCCAGATATCCGGGGGCGGAGTCCGGCATGCAAATTTAATTCGCCAATTTCATTGGCCTTTTCTAAGCTAGTCGAAGATGATAGGTTCTCAAGGGCAAACCCCATCTTTCGGTTCGACACAATGTCTCGTTCCCTCCATCTGGGAACTGAGGTTACATCCGTAACCAAGACATTTTTTTTACATGTATTTATTTATTTATGTCTCATTTTGGATGAACAGGACAGTCAAAACTTTTGTTTAAATTTAAACGGCATTTTTGTCAAATGACATTTTTGGGGGGATTTTTTACTTTTTTAGCTTTTACCCTCTATACAAATTTTTTCAAAATCACATATTGTCAGGTTTTGGTTTGTCATTTTGAGTCGGGCAGTAATAGTCAGAATGTCCTTGGTTCAAAATCCTGCAGTATAAAACTGTACATTTCACATTAAATGTGCTTTGTGAAAAATAACTTTTATCTTTTTAATCTGAGTTTATTACACAAGTAATAGAGTTATGTAAAAATGAGGTATTGGAGTTCTGTTTGAGCTGGGTTGTTTATCGACAGGCTTTGTTGAACAGCAGTGCGCAGGGACTGATGCATGTCCTGTTATCTACCCATTGAAAGTTAACACTCTTAATAAGATCAAATTTAAAGGACTCGACTAATCAGTCCCCACGGGTGTTATTTTCCATTGCATTGCTTTTCTCACAACTTCAGACTAAAGCTTTCACATCAGAACTCTGTCTCTAAGCTAAGTGTGCTGACTACCTGGACAGCATTTCGGGCATCATAGACCTTAAAATGTGTCAGCTGTGCAGACAATGCTGGGAAATGCACACAGGATGATGGCATACATCTTCTAAAATCATCTCAGCCAGCTAGGTCATTTCCACTCTCATAGTACTAAGGGGACTTTCACCAAGTGATAATGATGTGTTTAGTAAGAAAATTTTGGTGAACTGACGAGCATTGTTAAGTGCCTCAGTGATCATGCCTAGTAAGTGCAAAAGTTCACTCTGCTTATTTCATATTTGTTGATGTATCTTGAAATGGATAGCCTGAAGTGCTTCTCCTTTTTAGTTGTCGACGTATGGTGTTTGAATAATTAGACTCACGTTGTTGATCGTAATCCTATGTGCATTCTGAAGTGAAAAGCCATTGTTCCCTATGGTGCCGGATGTAACAGTCTGACTGAAATTTAAGAGGAAGTACATCATCAGCCCATATGCATGTACCCCATTTTGTCTTAACCAAACTAATGCTCTTCTAACAAGTGCAAGGACAAATCATCCAAATGAGAGTTAAAACATCTGCTCCTCGGCAGATGATTGAATGTGGTCTACTCTGTAAAATGAATAAGGGGTTATTTATTATTTTACTTATGCTGTATTTTTAAAGAAACTGCATGTAAGGCATGTGTAGATGAGAAATAAAGCACAAGTTACGCACGCCTCATTTCTCTGACTAAATATATCCTCATATGAGACGTATCCTTCGCTCGATAGGAGGGAAGATGATGTGTGCTTCATGCTGGTCGGGGCTATTACTGTATCATTTTCATTGCGCCACTGGATAAAATCTCACCTCAGATAAATTCAAATGCATTTTTAATGTCCATTTTGCCCATATGTAGCGTTATATGCCTCATAAGTTCAAACGCTTTGCTAAAAGGCCTGCAAGCCACAGATGTATTTCACATTATATAGTGTTATTTATCATACCGAAGGTTTTTATATCTAGAAAAATGGATAATGGTTGGAAAACAATTCTTATTGCGCTTATCACCCAAAGCCTGTTGTAAAGTGAAATAAACTGTATTAGACAGTTCTTGAAAAGGGTAAACATTTAACTTATTTATAACCTATTTATATATATTGCATGTCATTTTCACTCTGTCTCTCCTATAATCTTGTATTTAATGTTTTTGTTTTCCATGTGTAAAAATATGTTTTGGCCCTACAGATGTGTCACGCGATTGTCGCCTTTCGCAAAAATGTGCGTTTACATCTTCTGTTAATCTGCATTTTTATTATTAGATGTTCTGCACATCAACTTTGTTTTCCCCATCTCTCTGAAATAAAATCATTTTATATCTTAGCTTTTTTATTCTGCTTCTATTTAAATAACTTCTGACCTACACATAAAAGGTGTGTTGTGATGTGTCTGGTCCCACAGAATCTCAACTGTCCCTCTCTTCAAAACCTCAAAGACGTCTCAGCCAACCCAATATCAGGAAACCTGAACATATAACAAGCAGAGAATATTCTGTGATTGGCCAGAAAAGCGTGGGCCGCTTCCCAGACTCTTTTGTTTTGCCTAGGGGCTGTAACAGAGACAGGTGTGATTTCTCAGGACAGTTATTTCAAAGATGTCTGTCAGACAGCAGGGCCATTTTATGGGATGGTAGGTAAAAAAAGGTTGGAGGTGTTTGAAAAAAAGGTGCTTGAAGAAGATTTGAGACTAAAGCGCATTGTTTACACACAATACAATACTCAGCCAAGACACACTAGGCTGTCGACAACATAAATGTGCTAATGTTTTGTAGCCAAATTATGTGTATGAATGCTCCCGACTTTGACATTATTTTGAATGTGTGTTAGTTCTCAGAAAAATTGTAAGAGATGAAAGCAGCTGAAGAATGAAAACAATTTAAGCTTTATCTACAGCGTGTCTAAATGTGGTGGATTACCATAGAAAATAGTTTTGACTCTTTCCTTCGTTACCTATCCTTTAACTGTCAAATGATAATTATAAGGATTTAACAGGAATTTAAAGGGACAGTTCCCTGACCTTTTTTGATTGTTCAAAAAATAATAATAAACCTTGAATCTCCATATTTCATGGATTAAAATTTTCTCTTAAAGTCTCCTTTTATCTATGTCACTGATTTTTTCAAATATCTAACCTATAAAAACCTATAACCTATAAAAAGACAGCGATAAGACTCTCGACACTGTGGAACACAAAAGAAGATATTTTGAGAAATATCTCAGCGGTTTTGTGTTCATACAATGGAAGTCAATGGAGGCCACTGTTGCTTGGTAACCAACAATCTTCAAAATATCTTCATTTGTCTTCTGCGGAAGAAAGAATGTCAGACAGGTTTGGGTGAATACATAATAAAATGATTTTCATTTTTGGGTGAACTGTCCCTTTAAATGTTACGTCACGTTTTTATTATTCCAAATAATTATTCTTATTACCATTTGCATTTTATTTCCATTTGTGTTCTTTGTAAGAGTTAAAATGAGAGTTTGGAGAAAAGCTGCGTTATTTAACCGTGGTGAATGTCACGAGGTTAGAGTTCATAACTGCTTTGTGGACTAAGAGATCAAAGAGAACATGACCGGTGGCTGTCAGACATACAGCTGTTTGAAGAAGAGCATGTCTCTCAGGACACAGGCACAGCTCACAGATCACATGAGAAGGACGCATGCTGAATCTTGTCTGGACGTTGTCTTAATGTACTGTAGCCTACATCATGGTTTGATTTAATTCATGTTTCCAGAACGGTGTTCTCTTGGTTATTTTGTAAATCAAAAGAAGCCAAGTGATGTAAGAAAGCACTCTTTATTTCTGTCCTTTCAATTAAAGATCTAACTGAAACAGATGTATGTTGGAATTTTGAAGAAATGTTATTCAGATTGCACAAGATGAGAGGTTAGATGCATATTGCATCATTCTTGCTTTAAAATTTGCGAGGCAGATGTTGCGTGGTCGGTTGTCACTTTCAAACTTTAGCAAAACACAATGTCTCTCTATCCCGGTGGAAATTTCCCTGCGGTTTATGGAGGTGTCAAGGTCTCTTGATGTTTGACAAGGAACTAAGCATGTTTTGTTTTCTTAACAGGGCCCTGTCACTGAGACGTCGAGTGTCCCGAGTCGTCTTTCCACATGATGTTCAAGGACTACAGATCTGGTCGAGCTGTAGGTAAGTTATGCATTCCTCTGACAGACTTTCTCTTGCGTGGATGTGCCATCAGAGACCCTTTAAGCTTCTCATTCACAGGCAGAGGATAGATCTCACTGCAGAGAAAAGGGATTCGTTTGACGCGACCTGATAAGGCCGTCGCTGTCCCCGTGAGAGGCAGGTTATCAGTAATAAGAGCTTTGGCACGTTTCTTCTCCAGTTCTTTGGCATTTGTTGTGTCACGAACAGGTGGAAACGTATTCCAGAGCAGTTTTCTGTTTGTGCTTTTTAAATGACAAGAAGTTTAGATTCAGAGCTCAACGGACCATTTTAGCATGTGAAGATAATTTTGCAAAAATGAGTTTAGTTTGTCTTTTGAGTGTTAGAAATTATCCAAATGTTTATGCCAGCAGACTAATGAGTAGAACTTTCCAAAGGAAACAAGAATAAAAGGTACTGTAGGAAATTCTGCATAGATGGACATACTTTCATTTCGTTTTCCCACGTACACCTTGTCTAAACTTTGTCTAGAAGTTTAAATGGTTTGATAAATGCTTTGTTTTTGTTAAAGTCGGCATGGAACTGAAGTCGCTATGGTGTTTTTCTTCCAAATTATATGTCTGAGTACAACTGCTTTAGCCTTTTTCAAAAAATAACAATTGTTCGTTTTGATTTCATGGTGACTTTGAAATAATTCTCAGTGTTATTTTATTCAATTCTTTCCTAAATCCATCAATTGTTATCAAGACCAATATTACGGACCAACAAAAGATTTGGGCTTTGAATACGCTTAACAGTTCTTACATCTGACAGTCACAATGAGCGTCACGTCTTCTGTCGGCAGAGATCTCTCTTGGGCACAGGAGAATAAGTGTTAGATATCAAATCCCGACAGGAGAATTGAGCTCGGCGGCTGTGAAGGGAAAAAAGTCTTTTAATTTCCAGAATGAGGAGCGTGAGGAAGATGAGAGTGTCCTTTCGTATTAGATTCTGTGTGGGCTGTGCAGGTTGGCTGGCTCATGTTGAATCTGGAGGCAGGTGTCCTGGCTGTCACATGGCTCTGCCCTCCCCGCAGGTGGCAGGTTTACACTGTGCTGTCCCGTTGCAGCTGTACGGGGGCAGATTGTCTCATTTACACAGGGACTTTACTTCCATGCCCAGCACCAACTTCAACGCAGAAGAAACGACAGGTGACTTTCTCTTCTATAATCAAGGACAGCTGAACCCATTCTTGAGTGTTGCCAACCTCACAGCACACCATCATAGAATTACGGATATACAGTTGTGTTCAAAATTATTCAACCCCCACTGAAATTGATTGTTTTGGTCGGTTTGACATTGATTATGATCATTCAGTCATCCTGCTTACAATTAAATCAAAGAGGCACGTGTGGGTCAGACAAATATAACATAACATTTATAATGAAATAACCACAAATGTCTTTTCTGAGCTCACATCATTATCAGTTTTATTCAACCCCCAAGTGACATTCAATCTTAGTACGTAGTACAACATCCTTTTACAGTTATAACATCTTTTAAACGTGAAGCATAGCTTGACACAAGTGTCTTGCAGCGATCTACGGGTATCTTCGCCCATTCATCATGGGCAAAAGCCTCCAGTTCAGTCACATTCTTAGGCTTGCGCACTGCAACTGCTTTATTTAAGTCCCACCAGAGGTTCTCAATCGGATTTAAGTCTGGTGACTGCGATGGCCACTTCAAAATGTTCCAGCCTTTAATCTGCAACCATGCTCTAGTGGACTTGGAGGTATGCTTGGGATCATTGTTCTGTTGAAAGGTCCAACGTCTTCCAAGCCTCAGGTTTGTGACGGACTGCATCACATTATCATCCAATATCTCCTGGTACTGAAGAGAATTCATGGTACCTTGCACACGCTGAAGCTTCCCAGTACCTGCAGAAGCAAAACAGCCGAAAAGCATGATTGACCCCTGCCATGCTTCACAGTAGGCAAGGTGTTCTTTTCTTCATAGGCCTTGTTCTTCCTCCTCCAAACATAGCGTTGATCCATGGGCCCAAACAGTTCTAATTTTGTTTCATCAGTCCACAGAACACTATCCCAAAACTTCTCTGGTTTGTCCACATGACTTTTGGCATACTGCAGTCGACTCTTCTTATTCTTTGGGGACAGCAAGGGGGTGCGCCTGGGAGTTCTGGCATGGAGGCCTTCATTACGCAGGGTGCGCCGTATTGTCTGAGCAGAAACTTCAGTACCCACATCTGACAAATCTTTTCTCAGTTCCTCAGCAGTCACACGGGGACTTTTCTCCACTCTGGGCTTAAGGTAGCGCACAGCAGTCGAAGTCAGCATCTTCTTTCTGCCATGACCAGGTAGCGTTCAACAGTGCCCTTTGCCTTGAATTTGCAAATGATGCTTCCTATGGTGTCTCTTGGTATGTTTAACATCTTTGCAATCTTGTTATAGCCATTGCCCTTCCTGTGAAGAGTAATCACCTGTTCTCTTGTCTTCCTGGACCATTCTCTTGACCTCACCATGTTTGTAACCACACCAGTAAATGTCTAGAAGGACCTGAGTATCACAGTCATTTTAAAGCTGCCTAATTGGTTCTTTTTAGGCTTTATTGCTGCTCCCTGATATCCACAGGTGTTTTCAATACCTGATTGAAAACACTTCATTGAACCTCTGTTCTTCAGAGTGGTAGTCTTTAAGGGGTTGAATAATTATGTCAATGAAGAATTCACAAAAGAAACATTTACTACTGTATTACAAAACCAATTGATGTCATTTTAGTTGCATATGGTTCTTTAAGAAGTCCTTTGTAGGATTTCATTCTGAATACAATTACAAATGTACACTAAATTCCCTAAAACCATTTACAGCATTGGGGGTTGAATAATTTTGAACACAACTGTAACAGATATGAACTCAAATGAGTTTTTGACATTAAAAAAACATCATGCAACGGGTCAGTATCTTTAACATAAAACAGTAGAGCAGTGGTTCTCAACTCTAGCCTGCGTGATCCATTTTCCTGCCGAGTTTAGCCCCAACTCTGATGAAACACCTGAAGAAGCTAAACAGTGACTTCAGGAATAGTTGCGCTCAACTTAATGCAGGGCTGCGCAGACTGTTTGGCAAATCACATTAAAGTACTGCGAGATCGATTCAAATGACGATTCGTCACTTGAATCGCTGTCGCGGTACTTCAATGTCATAAGCTGATAGATTTGCGCAGCGCCGCATCAAATTGAACGCATCTATTCCTAAAGATGATGATTAGCTTGTTCAGGTGTTTTATATCAGAGTTGGGGCTAAACTCAGAGTTGAGAACCACTGCAGTGTCAAATTTCTCACTCAAATTTATATTTTTCAAACTTTTCCACAAAATTTGCATCATTCAATTCAAGTTTATATATATATATAGCGCTTTTCACAATGTGCATTGTTCCAAAGCAGCTTTACAGGGGCAAACAGGAAAAACAGAAAAGGTAAAACACAGCACAGTGCATGGTGTTTATAGAACGAGCAAGATCATTCTAATAAATAATATCTAATTAATAAATAAATGCAGTCTCCCATTCGCATCGCCCAGCACAAGGTCGCGTCTTTGCATTGACTTTGGATGTAATTAATTCACACAAATCGCTTAATTCGCGTTGGGTGTGATAGCATAAGGCAGGTCAGAATTCCTTGATGCTGTTGCCCGCTTTCTTTTTAAAATAGTTTTCTGTCCTTTCTTTGCTCTCTTTTAAATGTAAAATTTCAAAGTGAAATCAACAAAAGGCTTGATAGAAATTTCCTACATAATAGTCAAGCCTGGATTGACTGGACTTGGCTGTATGAGTCTTTTAACTGCACTGGTAGTCGTTATTGCATATTTTATTTTTGCTAGGATCACTTCGAGTGAAAGAGAACAATTTTATGACAATTGTACTGCAAATTATGTCATTGAACCTGAATCCAGCTTGGACTAATTTGTGTAGTTTCACCTGAATAGTTACCAGCAAGAATAATAGTTATGCCATACTTAAAAAAATAAAAAAAAAATAAGGTCTGCGTATAATGTTAGTCAAGTTTTGTCACAATCGTTTCTCAGTGATACATTCATACTGGCACAAAATATCTACATTTTTACTATTTATTTATTTATTTGACTTACATATGGTATGTTTTTATTGTACTGTCCGTTATATGATTTTATTGAATGACCTCTTATAAACTTAACATCTTTCATTTAAGTATATTTAGTAGACAAGGTTAACTGTGAACTGAATGTGCAAAAAGCAACTTTTCTGTCTCCTCTTCATTCTGAAGGTTAAAACGATATTTCAGGAAAATTGACCCTCAATGCATAGTAAACGAATATGATTTTCTTCTAGAAGAACAATGCAGTCGTTGTTATATTCCCAAGTATCATTCTTCTTCCAAGCGGTAGAACGGAAGTGGATAGTAGTTGATATTCTGAAGGTCAAAAAAGTACATCCATCGATCAAAGAAAGTCTTGACATGGGTCTGTGGTCTTAACAAAGGTCTAAAAAAAATCAAATTTGTTTAGAATGCCTTGAGGGTGAGTAAAACATGGGAACATTTTGATTCAGTAGTGAAATATTCCTTTTAAACTTATTTTCCATGGTCAGTTCAGTGGTAATCTCGGTCAATATGTCTGCGAAACCGTCCAAAGCTTTTTACAATCTGATCACAAATGAGAAATGCTGGGGGTGCAATAACACCATGTCATTCTGTTTTGACAGGCGATTAGTTTTCTTGCAGCTAAAACGTTACATTCTGGAGGAGGAATCGTATGAATATTAGTGGCAGCAGAGCACAATACATCATATCATGAGCAAGATGAACGATTATCAGTGCATGAATCAAACTCGCATAGAATGCAGACAATTTCTGACATGGTTTTCAGTGTATCATTTGGTTATTGTATATCTGTGCGTGGGCACGAACAAATAATATGAAACTAGCTCACGGTAACATTAACTTTTCCTACGTGGTGCATGCACTGAACAGTATCTCACAGTAGGTGGATCACACAAGCCACCATGTTTTTTTCTCATGTTGGTTGTTGCTGCATCGAGTCACTATTGATTGCCAGACACGGCCATATTATCATTGCTGTCGCCAGAAATTCTGCAACTCTCATAATAAAAAAAGGGGGGGTTTATGTGACCGTGAGGTGCAGAGCTATTCTGTCTGCTGTCACATTGCACTCAGTTCACATTATTAAATCCCACTTGTGACGGCAATTGTTTAAAATAACAAAAGGATTGCAAAATGACCATTTTGTTATGCATAATTCTGCCGCCTGGTTAAAGACTTGCATTTAATTTTTTCACTTTTTTTGCCTTCCCATTAAAGTTTCATTTCAATGACTTCATAAGATAAAAGTGTTGAAAGTTCACGAAAATAAGATCTGATTCAGCCTCTTAATTTGCCTGTTGATTCACGAGCTAAATCTGTCTGCTATAAAAATGGCCAAAACCACCAAAAGGCACAGAATTGCAGCTCTGCCTGCCAAAACTCTAAAGCTCTGTTAAAATGCTTGAAACTAACTCTTGCCACAAAACCTCAACAGTCCCCTTTCTGGATAAGAGCATTGTGGAGTGGAACACAGTGTCCTGACCTAAAGTCCTTTAGTGCCAAGGTAGAAAGTCCTGCTGTTCTTCAAGCCTCATGGATCCCAGTCACCGTCAGCTAACCTGAAGTATCTGTCCATTTGTCACTTACAGGTTGCTGAAATATTGACCTTGCTTCACTTTGTATTTATTGTCTTAAAGGTACTGTGTGTCATTTTTGGATGATCTACTCACGGAAATGCAATATAATATACATAACTATGTGTTCAGAGGTGTATAAAACCCTTACACATAATGAAGCATTATGTTTTTATTTCCTAAGAATGAACGGTTTCTATCCCCTTTCATGGAATTTGCCGATAAAATCTCGAGTGGATTAAAAAATACTCATCTCATCAGTTTGTCTTAAACAAGCCTTAGATAAGGACTGCACGATTAATGTAAATCAACGCGTCTAGTGCTATTATGACATCACGACTATTTTGACTATGTGTTAATGCGCAGCTTGTTCGTCAAGTACGCTCTTTGATCAGTAGGAAGTGCTGTTCGGTCTGAAATCACTACGAGTTTGAGTCGCTTATAACATACATTTCAAAAAGCAACAACCGTCAAATATCATAATTTTTTTAATACTTTAGTATCATGAAGATACCCGGCTTGAAAAACAGTGATAGAAAGATCCCCATAAGCATTTTTGGAACTACGGCTGTGTCAATCAGGTCCCTTGTTTAGTAGTCAAGGCACTGATCAGGGAGTCTACCATTTTAAGGGTGTCCCAATTGCAAAATCCTTCCAGTGCAAATGCAATGCAAAAACCAGTGCGCATCGATGCTCCCTATGTTCCTTACCCGAAATCATGTGAACAACATTTAAAGCCGTTTATCCGAAATGCATGAGCTAGCTCACTAAACTTTATGACACACGTGTACTTTATATTTCTGTATACAAACCCATCATTAAATGATGTGTATGAGTTTGAAACTCCATTCAGCTTGTTTCTTCTGCTATGATCTCTGTTATGAGGCGAGTGCAGAGGTCATGCTGCTTTCTCCTGGGTCCTAAAGTACACCTATTTCTCACAACACACGCAGGCAGATGTTTTGCTGAATTGCGTTCTTTTATTGTGTCTGTTATATGAAATTCTGATTTACTGACTTAAGGTTGTGTTTAGTGTAGGGCTGTCAATAGATTAAAATTAAATGCGATTAATCGCACACATATAGTGAAATTAAACATAGACTATTTATTTTGTTTAACATGTTGAATTTAGTGCTGTCAATCGATTAAAAAAATGAACTAAGTAATTATGCACAGCTTTTAACTTTTACATTCTAGTAATTTCACATTTTATCTCCAAATTAGTGTAGAAACAACACATTTCTTTAACAACATCATTTTATGAATGAAAGCCAACATTCTAAGGTTGTTGGCTTTGCAACTGATGTCTGTATTAAATATATTATTTATTTCTACTAATCAAACCAATAATCAAATCAAATAATGTGCCTGTCCAACATGTAGGAAATATTCAGAAAATAAAAAAGTTCTGACACACTTTACAGTCTTTACTGCTATACATGAAATAAGGAAGAATCCTTGTTAAAGCTACAAAATCACAGTGATCTCTTATTTTCTTTGTTCTTTGATTAACATTAGTGACAGGAGCCACAGCAGCACATTTTTGAGCGTGACCCCTTTAAGGGCTACTGCTACAACCAGGTCTTAGGCCCGATTCACATTTCGCGTGTTTTCGTTATTTTAAATGTAGACGTGCGGCAGGCGAGCGTAAATAGTTGATGTGGTGTGACGTGCTCTTTTTTTTCAGGCACATCGGTGCCGTATCAAGATGAAAAAAAGTTAATTTTTCAGAAAGCCGCAAGCGCACCGCAGGTTACAGTACGTAAAAAGAACCAACCAGCCAATATGGACAAGCTAAATGAAATTGTAGACACAGATGGTCACAGCATTACTAAATCTAGTAGCAGTTATTGCAAGGTATTTTCAGTGCATATAACCCATATATCCTTTGTTTATACCTCCTAGTCTCAACTGCTATCGTGGCCCATGGTTGCTTAACGACCACAGACACCAGGAGAGTGCAAAGTCCAGGCGCTTTGGAAAAACCGTGAATGCGCAAATGTGAATGGGGCCTAATGCGCTTCCTATTTTCACTACTCTTTGCATTCATTTATAACTTTATTTAACTCGTTGAAGAATATGCTTGTGAAAATACAAGATAAAATATGTTTTCTGGCATAATCTTGTGTGTTTTTGTTAATTCAAGCACGAAAGAGAAGTTAATACTGGTGTATTAACTAGTTTAATTTAACTAGGAAACTTTTACCTCATGCCCCCAAAATGCCATGACTAATATTAATGTTATTAATTTGATGTTAATAGAAAAATAACATTTACAGGTAAACTCAATATAAAATTTGGGTAACACTTTACTTTAGTTTAGGTCCTGAGTATGGGATTCGGGACCCTTTGCTAAGGGCCATCCGGTCCCTGTACGACCGGAGCAGGAGCTTGGTTCGCATTGCCGGCAGTAAGTCAGACTTGTTTCCGGTGCATGTTGGACTCCGGCAGGGCTGCCCTTTGTCGCCGGTTCTGTTCATAATTTTTATGGGCAGAATTTCTAGGCGCAGCCAGGGGCCGGAGGGCGTCGGGTTTGGTGACCACACGATTGCATCTCTGCTCTTTGCGGATGATGTCATCGTGCTGGCCCCATCAGACCAGGACCTTCAGCATGCACTGGGACGGTTTGCAGCCGAGTGTGAAGCGGCTGGGATGAGAATCAGCAACTCCAAATCTGAGGCCATGGTTCTCAGCCGGAAAAGGGTGGCTTGCTCACTTCAGGTAGGTGGAGAGTTCCTGCCTCAAGTGGAGGAGTTCAAGTATCTGGGGGTCTTGTTCACGAGTGAGGGAAGGATGGAGCGGGAGATTGACAGACGGATCGGTGCAGCTTCTGCAGTAATGCAGTCGCTGTACCGGTCTGTCGTGGTGAAGAAGGAGCTGAGCCGCAAAGCGGTGGCTCGGGCATCTTTTCCGGATGCCCCCTGGACGCCTTCCCGGTAAGGTGTTCCGGGCATGTCCCACCGGGAGAAGACCCCGGGGAAGACCTAGGACACGCTGGAGGGACTATGTCTCCCGGCTGGCCTGGGAACGCCTCGGTGTCCCCCCGGAAGAGCTGGAGGAAGTGGCTAGGGAGAGGGAAGTCTGGGCATCCCAGCTTAGACTGCTGCCCCCGCGACCCGGCCCCGGATAAGCGGTAGAAAATGGATGGATGGATGGATGGATTTAGTTTAGGGACCAATTTTCACTATTAACTAGTTGCTTATTCGATGCCTTTTTTAGCGTATTGGCTGTTTATTAGTACTTATAAAGCACATTTTCAACATGACCATTGTAATACGATTCAAAGTATGGAAGGAAGGAGTCGGGAACCGGCAAACATTTAAACATTTAATAACAGAAATAATAAAAGCCGGCGGCCCCTCACGGCCGACCGCCGGCAAACAAAACATAAATACAAATCACAAGAACATAAATATAAACTTAACACATGTTCGGGCCCGGTCCTCTCTCTTCGACGGTCCGGTCGCTCGTTCCTTTTATATGCTCCCTATCTCCTACGTGATTCGAGCCCGGTGTGCGCACAGCTGGTGCTCATTCACAATTACTCACCGGACTCGAACCACGGTCTCGCCCCGCCTACTCTACTACAACCATATTCTACTTCCCTAACCCTATGCTGTAAAAAATGTACTGTAGAATTTACAGGAATTAGCTGGCAATAAAGTTGCCAATAAAGTCTTGTAAAATTGTTGTTAATTTCTGTAAAATGGTTTGCAGTATTTGAGTGTAAAGCAATTCAAAGGTAATTGTTGTTTGTGAATTACAGTGCCTTAGTGTTTTTTTTTACAATAATATCAAAACAAACCTGTATTACATGTTACAGTATTATTTAGTAATTCCAAGAAATTACAGTATTTTGCTGGCAACAAATTAGCAATAAAATCATGTAAACTACTCAAATGGCAAGATGATTTTGTAACAATTTAACATAAAAAATACTGCAAAGTATCGTTTTTTTACAGTCAAATGTAATCTATTATTTACCACTATATCATTAAAATAAGAATGAAACCATTTAATTCACAAAATAATGCAACCCAAGTCAAAGCTGTTGTAATAAAAATATATATTCAAACCGACAAAGCAAAGCAATGCAAGAACTTCACATGTTTAAGACTTTCCATTGTTACAGCTTATTAGAAAATCTTTTCAAAATCAGTAACAGTTAAATCTTATCTTGCACTAAAACCTTAATATTAAATTAAAACAGCATCAATAAAACATCAAAAAAGTTTTTTGAAAAATAATATAAGAATCAAGTAAGTTCATGGTAAAAACAAGCAAAAAAAATCTGCCAATGGGGTGTGAAAAACAAACTTGAATTTAGTTTGACCCTTTTGTCAAGTACCAAATACAGTGAATTTCATTGGTGTTTTCAGTTTTCACCTTCAGTTCAGCGGTGTGCTGTACTGCAATCGGTCAATTGCCGTTTGTCTCGCACCACCTGCAGTATAACAGCTCTTCCCGTCGCGCTCTTTCTAACAACCTCGTGAAATAAGAATTTTCAAGTTTCATAATCCTAACCCAACGTAACGTTTAGAATAATATCTTAAGCGATGCGGTTTATATTTCACTACAAGTCGCGATAACCCGCTGTTTTAGCCACAAATTACTGCAAGGCCCTAGTAAGACATAAACCTGCGACAAATAAAATCACAGCATCCTTTCCAAACATCTTACTTGCTAACCAGACTGCAAATACGCAAGTTATTTACCACGTAACTTACTTCACAAGTCCTTCAGTCGAAATGGCGCATTCGTCTAACAGATAAATATCCAAAATGTTCTAAAGCAACGGCTTATTAACCTCCAGCGTGTTAAAATGCACTAATGTATTTTGATGGTGTTTTCACCTTTTAGTTCACATTTGTCTCACACTTGGCCGTCGCGCTCTTTCTGCCTCACTCCTGAATCTAAACGACATATTCCTACACTAACTAAACGTAACGTTAAGAATAACATAGTAACCTTCACCTTTTACTACTCATGATGATTTGTGTGTTGATCCACAAATAAAAAACGATCGAATTAACATCTGACCAAGGGCTAATGCTATGAATTGTTCTTAATAGCGACTACTCGCATCAAATTGCTTAAGGTTCAGTTTAGTTATGTAGCTTGGTATTTGATAGCATGGCATGTCCTTAGTACGACAACGGACATGTGCACATGATATAAGGTGACCCTAATTAATTCCAGTTTAGCTCCCGTGATGTTAATGACCCAGCGTTTTACACGTGAGCTTTCCTTGGCTTTATTCCACTAGAATGTTGTACCCCATTTTTCCCAGCGAAATGTAACATTGAAGATTTACAGCTTCCTTTTAATTCAACCCATACGACAAATTCTCCTCAAGAATCCTTCACAAAAATGTAACGACTAAAACCTGGGAAATTTGCTTCTATCTGATGCAATATTAAACTAAATGGTCTTTTAATGTCAGCGCTCATAAAAAAAGCAACTTGCCGAATCACACAGTTGTTTGAAATCCGTATAAAAGGAGAGCAACGAGTCCCTCAACTTGGCTTAAATTAAATATGAGCACACAGCACATTTTAATCATTTTCTGTGAGGTGAGAGAATTCATTTGATGCAGCTTCGAGTAGGTTTGGCCTGGTTTTATTGTATCGACTTTGTACAAACAAGATCATTGTATGTGTGACAAAAAAAAATGCTTAATCGCTTAATAAGCACATGATTCAGTCGGAGCTCCTAAAGACCAAACAAAACATCTATCTTAAGTCGCATTAACGTGGAAAATCAGATGTTGCGGGTGAAAACGCATTTTATTGTGCTTGCTGTTTTTTACGCCAAGGGCAAACCTCTCCTGCTGGGAGCACGGTTGGTGTCTCTGAAAGGAGAGAACTTGCTTGGCTTTGTAGACGTGCAGCATCTTTCAGGCACCTATGCTGAACCTCTATTACCACCAAATATATCATAGCTGGCAGGTAGGGGAATAGGGATCTATAGTTTTTCTTTACCTAAACTCTAAATATTCCCAGAAAATACACACCTTATCAAGTTATTAGTAATAATGGTTCCTGTGGGCAAGAGTTTTATATCCGTGATGTGGTGCATTTTGAAGTTTGGAGGGGGAAATGACTGTTGGAATGGAGTAATCAGATGAAAGTGCACTTGTTCAGACAGACGTTGATTTTACTTATTGAGTTAATTTACAGAAAAGAGCCTTGGCATGTAAGAAAGCTCTTAAGTGATATCCTCTCTTTGTTTTTGAATAAAACATTAAAATAACATATCAAATTCTACATTTTTATTGCTTATAATGTGTCACTTTGATGATGTGATATGTAATTGCCTTGCAGCTGAAATTACCCAAGCACAGCTTTATAATAAAAACGATTTCTGCTCATCCAAAACACTGCAGTGCCACATTTATTTCCATAATTGCATGAAACAATTTAAATTGAAACAATTCCCTCTGAAAAATCAAATTGATAGCTTTTTGTAGCCACTTTGGCTTGTAAATATTCAGACTTGCTGATTTTTAAGAATGGCAAAATAAAGAGCTCATAGTAAAAATGCTAGCGTTTGCATCCGTGCACATCAAAGGAATTCCAGAGGAAATTTTCACAAAGCAGTCACTTGCCAAAAATGATGCGAAGACCAATGTCAGCGCTTGCCAAACCATGAGGGATAAAGAAACCGTGTGTCAGGATGTAATGATTTGCCAAGAGATGCAAATTATGTTACATCTAACCATTTAAATACACTCCTCAGCAGTACACTTAAAGTTTAAAACCTTCATGTTCAATGTCTACTCTCTTGGTTTTTCTCTACTACACTATACAAGTATCCCTGTGAATGCTGGCATATTGAAAAATACACTAAAGTCTTGGTTCATTCTTTACCCCCAAGGGCACCGGAGTGTTCATCAGGTTGAAGACAAACACGGCAGCTGTAGCAGGCCGCAGTTTCCACCCACACAAGACTTTTATGAGATCGCTGTAACGTCAAAATGATTCTCTCACGACACACTCTCCTAACAGCGACACACAGAAGAACTGTAAAGTCTCGTTGAATGTGTTAAGACATCTGCTAAATGTTTCTGACTCTCTTAGCTATGAAAGTAAACCTGACTATGCCACACAGCTCACCCCTGAGATACTGAGCTGTAAACTTTGAGGTGTTAAAGTTCACAGAGGATTCCTGCAAGCCAAAGGATTATTTAACCTCCTCTGTACTCCAAAACAGTGTCATGAGTGACGCTTGTATCACTTTGTAAAATTTTTGAAAGAGAATTGGAAATCTCATGTAAGGAAAGGGTTTCGGGTGTGTATATTGGTTGTCTCTGTTGCTGTGGGGTTCTCTTGGTCGTTTATGCTTACGGCTGTATGTTGAACAAAATATAATTTTGAGATATATAATTTTATCGTTCTCTGAACTTTACTATGTGAGCTTTGTATTTCCATATGATTTAACATTGCTTGTTTGAATATCATACAAATTTCAGTGGTCCATCAGTTGCTAGGTTAGAAGCTCACTTACATTATTTCCCTACATTTGCATAAATTATGATTCATGTAAATGAATACTGAAACAAGACCAGATTGTATGAAAATATTCCTCTGTTTAAAAGATGAGGCCGATACATCTTCTGGAATCATTTTGTGTCCCTAATGGTTTGGTCATAATTTTGTTTCTGTGAAGGTTTGATTGTTCATTTTAAAGGATTGACTTTCCACATAGGAATAAAAATCACAATGGTTAAGTCAATGGGGACCATTTTGGGGTTAACTAAATTCCTTTTAATTGTCCTTCCGCTGATGCTTGAATATTTCTTCTAACAGAATAGCAGATCATTTTTGTAGTTTCCCAATCCACCACCCTGAATGGCCCATACTTGTGCATTATTTAAGAGACCTTGGGGTTTTACTGTAGAGCTTGTTATAGTTTATGTGGCAATTAGCCCCCGAGTTTAACTGTTGCTCTGCTCCCTCTACTGGTACATCACACCATCAATACTGCCACGATTTACAGAGATAAAGAAACAAGGTGATATTGCATAAACATCACCATGACCAGCAGAGATTCTCACCAAAATTCTTGAATTTCTTCTGTAAATTGAATTCTGTGATTTTAAGATTATTATAGGCTAACTACTTTTGGGAAAAAAATATGAAAGGTTTTATTAAAACTTTGCATTATTTTATTATAGTAAAACTGTAGTGGTTATAGTCAAATTGATTTTATTATAAAATTGTGCATATATGAGTTATTTTTCTGTACAGTTGTAAATATCACAGTTAAATTATTGTTGTTATCTGAGAACATGGTAAATTAATGATCACTATAGTTTGTACTTTCGTAAGTTATTATCGTACAAGTATTTATCAAAAAGATATTTTCATAGCTAAAACAAATTACCGGCTTCTTAACAATTTTTTATTTTGTACTTTGTCGCCATTAATGCCGAATAATGCCTGTTATTCACTGACAACAAAGCATTGCGAGTTTTTATGAATGGGTCGCTCGCGCACAGTAGTCATTACGACACCGGTCGGTGCTGTGAGTGAGCGTAACGGACTCTTTTCAAACGGAGGACGAAGCCGTCAATAACCGTCCGTCGGAGCGTGGATTATTCGGAGCGGTGAGACGTTGTGTTGAGCGTGACTGTGGGTGCTCCTCTCTCTCTCTCTCTCTCTCTCTCTCTCTCTCTCTCTCTCTCTCTCTTTCTCTCTCTTTCTCTCTCTGGTCTGCTCAGCCTCAGTTTAAAGCAGTTAGTAGCGCAGCAGACCCACAGACACCAGCAGCAAAGCTCCCAGCCCGGAATAACGTCCACTAGCAGAGCCCTAGGACTTTAGCAGCCGTCTTTCTGAACCAAATCCACAGGACGATGTTCCTCGTGCAGTATACAGGTACACCGTGTTTACTTGAACTTTATCTTAAACACGAGACAAATGAGAAATGGATAGTCCCACGTATGTGCTTTATAGTAGGGAGCCGCCCGTTCAGAGCGGACGTTATGGACAGATATGAATGAACTCCGTGAAGATTTATGACGGAATTTTGAGGAAATAACGGATTTTCCTGACGAACGACTTTAATAACTGAAGCTTCACTTTAAACACAGATCGTTACGGCTTTGTATTTCGCATGGCTCATGAAACCTTGTAGTGAGCTGCCTACCAAGATAGCGAACGCGTGTGCGGCATTTGTAAAGATGATAGTCGTGAGCGGACTCGGAGTAACCAGCGTGTTGTGATTTGAGACAGTCGCCGTCGCACACAAATCGCGATCGTCATTGATAGCGCAATGTTTGACAGCTCATGTGATTAAACCGTTAACTGTCATTCAATTATTATTGTGACGTTATAATGGCGTTATAAACTGTTTTTCTCGCTTGTGTTTTCAATGTGTGCTTTTTGTTTCTGCAACCTCATGTTTGACAAGACAAGGCAAGCCAACCCATTGGGCAGAGGAAACCCAATCCAAATGTTCATTATGGTGAATTGCTTTTCAAACGTAATTTTCTTTTACGCTTATTTGCTGACTTGTTTCATTCATAGGCTGTTTTATAGATTATTATATGTTTGACTACAGCCAGGTGGACTACTTAGTGCTTTGGAACAATAAATGTGCTGCCAAGGTCAATAATAATCTAAGTGTTAATCTTAGTGAAATAATCAACAAAGCCAGAACAAATTAGATCATGTGCCACCAAAAATAACTTGACCAAAAACTCATAATTCTTACTATAAACTCTTACTATTGTCGTGAAGCTTGTGTCGTTTGGTTTCTTTTCCTCTGAGTAAGATATAGATGAAAACACAATATTTTATTTAAAGCCTTCAAAATGATGCACAACTTTCAATAGTGAGTAATGTTTCTTAATAGTGACACAAGCTTCTATAGTTTTCTATAGTGACACAAGCTTCTATAGTTTTCTATAGTGACACAAGCTTCTATAGTTTTCTATAGTGACACAAGCTGTGCAAACTTCTTCCAGTTTGTCTATGAAAGTCGTCAAGTATTTGTAGCAAATATAAAACTCGAGCTTGATGGAAAAAGCATCTTATTTCTCTGTGACATTCATGAACAGCTCTTTTGGTGGGCAGGGAGTGGCCATTTAAATTGCACATAATGGATAGTCTCTGGGCTTTCATTAGAGCAGAGGAACTAAAATGACAGAGGGGAGGGCAATACTGACAAAGGTAAATGCATTTGTGACAGTGGCTATTTAGGCTCAAAAAAACAAGATTAGTTGTTTAATTGTTTTTTTTATATACAAGAAAAGTTGAAAGAAATAGTTTTTAGGGGGGGGCAGATGTTTGTCATTGATGATTTATTCTCATTGAAGAATACAGAGAGGTCTAAATGCAGAGAAGGATAATGTTTTGTCCAAAGATATTTGCTTTAGAAAAAGGGAATATAAACGTGAATAACCATGAAACGGAATAAGAACTAAAAGTCTTTATATTTTTTGTTAAATGCATAGTTGTTCTGTTTACTCACCATCATGTGGTTTCAAACCTGTACGGTCCTCTTTTCCCAGCAGATGTTGGTGACTGGGATCAGTTCCCTTTTACTGTATGAAAGATAAGTATCAACAGTATTCACAATTTCTCATTATGTGTTGTAGAAAAAAATATAAAGATAAATAATGACAGCATTTTCATTTAGGAATATGTTGAGTCCCAAAGTAAAACTGCATTTGTGCATTATTCTACGGAGATACAAGAAAATATATTTTAGTGTTAGAAAAGGTTACAAGTGTGTCTCGTCTCTCCGAGTGTTTTCAATAATAAAATAATTAGTTTGGCACCAAATTTGTAATGTATGTGACACATGATGATATCGCCAGAGGGTACAGTATCATGTCGAACATTGTTTGATACAGCTACAGCAAACCTTTTAGTTTGCTGCTAAATTATAAAAGCAGCAGGGTTAATGTGATGTTACGAAAGGAGGTCACGTTGAACAATTACAAGGTGGACTACAATAATAGAGCAGCCATTCAAGGATCTTTAAATCTTAAATGTTACCATGGAAACAAAGGGATGGGAAGATTCAACAAACCTGTTGCTGGATCGAACCAACTTCAAGTATGCATATTAAATCTTATTTTATATCTCAGGACATGCTCAGTTAAAGTGTTTGCACTGATACTTTGTGAAAATCAGATTTGTCCGGATCCTGTTTATCAGACCTTCTCAAGATCTCGTCTGAGATTAATTTACTATGATCATGCTTTTTTTTAGATACAGACATGCTCATATGCTTGATGAAAATTCTAATTTTTCTAATTGAAATTTGACCCGCTATTGCATTTTGGTGTAACTCATTTTATTCAAATGACGTAATTGTGTATCTTTAAGTTGTTAAACAAGTCTGTTGATAATTTAATAGAGGTTGTTGTTTGTTTCCGTATCCGTCTGGATTTGTGTTTTCACTCTGCATTAAATTTGTTCTTCATTCACATAGTGTTTTTTTTAGCTTTGAGAGTCTTTGGTGTGCGTGCGCTCCTCACCTCATTTTGATGCACGCGCAGTATTTTTACTTTAATTGAGTTTGTTGTACTGGCACGGCTCTCCACATGGCAGTCACTTTAACAGTTTGCTCAGAGTTGCGTCTTTCTGTGGTTCTCTAATTAAAAGCCATGGTATCCAGCATTAAAGAACGGTGTACCTGATAATTGACACTGCAACAAATGCTCCTCTGCGTTTGATAATGAAAAGTCACGCTGGGTTAGAGTTATCAGCCCTGGTTTTATTATTCCACTTGTTTTCCATAAATTTTGAGAAACGTTTCAAGTAATGAGGCATAGTTATAAATGTTTACTCTATTTGACAGTTTCAGCTTCGCAAAGAAAACAACAAATATAAATATAAAGTTCATAAGAGCATTAAACAGTATTAAACAGGGCCCTTTTAACGGATGTTAGCCTGAAGGTTTCTCTTTAGAATGCATTGTTTCTAAACGCACCTGGCTTCTATGAAATCCTTAAAAAACACTCAATCTTTAATCTTAATGAGAAATGCATGCAGGGTTTTTTAGCCTAATTGTTTTTATGAGGCCCGTTGTGTATTTGTCTTGTTGTCTACTCTCAGATGTGCCAGAGCGTAACAATGCGGTTTGGTCTCTCTCCATCTGTTAATGCTAAATATTCTGTCCCAACACATTTAAGTATCAAAACATTACATTCTTGCCTGATCTGTTCCTTTTGTCACATTAGTAATGTTTAATGGGTGACAGGAAGATGGTAACTCAAATATATATATATATCGTCACTGTCCTTCTGAAACCTTGTATGTCCAAATTCGCTGTTTTTGGGGAAACGCTTTACATGGTTACATGATACACATGATTACATACTGTGTTGTCAAAATTGATAAACACTTGTTAATACCTTTTTTGGTTCGATATTTGCAAAACCCAGTGACAAACATAAAGGGTTACTAATAATAATGGTTGAAGGCAAAACATTTAAATCACGAAATATGGAGATACAAGGTTTCAAAAGCACAGCACGATTTTTTTTATTTATGAGGTATAAATAATTGTTTATAGTTCTATAGAAAATGTGTGGATTCTGTAGATGTTTTTGCCTTGTCTGGCTCAATACGTCCCAATATTTCTATTTAGGTCTTGTTTGACAATGACTTTTGCTGAAATCAAAAGTGTGTGAATTATGTTCTCTTAAAGCATCCAACTGTTCACAGAAAGAATCCGCTTCACGCAGCCCTGTAGGCTCTCAAGCCAAAGATGGAGGTTTAGGTTCAAGTGTCCGTGACTGCAGACCCTCTGACTCAAATGCTTCCTGAAGTGGAAGCGAGATAGGAGGCACCCTTGAATTCAGCTCAGACCCGCATCAACTAACAAGGCCTTATCACATCGAGTTTAAGGAAGCAAGCTTAATAGCCGAGAGGAATCCGCCTCGCTTGCTGTGATAAGTAATAGCTTTGAGTCCAGCAGAACTGTGAAGCTCGTGTTCAGACGACCTGAAACACTGAAAAAATGAGTGAACTCAGTTCTTCATTGCCACCCATCTTGTGAAACACAGGAGGTGTCTAATTTAACCTCACTACAAAGTGTTGCTTGTCCACAAAAGGGAGCAACTTTTTATTTTTCTGTTTTGGCTGTCTAATTTAACCCCCTGACTGATGTTAGTCTTATTGAGTCAGCTAGGCGGCATAGCATGCAGGCTTGCCAACCGCCAAATGCAGCCGCCAGAGAAGCACTAAGCCTCCATCCTCATCCCAGCTTGTGATGGAGCAGATTGGTAGCTTAAGGTCTGCCGTGCACTTCTGTCGGGGCTCTGCAGAGAAGACAGGGCCAAAACGGGGAGCTTTAACTTCGGAGACGCCGGTAATACTGACCATCACTGCCGCACAGCCAACGTGGGAGATAACACATAGGCTACCTTTTTTTTACTATGGTATTTTTTTCTTACCTTCTCAACGCTGCCAGGAAAAACAATTGGAAGCAGCACAGCATACAGCATGATGGATCATCGAAGAGATGCAGGATACTACATCTCCAAGTGCGTCTGTGTTTGCCAGGGCTCCGAAGAATGCACAGAGATGCAACCGCTAGCTCGCTGTAGATAATGGAAAAATTACCCGTTCCTACTATTTTTCGTCGAACACTATAAATCTGCAGTGAAATTGCTTTTTCGTTTAAGCCTGACTCACACTATACATAACTCGGAGATGTGAAGTAAAGAACTTTCTTATTTAATATAGTTACAAGGTTTCTTCACCTGTGCCCCTTGCTGCTTCTTTTTTGGTCCATTTTTAACTAAGTAATGTCTATATAATTGATGCATTACATGTCTAAGTTTGTTTGTTTTCTTTGTTTTTAGCATGAAACATGGAGTTTACTTTAGTCCAGATTTCACTCAGTGATTTTCCACTGTTTTGATATTGGGTTCGTCAGCTGCTATTTTTACTGGTTTGTATAAACACACATACCCCTAAAGACCACCTCCTTTCATAATTCATTTAAAGTCCTTATAAAAATCAGTTTTACGGCAGCTTGCAGTTTGAAGGCCGAATGAACAGCACAGTGTGCGATTTGAGGTCGGACGTCAAAGGACAGTCTGTAACTGTTAGTGTACAGTCCTTTACTAGTCGGATGTGCCAGTAACCGGCCTCTTTCAACCTTTCACTAGACTTTAAAAGTGGCTTTAAATATGCTTTAATATTTGTACATTTGTTTTGGCAGTTCCTACCTCCAAACAGTTTGGTTTAGCTCAATGAAAGACAAGGTATCAGGAGGGTGGGATGATTTACCTCTGGTTTCGTCACTAACTTTAATACTATCCCTATTTTTACGGTAGGAATGCTCTCTGTGGAGATAACCCAGTAAATCTCTGTAGGCTCGTAATGGAGGTCAGAACTGGTTTACAGCCGGAGATCTCTCATTACTTTTTTGTTTGTGCTCTGACCTCCCCTCAACCTTGATACTTGGCGGTGCTGCAAATCTGCAAACTTCTAAAACCTTTAAATTCTATTTATTTAGCAAATTAAGCTCTTTAGTTTATCCACAGGGGAAATTTGATGGAATTAAAGAGTTTAATTTGATACTGAGCATTTTGTGCTTTTGTTAGCCTTTTATCTGTTATGTTCACAAGACCTTATGGAAGTGAACAAAGGATAGTCCATAGTCATTGTTTGAGGTTCCCGAAAGAATCAGTAGCCACCTAATTCATTTGACAAAAAGTCACCTTCATTGTTCAGCCTTGTTCACTTATCAAGCTTTTGAAACCCTTACAGCGTGTTCCCAGGTAGAGAAACGAGGGTACCAGCGTGGTTGTATATCATTCCATATATGAAGTTCTATTGATAGCAGCACAACCTCTCCAGGGTACAGGGTAACCGGGAAAGTCTCTCCCTGAGGTTAAGGACATTTACCTTTAGATGACGTGTCGCATTTTGAAAGCTCTAGGTAAAGGGTAATGCTTGCTGCGAACGTCTACTGTTAAAGAAGTGTAATTAATTGAATTGTCATTTCAGCAACGAAAAGCACTCCAGCACCCTTCCAGGACTCTCACACCCCAGTGCTAAAATGTCAAAAAACTGTCACCGTGACCTTGTATTCATGAAGCCGTGGGACATGGCTAATCACAATCAGTTGCTTCACAGCAGCGGCTTGGGAGGTGCCAGATTTGGGGTTTAGTGGGGGACGCACCAGGTGTCTGGATGCTCAGCGGCGCCGATTGGTTTACTCCGGCTCTGCCAGCTCGGCTCACGGGCATCCGCAGTCCCCCAAGATAATCTATCTGTCAACACCTGTCAGATGGTTCCCTGGTGCCTGTGCACCCACATGCCCGCGTTGACAGGGGGATTCAGCGCCATCATCGGGGGCCACTCAACTGAAGCCTCTGCAGGTGTGATCTCCCACTCTTAGATTGACGCGGAACGTCGATGGCATTCTTGAGCTATTGACAAAAATGATTGATCTCTTTCATTTCCGGCTGCTCTGGTCATCGAGGAGTCGAAGGAATGTGATAAGGACCATCGAGGTCAGAGATACATCAAAAGGGGAGCTGCCAACAATTGACTGAACATCACGGCACTGAACGTAGCCATTACAGATAGAAAGTAATTGGATCCACAAATCAGCAGATGGGTACAGGTTTATAGCGGCGAACAGCTTCATCACCTTATATTTTAGGGATGGAGGGAGGGCGCCGGGGTTTTGACATTGTGGGTAGTTTCTGACAGCGGGCAACGTGCCACTTAGCCCTCAGGGGTCTTGTTGGCGAGAAGATGGAAACTTCACTAACTCCATATTAGGTATATGCATGGCACAGCTGTAGATCTGATGTAATGTGACATATGTTTTTTAATTTTTTTGCCATTTTGCCTTTTATTGTACAGCTTATTGATAGAGAGGACGGGAAGCTGAGTGGAAGAGAGAAGGGGGTGGGTTCGGGAAAGGATTACGAGATGGGATCGAACCCTGGTCGCCCGATGCGCAACCGTGCCACATGTCTGAGCAATTGCGCACTAGGCCATCGGCTCCGATGTAATGTGACATATTTAGAGTGTTTTACACTGGCTTCAGTTCTATTTTAAAGAGCACACAGGTGATTTCTTTACTTTGTATTGTGGGAAAGTTGGCCAGAGTGCTGAGATCTGCCAATTCTTGGAGGCTTGCTCTTGTTGTTCTTCAACTTTGTTGTTGTACTTGTGTGTTTGTTTATAGCAGCACAGTTAGAGAGAAAGTAGGAAGGTTAGAGGAAGGTCACTGGAGAGGAAACTGCGTGATATGACTGAAAAGCAGAAACGCATTAGAGCACCAACTTCAGTCAAATATTCAAACCTCTCTCTCGCCTTTCTCTCTTTTCTCTACCCCATCTCTCTCTTTCTTGTCCTTCGTTCTACACTGTTGTCAGCGTGAAAGATGGGAAAGCTAGATTAATTGTTTTCTACAGGTAAGCGAGGCACCTCGAAGGCTCTGCTTATTTGAATCCTGGCGAGGTCCCATATGCTCCGTGAAATCTGTTCCTCTTCTCGGCGAGTGTTAGCGTGTTCAGTGAAGCGGCTCTGCATTGAGACAGGTCTGGGCTGGGCTCCAGTAACACCACAGGACCACCAGCTGATCCACAGCATCCACAACACATTCATCTTATGTGTGGATCCTTCACCCTGCGAGACTTTCTGTGCCCTTGGCCTGAGGCGTTGTTTCTTATGTAATTACCAGACTGAATCTCGGGATCGTCTCGGGAAATGCTTCTTTATTTAATACAAACATTTTAATCACTAATTATATTTTCATAATAACAGATTGGCTTAATAGGACGAGTTGTTATAATCCCACTATTTCAACAATCCTGACTGCAATGTTGAATTACCTTTATTAACATTAATTGTATAATAATCTTGATCTTAAAGCTCCTCTTTTGCTTTAGTGACAGCATGCACAGACTCTACAAGTGCAAAACCTCATGATCCTTGTTATCACAGTATGATTTGAGAAGGGTCCAAAAGAACATCTTGTGTTCTTCAATTGAAGCAAGTGTACACTTTACAAGTGTCATTTTGAATAGCAAATTTTCTGATTGATCTGTTTTGATCCCACAGAGTATGTTTTAATCTCTGGAGTCTATTGTCTTCATACACAGGCATCACCAGACCAAAACTCTAGCTTTGATGTTAAAGTATCAAGTCCAAGGAAAGCCAGTTCAAAAGTTTAACAACACATAAGTGATATGTTTCTCATTATCTTAAAAAGATAGGTGTATGTTTAATTATCTTAAATTAGACTCATAGACAAAATGATTTCGCAAAAGATTTGCTGAATTTTTCATTTCAAAACTACATTTTAATTTAAAAAAATTGTAACGGAAGACTTCGACTGAATAATGAAGAAAGAACAGCCATTTTGAGCTCCGAAAAGATGGGAATACCTTTAAAATGGTCTAAAAAGTATTGCAGGCTGAAACCTCAAACATCTGTTTGTTAAAATGTTAAGAGAACATTTCTGCAAAAACAAATCAGTGAGTAATTGTTCTAAAATATGTGACCAGTAGTGTGTTTTCCCAAGACAATTCCAAGAACCCAGACATTGTTTAGTCTTTCTATAAATCTCCTCACCCAGGTCCTACGAAAGGGTTCTTCAAAGAGATGCCATGAGCCATTTTGGTTTCCCAAATAACTTACAAGAACCTTTTTCCCTTTTATTAATCTAAAGATTTTTTTTAAAAGAATCTTTTGTAAAACAGAAAAGTTTTGATTCGTTTAAAGATTCGTTACAGAATCGTTTGGCCATAAATGGTTTCTCTATGGCATCCTGAAGCACTTGACTGTTAATAGTCCAAAAAAAGTGATTTCCTCTACAAGAATGGCATGTGTGCCTAAAAATCCAATCCCATGAAGTCCTTGTCTTCAGCACATTGATTTATAATGGGATTGTTGAATCACAGGAGCAGTTTCTTGAAGAGCGGTGCCAGCTCACACTGACAGATGTCTGAGGCTGATGTCACCCCTGGGGCTGGCGGGTCAGATCGAAGAGGTGGGCTTGGCATGCTGATGAACACATCAGATAGGGGAAGGCTTTCTTCTTTATTGTGTTCCATTCTGGTATAAAAGCAAAGTTAATCTTAATGCTACGCCAATGTTTAAGCAAAACATCAGTTCATAACAATGTAAATGAAGCCTCTCGATTACCTCTCATGCATTATCTCCGGGGACAATTACATGTAACAAAACACACATCAAACACACGCGACAGCCTATTTGCATTTATAAGTCGTTCCATTTGCTTCAGTGTGCTTCTAGATGTACTGGATCCAATGCTATCCTTCAGAAAATTATGTCAGAGTGATCTCTCTGATAGCGCTAAGCTAGCCGCAGCGCATCAAATATTTAAAGAGTGATCCTGAAGTGCAAAAGCACAGTTTCAATGCTTTTTTAGTTTAAGCGAATCAAAGAGCACATTAAATCCAGACTGCTGTTTACATTTCATTCTGATTGGATCCGAGCCATATAGATCAGATGTGCCCTAGAGATTATTAAAGCACCTCACCGTTCTCCATCATGGCTTGCGAACAGTTGGTCAGTAATGGATACTGTAATTATGTGTTTTAGGAGCGGGACATTAGCATAAATAAGACACGTTTTTTTCCTCTTCAATGAGAAAACTGCAATCGAGCCTGTTTGAAATGGCACGGCTTGGAGGTGAAAGTAAGGGTAAATAGTATTTTTTCATGCTCCCGTGGGACTGACATTGCTCATATCTCCAGGGTGTCATTAGCCGTGTCATTGACAGCTCCATTTTTCTTTTCTCCCGCTGTGTAGGTTGGGATGCCTAGTGGATGCTGAGCGAATTGCCTGCGGTTTCAATCAATTCAGTGTGTTCTGTCTAGTTGTGAATTGTTGCTCACTAGATGCCCGTGAGCCTCTTGCTATTGTAATCCAGACCAGGATAAATAACCATAATAGCTTGTTTTATCGTTTATCCTCGCTCAGAGCATTATCATAGAAATGCTGCCAATCCTGTTTTTGCGAAAAAATCCTGTTTTTGTGTGTTTATTATTTTAGGCTGTAGTTGAAAGTGTAGCTATTGTTTTATAGCGTTGCTGATGTTAAATTAGGAATCTATTTCTACAGATTTTATTGAATGGGTACTTGGAGATGCACAGCAGAAAGTCATATTTTGAATCAGTACATTGTTTTTGCTTTTAACGTTCAGTTTTTGGTTGCAGTGCTGCAGATTCTGCAGAGATACATGTCATCACGCGGGCAACACTGACGTATATCTTCAATATCATTTGTTGAATTTTTCGCAAATCACCGTCTTCTTTTTTTGGGGGGTAATGGAATACAACTAATAACTTTCATCCTTCCTTGGGGGATGAAAGGGCACTTCCAGGCATTTCTCTTTGTTTACTTCAAGCGTTTGCAGACTGAATTGTGGATATAAACCTCTAATCTTATGACAGCCCCACATCAATCTCTCTGCCTCCAGTCCAAGTTTGCTTTAGCCCACTTTGAGGGATTAAATTTTAATAGTAGTGAGCACCAAAGCCCCTGCAGATATTCAATTCGTCTCATTGCTGGAAAGTGTGGGAGGGGCTAACTAAACAGACAGCAGCAGCAGATCGAAGCAGGTTTTCTTGGCCGGGTTTCCTTCCCCCACCGCACACACAGCTGCCCACTTCTCTCTCAAAAGAGAGAGAATGAGGGAGGAAACAAGTGAGCTATGTCAGTACTCAAGTGACGCTGACCCATGCCATATGCATTTGTCTTCCCTCTCTGTATACTGTGGACGGGTAATTATACAGACGAGGCATGGCTGACTGTTGCAGTGTTGTTTTCCCTTTGTTTTGTTTTCTGATTCTGTCCTAATCTCATTTAAGGCCAGATAATTAATGGCAGGTCGACGAGGAAACCTGTGGTTGTCATGTTAATGGATCGGATTCAGCTTGTTGAAAACCTTTCTCTGTTGCAGACACTGGACTGTGTACCAGATTTTTTTCCTGCCTCATGATTTGGTACAGAGATCAGTGTTGTTACAGTTTTGTTTTACTGTAGTTTTATTCATATTTTACATGGGGTTTTTTTCACAGTAAATTCTGTTTTGTTTATATCAATTTTGTTATGGGCTAATGTTATATATTATTATATATTTGCTTATTTTTATATTGCTTCATGATTTTGTTTCAGTTCCTCTTTTTATTTCTTTTTTAGAATTAGTTTACTGCCTCAGCTTAACCTTTCGTTTAGTTTTCAAGTAATATATAAGGTGATATTTTGATTTCAATGATCAGACATGTTTTATAGTTTTAATTTAAGTTAACAATAATAAAATAACTCAATATTGTAATCAGTTTTTATTTGTCTTTATTTTGAGTCCACATATCCAGGTGCAAATATTTGTTGGTGCTCTGTCCCGGTTTCCCAAAATTGGTTTTGCCCAATTTCACTATGCCGAATTACCAACGTGGTTTTATTTACACAATTTCAAAGTAAACTAGAAATGTTTGTCTTGTGTTTTTTTGTAATCATATCCAGCTGTGCATCAAATTAGACTTGCAGAGTTGCATAATTAGATTTCATTCAGAAGCTTTAGGTATTGAAATGAGCTGAAATACCTTGAAATCATAAGCTATGTTTTCATCTACATTTTCTTATGCAAATTTCTTGATATCACATAAAACTCTGGATGGAACAACCCAAATGCATTAAGTCTAAAAACAAACATAAAAACAAACAAACAAAACACTAAATTGAGCCAGATTTATGCAAGACAACAACAATAAAAAGTCACATGACTTGTTGCCCCAATGGACTGACCAGGGATTTGATCTTCTTAAACAGCATCCTGAATGTTGTTCTGAAATGCTTTAGCCCAAATATGTTGTGAAAGAGGTCTGGTGTTATCTCCATAACTGTTTTACAGGACTGTGTTCCTAAAGAACCGCCAGCTGTCTCCCAAAGCCGTGTTTATTGTGTTTCATCTTTGCATTCCGAGGAGTTTATTTTGTAATTTATTAATGTATTAGTCATGAAAAAGACATTCTTAAGTTCTTCTATAGGAGAAACTTACCTTTTATTTGCCACCAGTTTATCAGGAAGTTTCGACTTTGTTCTCTTCGACCCGGTGGTTGGAAACCCTTTATGTACAAATGATTCATTACGTTAAATCGTAACTTTGGATGGAAACATAGCTAGATAGATGTGTTTTTGTTGTTTAGAGAATGAATGATAATAGTCTGAGAATAGAACACTGCATGCTAGTCTTTCTCTTCCTTCAATCAAATGTTGAACTATTGACAGGTTTCCATCACCTTTGATGCACAAAAATTGTCATTTCGCCCAGAGGTGTACAACACACAGAGATTTAAGGAATATACTGTGCGGCTCACAGTCAGTGTGGAATTATAATGCTTTAAAAGCCCCTCAGGCAAACTCGCAAAGGTCTTTCAGGATCTGTCATATACTGTATAGGCACAAAACCAGACCTTCATTAGCTTACAGCTCTACAGCCAGATCTAGAGAAAAAGGGTTTGGACCAACTGTTCTTTTATGTCCAGTCTACTAAATCTTAAAGGAGGAAAAAGAGGTCTGTTTAACTTTGAGAACAATGCAGTCAGGTGGATTAATGTTGGTTGTAAGTCACACTTTGTGCTTTGGTCTTTGTGTATGCCAAATTCCAGCTTCTTATAAACTCTTTGGTCTCTTGCTGAGTGTAGTGCTAAGGAGCATCACAAGATATTGTTCCATTCCATTCCATTTTCTACCGCTTATCCGAACTACCTCGGGTCACGGGGAGGCTGCACCTATGCAAGATATTGTGTTGGTGGTAAATAAAGACGGTTCTGTAAGAAGAACCAGGAGTGCCTGAAATATTCTCAGATAGTTCTACCACATTAAAAGTCTTTGCCCTAAACATTCATGTTGCAACACTCCATTATCTTCTGTTATAATTGTCTGGAACTCAAACCGCAACGCCCGCCTGAGATCACACAAACCGCGTGTCATCCCCGGCCACGCCACGTAGCGGTTTAGGCACCCCGAGCACTATAATGATGCGATTACAGCTCAGGAGCAGGGGCTCGACGGTATTTCAATAAATGAGTCATATGACTAGGATGAAACAAATATTATCCTTTGTTTGAGATGTTATGTGTATACACGATTTAAGGTTAATAAACACTGTATTTTCCACATACCGTGATTGTTTGTATCTCTTCTTTCCCCCGCCTCTCTGAAACGTATGAATTTTTAATAAAGCTCAGTTCTCTGAAAGCGAGGTGTGCCATATTGGCCAGTTAACCAGTGCGTAATGACTGGTCGAATACTGCAAGAGTGTGACGGAAAAGTACCGCCTCTTACCATATTTGGAAAATCATGTAGAATTTTTGCAATTTGATATGTCTAGTACATGCATGGGCAACTTATAACACACTAAGACACGGAAAAACACGTGTTCGCACCATATGACCCCTTTAAACATAGTTCATGTTAATGTGACAGGCTTTCTGTGCCGTCTTATATTTTTACAGGATTTTTGTCACTGCTAATTATTTTCGCTAGTGCCTCATTGTCGCTGATGAAGAGAAGAAAAGGGGACTTAACGCCAACTTCTGCTGTTTCCTCCTTTCGTCACACCAGGCTGCAAGGCCCAGGGCGGACTTTTGTCCATTGGCTTTACCTTCAAATTGAGTAATCTCGTCTGAATCAGGTCATTGCGCTTTTGGCTCTTAAACTAAAAGAGAACGTCACTCTAATTGGGCCTGGCTGGAAATTTGTGAAATGTAGCGAAGCTCCGTGCCTGACTCTCAATATTTGCGCTGTAAAACGTCGCTATTTTTCTTCCCTACCATAATGCCTAGGGTACTCGTTTTTCTCCTGTTACGTATTACGCACAGTCGAACATTAAAGCAATTCAAGTAATAGGGAGCCTTTCTGTCCATTTTAGAACTGCAGTCTGTGGACTCTTAGACAGGCGACACGCATTTGAGCAATTATAGCATTATGGCGGTGACATTTGTAGTAAAAACATTAAATATTAATTCTCAGAAAAGGTATTTATTTATACACAAGGTTTCTATTTAAAAAGAGAGACAAATCTATGCATTACAGATGTGACAAAAACAACGCATGTTTTCAAGAGACATCATGCTTTGTAGGACTTCTGTGAATTAAAATGTACAAAACGGAAGCAATAATACCCAACAAATGCATAAGAAAGGGCTTTTCTTAGACCACATAATAGTTACTTTAGTTAAAAGTAACTCTTTTCAATAGTTACTTTGAATTTTTAGTTACTGTAATTACTTTAATTGTCAGTTACCGATGTGACGATTTCGTTACGGATGTGACAATTCACATTACTGCAGAAAACTGCTTTAAATACACCAAACATGTGTTAAAACTTTAAGACTTCACATGGGTATTTAAACCACCGAATAGTGACATCTGACCTATCAGTGTATCAGTCCAATCCCTTGTACCTGTCATTTTGCCAACTCTCCTAATGTTTTAAGCACCTGTGGTGATAATAAAAGTTAGGCTGTGGTTTTCACCTTTTGATTCACGCTAGCAAGTGGTCGTTTGATTATTTTCAGAAAGCCATTCACACCATGCCATGGGCACATTGGCATGCCGGACAGCTCGATGCACGAACCTTACGGGTCACATTGTCAGAGGGGTTCCGCTTCTGGTTTCGTAATTACCTCTTAGGGTAGAGACATGGAATAGATAGACAGGGTTTATTATTCCATGACATGGGTTGAGTATAAACTTATCTGTGTTCTTTAAATAGGAAGCTGAATTGTATGTGTCAGTGGGTGCTGGAGAGATTTGACAGACCTGTAACTACAGCTTGTGAAATCAATTAAAAAAGAAATTAGGAACAGTTATTTCCTCATACAACATGAGTTGATATGTTGTCTGGTGTTACGATGCCAATAATACAGTGAGTCGCATGGGGCTCTGATGTAATACATACTCAATACTCATATCACTTGCATTTGTTTATTTCCCTCTGCAATGTGTATGGTTTTTTAATAGCATTTTATGAGTGAAAGGAATCTGTAAGGCTTGGCTGAGAATTATTGACAACATCATAGCCTGGGAACTGATAGGATCTCCATATTGTCAGATTGAACATTTATCTGATCTAATGTGCCTGCAGAAATGTTGACGTCTAGATGATTATCTGGTATTAGTTCACATTTATCTATCTGTCAGATGTGCAGCAAGGTTATTAAAGTTAAGCAATCGGCATATTTCACAGCAGCTCATTCATTTGGATGAATTTGTGTTTAATGTTTTTAATAATCCCGATAAAATTCAATAGGTGTGATAAGCTAATATTTGTGTCTGATATCGAACAATTATAGAAAGGGATAGAATTGTGACAGATCATGTTTGTGTGAATATAAATGTGTTGACTCAATGGTGATGGGATCTGTGATTGTGTTCTTCAGTCTGTTCTTGTGAGAGCATCGACTGTGCGGGCGGATTTGTTGTAATTTAACAAGGATTAACCTTTCTTTCATCACATACTGTGGAGAAATCTGCAAACCTCAGCCCAGCTGTTACCACACACAATACTCTTAGAGATTTTGGCGAAATGTTGTGAAGATGTCAGACTTGTAGATACAATATAATACATGTATGTCTTCAGAGTCTTATGTAAAGACCTTACACAATGAAGCATTATGTTTTATTATCTTAGAATGAGGTATTTATACACCTAGGGTCCCCTTACATGGAATTTGCCATGTTGTTTCTACAGTAGCCCTGAAGGGACTTACAGCTCTACAGAGCGCATTTCATAAATATGTTATCTCATTAGGTAAAGAAGTAAAAACGTGACAACATCTTAGTTCTGTGTCAAACACCATAGTGCTTCAAAAGGGAGGGGTGAGCTCCTCCATTTGCAGCCTCACCGCTAGATGCCACTAAATTTCACACACAAGACCTTTTAAACGGATATCCTACCTTACCCCAATTTACGATGGTAAGTTTATAAAAATGATTTATAAGTTGAGGAGTAGGTTACGATTATGCGGATAACGTCGGTTTGATGTCATTTCACTTCAAAGTGAAGAAAAGTGCAATATTATTTTTCAAACAAAGATGGCAATAGAGATAAAAGCTGTTTCAGATTTTTACCGCAACACAAACGTTAGAACAAAATACAAACAAATGTGGGTTATGTTCTGTTATTGGTAGTCTTGTCAGCAGGGGCTATTCTAGGATTTTTTTCACTGGGGGGAACAAGTGGGGATGCAATTAAAACAGAGGGGCCAACCATGTTGTGTATTTATATGTATTTATCATTAAATTTCAGTAAGCTTTAAAATAAGCAATAAATATTTATATTTTTTAATGGCATTTATTTACGGTTGTAAATTTGTATTAACCTTAATACTGTAAGAAAATAATTTTGCATCCTGGGCAATTCATATAAACTATATACAAATGATAGCTTCACAATTACTGGCAAAACATAAGAACAGTCTTACAGAAATTAAAAAACTGTATGAACTGTATGTGTGAGAGTTTGTAGTGCAGTGATGGGAATGTTCGAGTCATGCGATGATGCTGTGCCAATAATGAGTGTGTTAAGTATTTGCAATAAATTAAATATGTGCAGATTACTTAAACCTCATTTATAAAATGAGCGAACATATTCGATCATAAAGTGTGCGTACGCAAAAATCCACGACAACGTCTTTGACGTGGAAAAGTGCTTTGCTCCATGTCAGGGTGTGAGCAGACATACACACTTTTGTTTGCCCGAGTGCTGCAGGATTTAAAAAATAATTAGCCTTCTTGCAGCTTTAAAGGACTTGGGCCTTGCCAGGTTAATGGCATAAATTAGACATCTTCTCCAAGGCGGAGATCTGAAACTGTTCAGCTGTGTACTATTTCAACAACATTTGCGAATTATAGATTTCACATCTAAATGAGAAGCGAATGCATGTTTTCTCTGCTTACATTCATTTCATGAATCACACGTACGCACTTGAAGAAATTATCGTGAAATGTATGGTTCTATGCAGCCTTTTATGTTGCCCCATAACTCAAAATCAGCTTGTTTACAAGAATTGGTACTCTTAACTTAGTTTGGAGCACCATCGCGAAAATTAGAAATACCGTGGTCTGTCTGAATACTCGAATACAAAGCAGTAACAATTTCACCTTTATTAAATGTGTGTGATGTCTGCTGTGTTTTACATAGTCACAATAGCTTCACGATTTCCTGCAATCATATTTCCTATAATAAAACCACAAACAGCCATCATGTTATAAGCTTACATTAGCTGTTTCAGGGAAAGTGGTTGTATCACGCTGCCCATCCTCTTCCTCCACTGACTGAACCTTCATTTTCTTCATTTCATAGTCTTCAGAAAGACATTTAAAACTAGGCAATATATTATGGATACCCCAGGTTATATACTGCACGTGAAGGAAACACTGCTGCTTTTCTGAAGAGATCTGCTCGTGCATGTATTTAAAACAAATGTAATGTGAACTTTCCATTGTTATACTTGTGGTACAGTCAGCTGCTGTTCAGCTGTGTGACAACTGCTAAACACATCCGTCTAGCGCTTGTTATGTTTGAATTTGTTATCATAAGCCTTGCAGGCAATTAGATGGGTGGGGGCACAAAGGGGGCCAATCATCTTTAAGAGGGGGCCACTTCCCCTATGCTCCCCCCGTATACGCCACTGCTTGTTAGCATCGCACAACCTTATTTTCCACGGATATTCGCTGTTGTCACATCATATAGTGCTGTTGGTATGGTTTCAAAATAATGTGAAATTTGCATCTACCCTATGTGATTCATCTGAGGTTAGGAAAAAGATCCAAGTCATGGTGTGATGTTATCTATTAAGATCTTCAATCACTTCATTGCATGTTCTTTATGCTGATATTAGAGACCAACACATGCCTAACACATTCTCTTCATCAGGGCTTTTTGTTGTGCAGATATTTTTACCGGGTTTGATTCTTTGTAATGTCATTGTGCTGTCTGAAGGGACCGGTCTGCCAGGTCTGCCAGTTATTATCTTGTCGTTATGGACTGTTGGCTATAGATTCATTGCTAAATTGTAATCTATAGCCAGACTAATTGCCCCCATTCTTTATAATGTTAACGGCCTGTTTGACCTTCCTGTTCCCTCTGTCTGAAAGGCCTGTCTACAAGTACCTCCAGAGAGCTGAGGGACTTCGAGGAAGAGATTTCATGTGAAGTGTACTTTCACATCCGGACATATTTATTTAATCCCCACTTAAATTCGTTTTACGATGCAAAAAAGTAAACCACTGGAAACAGATAAGAATATTGTTCAGCGGTAGTCGTACGGCCCTATGTTCCCGTTCGCTTTGTTAGTGCTGCATTTCTTCCCGAAGGTCTGAGGCAATAAAGTGTGTTCTTCAGGAAATAGTTGTCCTCCAATTACTGAGCAGAAATCTGTAGCTGGACCACTCAGGCGGAAAGGGCCGAGAATGGATCCTTGTTGTCTCTGTGGGATTGTCCCTGCTGTCCTGTTCTCAATCTCTAAAACGATTAAAAATATTGCCACAATTGGATATGCAAATGGATGTGAAAAACGAATTTGTCATGTTAAAACTGTTCATACCACTAGTACTCTGAGAAACACATTAAGTCAATTACTCATGCACTTCCTGCAACAAACTTAAACGTTTTCTTTGCATTTGAGTCGACAACTTTTGTAGTCAAGTGTTGTTGAATTTTTATCACTGATATGCTACTAAGCGCTGCTAATTTTGAATGCCTCATGGGTTGAAGATCTGTGGCATTTGAATCAGTTCCTTGTATCATTACTATGGCAACTGACTTGGAACTGAACAACATGTTTAAAAGCTTTTTTCCATCGTTGGGATTGCTGGGAAGTTAGTTAGTTTACTTCCTAAGGTCACATTAGTCAGATGATTCAATTTTGCCCACAATCCTGTACCGCAGAATGATTCAGAGTTTGCATTGCTGTTGGTGAAACCAAAGTTTAAGAAATATTTCTACAGGGACAACTGGAACCTTAACACTGAATGTGCTTCATGTTTTGGCAATGCTAGATTTGTTTCTCCGACATATGTGTGAGACTTTACCGTGGGCATCAACAATGAACATTTTGGAGTGTTTTATTGTGTAAGCATTCCAGTTTTTAGGGATGGGGTTGGAATCAACACAACCCCCCTAAAATATGACATTATATTTATGGGTTGTGATATAATAATATTGATATTCTTTTTTTGTGTATAGCTAATTAAGAAATAATATATTGCAATCTTTTCATTCATTTGATGGTAAACTTATGGATTCTTATCATTAAGATACCCCAATATTATAGAATGAGAGAAAAAAGCATCTCAATAAGATCAAGCTACATCTATTACAATTAGGGACATGTATATTTCAGGAATGAAACTATACATCATGTCCGCTATAGTTAAAAAGTCCAGGGACACCTGACTGAATGTTTTTTCATGATGTTGCAAACCATCTGATGGCTGTTCTGCAATACAAATGGTAAAACTGCTTTATAAATCAATTTGACTTGATCAAACTTTAATAAGAATTATCATCAATTTTAAAGCCCCCTGTGAATCGGAAGTTGCGCTCATTTCACTTCTTTGTTTTGATGCATTTCCGTGTGAAACGCATTTCCAAGGACATGACTTGTTTATATTTGATGTAATAAACAGCCGTTGCATTTTGAAATGGAACTGGCAGCAGACTGACAGCTGAAGGGGAGGAGTTAACGGATGCTCTTACTGACGTCGTTTGAGATTTATAGTTACTGTAGGGCGGAAGTGCATTTGCAGATTTTTATTTATGTTTATAAGGGCACATGAATTTTTAAAAGGGTATGAACCACACTGATAAGCTATCTACAATAAACACTGCAATATTTCATGACAAATTGGAATTGTCATTTTTCATTTCACTGCGACTTTAATTGATTAATTGATCATGGATTAATTGGGAACATTTCAAATAACAATGCAAACGTAACATAACACTGCTTTCCTTCTGAATCCTTGTATCTCCATATTTTGTGATTTTTATTATTGCGATTAGTCACCCTTACTGTTTGTTCTTATCGAACCATTCATGACATTTTCCCTCAGCAAATAGAATAGTGTACTTACTGTTTTTTAGTTTGATTCTATTTTATGTGTCCAGATGAGTATGATTCAACATTTTTTGTAAGTCAAGAGCAAATAACCACGTTTCTGTGGAGTAGCCACACCCTCCATATGGTGTGACCTCAGCCTCATCTGACCAGTCTGTTCCTTGTGGAGCTGTAGATGCAGTCTTGAGGTTTCATGTCACTCTTTAGAGTTCTTCTTTATTTATTTCCTGGATATTCTGGGTGTGTGTTCCTGTTACTCAGTTGGTAGAGCATTGCTTTAGCAGTAAAATGTCATGGGTTGTGAAAAAAATGCATTGCCTTGCTGCGTTGCATTAAAGCATCTGACAAATGCTTGAAAAAAATCTTTCTTTCTTTCATTCATTTTTAACACATTATTGAAGCTCATATAGACACTTTCAGGCTGGTCTTCCTTCTCTCATGTCAAATTGACTATGTTATGTATTACAACTAAGAGCCATTAATTCAAATCCACAAAAAATTCCACTCCTGTTATTTAGCACACCAGCAAAACTTGCAGGAGTACAGAAAGGAGTTGCAATGTGCCAAAGAGACAAAACAGCCAACTATTTTAGGTCTCACTGATAAAAGAACTACTGTTCCACTTTTTCACTTATTCCCCCATAATTCCCTCAATATTAAAAGGGAAAATAACTTTTTCTTTGTGTGTTAACTGTTTGCAGTTATGCAATTTCCTTTTGCTTTCATCATGTGTTTGTGAGTAATCTCCATTCCTCTGTGACCATATCCAACCTTTATCACAATAAGAGCTCCTCAGCGTGGGCCTATTTCTTAGCTGAATCTTGTAAACCGTATCATTGTTGAAGAAATTAAACCTTCATGCTTGTCATATCAATTTATCAAGGTGTAGTTTCCCTCTGCTCTGGAGGATTGTGATCAACCCGCAGATCAACCAATCTAGTGACTCGCATCAGCGTGCAGAGGGATGAACTTGAGAGATAAAAATCATCTATACATGCAGAGCCAAGGTTTGGGATTTGTGGAACATTGCCTCAGCCATGCTCAAGATCCCTTTCTCTGGATAGGACATACATTGGAGCTGAACATTTTATTCAGTGTTCAAGTGTAGCAACGATAATTTGGGCTATTCAGGGAATTCAACTTGACACTTGATTAGATCACAAATTGGCTCTGTTATGAGAAAATTGTGTATAATATCAAATGTAAGATAATTTGACATATATTAAACATCAAGCACTGAATGCATAAATTAAAGTGTCAATGTCCATTATTCACTATTCATTCACCTTTAAATACTTTTGTATTGGTTAGATTTTTGCAAAACTCAGGGTCAAACATTAAGGGTGACTAATCGCAATAATAAAAATCACAAAATATGGAGATACAAGGATTCAGAAGGAAAGCAGTGTTATGTTACGTTTGCATTGTTATTTGAAATGTTCCCAATTAATCCATGATCAATTAATCAATTAAAGTCGCAGTGAAATGAAAAATGACAATTCCAATTTGTCATGAAATATTGCAGTGTTTATTGTAGATATCTTATCAGTGTGGTTCATTCCCTTTTAAAAATTCATGTGCCCTTATAAACTTAAATAAAAATCTGCAAATGCACTTCCGCCCTCCAGTAACTATAAATCTCAAACGACGTCAGTAAGAGCATCCGTTAACTCCTCCCCTTCAGCTGTCACTCTGCTGCCAGTTCCATTTCAAAATGCAACGGCTGTTTATTACATCAAATCAAAACAAGTCATGTCATAGGAAATGCGTTTCACACGGAAGTGCATCAAAACAAAGAAGTGAAATGAGCGCAACTTCCGGTTCACAGGGGGCTTTAAAATTGATGATAATTCTTATTAAAGTTTGATCAAGTCAAATTGATTTATAAAGCAGTTTTACCATTTGTATTGCAGAACAGCCATCAGATGGTTTGCAACATCATGAAAAAACATTCAGTCAGGTGTCCCTGGACTTTTTAACTAGAGCGGACATGATGTATAGTTGCTGTTATATGGATTTGACATTTTGTAGTTCAAAATATGTTTAATGATTATCAATGAATTGATCAATCTTTTTTTAATCAATCAAAAATATTCCTGAAATATACATGTCCCTAATTGTAATAGATTTAGCTCGATCTTATTGAGATGCTTTTTTGGTCCTTTCAGTTCTATGCGTACCATTTAGTTTTCGACTTAAACATCATCTGTGAATCTTTCTTATTTTATTTTAATAACCCTTTTAATCGGTCAGTTTTTTGTTTGGAAGCTATGTAGAATATTTTCCCAGAGAGCATTTAATCTGAAGGAGTATCTGCAGTATGTGTGTTAATATGCTGTTGGAAAGCACAATCTCTTCCCAGTCTGTGTGTTGCGTAAATAATTTGCCAGATGAGTCAGGGGTGTAATGTTACCACCAAGTCTTCATGGTTTCTAATGTCTATCTCGCTTCATCATTTTCTTTTCTTCATTACTCAAACTCATTTTATCTTATCGCACCAGTAGCAGCTGGAAGTGATCGCTGACAGTTGTGCTTTCACTGCGACTGGCCGTGCCGTTCCTCGAAAGATCTGTGGAGCTGTGACAGCGGAAAGCAGATTAGGCTCAAACCAAAGATTCATTAGTTGTATTTAATGAAATAGAAATGAGTAGTGGGGATATTTGAATAAATTATCCTTCAACGCTTCCCCAGAGGCAGGCGGGAGGAATTTTTCCCTCTCCACAGATATAATAACTTGATTGCATTATTGTTGCATGTGGCATGTTGTCATTTACCCCCAGCTCAAGAGAAAACAGCTGGCTGCCCTGCATGAGGTGTGCAAATGAAGTCAGTTTTCATAACATGCGCAAGAGCTTTGTGAGTTATTGCTTTTAACTGTCCTTTTAGCTCTTAGAAACAAATTCCAAAGAGCTTTTTACTTACATTCAAGTGTGATTATGTCGCTGTGCTTTCCGCTGGCTCAGCGTTCATCAGTATGCGGGTCAGGCACGGTGAAATCTTGACGACTCTTTGTCTCTGTATCGTCATCAATACAGAAGGTTGAGAAATTGTTGAGCGGGGTGGGGAGGAGGGAATAGCGCTGTTAAGATTTTTCATATTACCTGAACCAGAACGGATCCTTGTCTGACTGCTCAGGGAGTCTGGCTGTTTCATGTCTCCCAGAAGCCCACACCACCTGATGTTCACATTCATCGTGATCCTGGCACTCCCCAGCTACTCATCATGCTGCGTTCGGCTCACCTTGACACCCTGTGGATCATCAGGAGCTGATGTAGAGGACATAAAAAAGATTCAGATACCTGTACTTAGACTCCGCTAACAAAGTTTTGCTAAATATTGCGACAAGTGTCTGGTTTCACTGTCCATTTAAATGATAAAAAACACACCGGCATGGTATGTATATAAAATGATTCACTTATAGCTATTCAGCTTTTGTATAGTTTTTACGTTCAGGATGGTATGTATTTTGACAGCAAATTTTGGTTTAGTTTCAGTCATAGGATTTGACAAAAATGACATTTATTATATGTCATATTTTAGTCATCTGCACTGCTTTAGTTTAAGTGATCTAAATATTAAAGGTCCAGTGTATGAGATTAAGTGGCATCTAGTGGTGAGGGTTGCAAATTACAACCAACGGCTCACTCCACCCCACCCTTTCGTAGCACTACGATAGCTGACACAGAAGTAAGATATCTTCGCAAGATGTTTTTGCTTCTTTTGCTCTGTAGAACAGTTTGTCCCTTTAGGGCTTCTGTAGAAACAACATGGAGAATTGCATGCAAGTGGACACATGGTCTATGTATATAGAAATAGCTCATTGTAAGGTTATAAAAACATGACTCTTCATTATGTAAGGTCTATACCTCTGAAACACATAGTTATGCATATTATATTGCATTTCTGTCAATAAACAAGATACTTTGATTTACCTTAAAATCTAATTAAACAAAGTTATAACCTTTATTTTACTTTAATTAACACATGATGATATTGGAACATGAATTAAATTGTCAAGTTTATTCAGTTTATTCACTCTCATTTTAACTCATTTGACTCGTTCAGGGCATATTCGTTTAGTACCTTCAACAAATGAAACGCTCCCTCAAACGCTATTGGCTCGTGCCTCTTTGAAGAACAGAGCTGCACCTAACGACATAACGTTTAGCGCTGTGCTAGTTTTCGTGATCATAAAAAAAAATATTTTGATTGTCGTGTCATTTCCGTCTGTGAAAACATGTCTTTGACGACAAGTATTACACATTGAAAAAATTAACACAGTGAATCACAGTGGCATATCTAGAATAACCAAAGATTTAGCATTTACTAGCCGGAAAGGGCCAGAGAGATCTGGACACATTTTTTTAATAAGGAAATGTCACATTTTCTGCTGTGAATATATTAACTTTTTCTTGAGCCCACTGGAGCAGTTGTCTTTTGCAGATCCGCATAAGATTGACCTTCATAAAGGGCTTATTTAGGAAAGTAAATTTTCTGCAGTTTTAAATAGGGATGCTTAATTGAATTGTGATTCTGCATTGTGTTTGTGGCCGTGCTGTAAGCCTCGGGCTCAGGCTGAAGCCAGGCGCTCTAGTCAGGTACTTGTAAGCTATGGGCACAGCCTCAGGGATAAGACAAGCTTTATCTGTCTATATTCACACACAAGCAGTATTTAACATAGACACCACAACGAATCTAACAATTTAGCTATCCATTATTTCTGATCATAGATTTGATTGTAGTCATTAAGAAGCAAGTTCCTTCTTTGTATATGAATACTGTTGTATGTGTATAATTATTTTTGGGGAGTGTAGTGTAGTATATGGTGATCCAGTCTGTGTGTCGCTCTGGGCTCCCTTGAGACTCCTGCTGGGTTTTGAAATCCAAAGATGACAAGTCCTCCTGCTGAGACACTCGACCACAGCTATTATACTGCCATTGAGAAAAACAACAGGGAAACAGCCAAACAACTGCTTTAGTGTAGTTACACGTTCAGGTTCAGCACACTGTAAAATTGATTACAACTCAAAATATAAAACACCTCCTATCCTTTTTTGTATGGGTATGCATTTTAAAAAAAATATTCTTTGACTTATCTTATCTTGGAACATGTTGCTTTGCAAGAGGACAGTGTTGTAATTTCTCTATTTTCTGAACTGTATGTCAAGCAAACAAAGTGCAACGGTCCGCTTGGCTGTAGTCAGCACACTGAGAAATTGCTCCCGACATGTAATGAGTGACTAAACTATTGAAGTTGTAATGAAGTTGTACAGATCAGCAGTCAGACGTCAGTATTTTCAGCTTCTAAAGGCCCCTCTGTAAACCCACACATAGAGATCCCTCTGTGGTTACAAACCCGTGTTTGTATTTGTGTTTATTTGTGCATACATTTAAGTTCACCATCCACCGCCGGAGCAGTCTTTCATGTGTGCACCAGGGGCAGGTGTAGGAAAGACACACTGTACACCATTGATGAGATGTGCCTTTGAGCTTCACCCTTCAGCAAACAGCCAATAATGGGACTGCTGTGCTGGACACGCTCCACTAAATGCACGCTTACATTGATGTTTACATGCTGCGGCCAACGCCACCACCTTTAATTGATTCTTTCACATCGAAGCCAGGCTCGTTTCACACTTCTATAAGGGAACCGTTTTCTCCCGGAGAGGTCAGTGGCAAGGACAAGAACTTGCGGAATCGCTACTAATCGCCTCATTTTTATATTACATCAATGCATTTGGCGAAACTTTTTTTATCTTAAGCGACCTACAGTGCGGTCAAAAAATTGAGAAAAGAGCTCAACAAACTTCCATGGAGCCTCATGATGATTTGAAAAATACATAACAAGCTTTAAAATGAGTGAAAAAATGTGACCTATGGTGTCAAGGCAAAAGTTTGAAATCAAACTGTATATACAATTTGATATGTATATTTATGATAGAGATTTATCTCGATTGTTCATTTTTTTCTAAATTTTGCACATATTTTACAAACTATTTGTACTTTTTACTTAAAAAAATGGGAAAGTTTTACATACAAACATTTTATACATTGTCTTATAAAGTACAGATACTTGAAAAGGTACTTAATTAAATGTAAAAATAGATAAGTATTATACAACACTGCATACATGTGCAGAAACAATTTAAATAATAACTAACAATGAAGTTAAATGTCTATTTTGATGTGTTATATTGTAAATACAAATATTAATTATATTAAATAATGTATTTAAATTATTTAATATCTAAATTATTGCTGTCACACCATAGTACACAAGTACGATTTATTTTAACTTCCCATTTGTGGTTATGCCAAGTTTTATTAATGCGAGATAAATTGTGAGTGTGAGGCCTTTAAATATTGCTGAGGATGAAGGGGGTGGTTAAAGTTACAAAGAATGAGATCAGCTACTTAAGGTTTATAAACTGGATTTTTTTGTAAATCTTTGTAAAATAAAGAATAACGGAAATTACAAAAACGTGATGTCTCACATTATTGTATTGAGAATTTGTCAAAAATTGCATTCATTTATAAGAATGCAAAAATGACAGAATACTGAAATATGCATTATATTGTGTAGAAAGAGAAATAATTACTCAAAGTTTGATCAATCAGGCACCTTATTTATTCATCCAGCCAGAACTGCAGTCATTTCACACATTTGTATATTAGCTAATGTGTTAGCGGTTCGGCCCAGAATAGTCACGCGGTTCACTCCACCGTCCACCCCTGATCTAGATTCCAATGCCTTACCTTTCTGAGCACTGCTTGTAGACCTTGTGACAAGTTCTCATCACCAACCTCCCGGACACAAGTAAAATATTGTCTGCTTTTAGTTAATTTTGGATCTCATTGTCTGAGTTGCCCACAGTCAACGCTCCAGGTGAGGGAGGCAAGGATGGCCTGTTAGTCGACCTTGAGAAATTACAGCCCTTCCCACCCTCCATTATTTATTTGGATACATCTGTTGGACTGCACCATGCTGCCCGGTGTGCCTCTGACCGCTTGACTGCTTCGAGAATGTAACCCTTGTACAATTACATTAGCACATTGTTGGCTAAGCTGCACAATGTGACCTCTGTGTTGAGTGAGTACGACAAAGTGGCCAAGCACTCCCAAAGCTTACATACATTTTTGGAGAGCTTCTGAAGTTTGACTACAGCTAACGTTTAAGAAAACAAAGTTATCTAAAAAATATGAAGACCTGTTGTCAAAGCATTTTCATTCAGTTTATTACATTAAATCCCATCAGTGCGGTACTCGCGTCCCTCGTGGGCGGTTTTTGCTGTTTGTCGAAGAGAAAAAACGGCAGGGAAAGCCTGGATAAATTCATCAGGTCAGTAACGTTAATGCACTGTGACATACATTTAGCCCCTCTCTCTCTCTCAGACTGATAGACAGGCCATAATCTCTCGCTTAAGTTGTTTTTATGAGCTCTCGAAAGATTAATGGTTCACCCCGTGCCCTGCAAACCAGCATGGAGAGGCTCTTCCATCCCTGGCCCTTGGCTTTTGAATGGATCTGATGGAAGCGTTTCTGCTCTTGAATAAATCATTCATGAGACTTCGCTGCAGCTGGTATTAATAACATCTGTATTGGAAAGAGGAAGATGGCTGTAAAGAAACACATTGAAAGCAGGTGCAGACAACATCATAAGGTAACTTTTAAGATCATAACAGCTTTGTCTCCGGTTGGGAGCGACATGTGTTTCTCTTCTTTCTGTGAAGCGGTGTGGACTTGTGGGTTGAAGTGATTCTAGCATTTGGTTGTGCTGGGATTAATCTGTTCACATACAGGAGGTGCTGCGTGGGAGGAGGTGGTTGTTCAGCTCAATTTAATACATTCACAGCAGGTTTTGGGATGTTCTGCATACGAGAGGCTGAGAAAACACCCTTCATTCAGGGTAATTAGAGAGAGTTAATCATAAGCAAAACCCACTAATTTACTCATTTATTGCTAAAGCAGTGTGGAGTACTTTTATTAAAGACAGTCCCTGATGTAACCAGAGAGGAAGTGCTTGGCTCATTGATTAAATAATGATCATTTTCATTAATACTTAAATTAGTACCTTGTGGACATGAACTTAAAATAGGGGTGTAACAATTTTTCATGGCGTAAGCAAAACAAATCTTATGTATTCTAGAGCTTTGATGTTAATAATGTGTTCCCAACAATATGTGACCTGTTTCAACATCAAACATTTTTCCTGCTTAACCCTAAAGTTATGTTGGGAACAAATGTGGGCACCTAAGCAAAGTAAAATTAGTTGTCCACCTATAAGTTTTCCACCTAAGCACAACCAAAAAAGTTGGACTTTATGCGACAATGTTAAATTGGTGTAAATGAAAAACTCCTTAATTAGCTGTTAAAGGGGGCGTTTGATTTGAAAAGGTGCTAATTTTAGCCTACTTGCACTGAAATTATGTCCTTTATGTCAGTGGTTCCCATTCTGTCGGTCTCTCAACATTGTGTCGAGAACGACAGATGGGGTTCGCCCTTGAGAACCAATCAACTCTGACTACTATAGAAAAGGCCAATGAAATTTGGCGAATGAAATTTGCATGCCGGTCTCCGCCCCCGGATGTCCGGTATAAAAGGAAGCCGGCGTGCAGCATTCATTTACCTTTTGTTCTTCAGAGCCTTCGCTCATGACTACGAAACAAAAATAATTCAACAAATTATTCTTCTTCTACATTGCCGGATCTACGACGTAGAGCAGCGGATCGTCCCTACCTGCAGCGACCTTCCCCTGGGCGTCTCGGCGGTTCCGGAGGTGTTAGAGATTTTTTCTAAAAAGGTCCTTTTCAGGACTCAGCAATCTCCAGCGCGGCATGTCCCACTGTTCTCTTGGGTGCGGTACTCTCATCTGTGTTGGAGGACAGCAGAAGGGGAAGGCTGTCTCCAAGCAGAGGCTGGCGCACTGGGTCGTGGATTCCGTTACGACGGCATACCGATCTCAGAATCTCCCATGCCCATTGGCAGTGAGGGCTTACTCCACACGGAGTATAGCCACCTCCTGGGCACTGGCCAGAAGTGCCTCTCTAGCAGACATCTGTAGAGCTTCGGGTTGGGCTATGCCCAAACACCTTCGCAAGGGTTAACAACCTTCGCGTAAACCCGGTGTCAGCCCACGTCCTGCGTGGCCTGGGGGGCCGGGACACCATATGAACTATCACAGATAGCTCTAACCAAACCTAATGCTACCGAACGTTTGTAAAACAACGTGGGCTTTTCTGTCCAATGTATCCTAATGAAATGTTTCCCACTCCTGGTACACCATGATCTTGTGGATCGCCACCTCGCGGTTAACTACTCAACCCGTAAGTTCCATGTGTTCTCCTCCAAGGACGAGACCATACCTATGTCCTCCGTATTCCTCCCCACGGGTAGGAGGTGGCCTCTGCAGCGCATCCCTAATTAAGGATGTTGCGCTTACCCGGTGTAAACCTGAGCCGGACGGCCTCTTGCCAGTAGAGAGCTAAGGTCTCCTCACGTGAAAGGTTACCGGTCAGGGCTGTACCCATCTTTCTCCGAGAAAGCTCTGGAACCCCCCGACCACCACACTGGAAGGTTACAGTTTCGCGAAAGCTTCGAGATGACACGCCCAAGCCTGTTACCATCGCTTCGCTAGAGATTGTGACGCGATACAGTGTGGCGTTTTCCATAGGTAACCCCATCTGTCGTTCTCGACACAACGATTCGCCGTCCAAAGCCACGCCTCCTCCAAAGGTCTTTCAAAAATCCACGTGACAAATTACAAACTAAATCCATTTAATTCTTCTCGAAGCATGTAAAATCTAGAACTTAATATGTTAAGTCTGTTCCAACATCAGTTTATAGTTTCAGCCTATGCAACCAGTGCAGCCATTGAAATTACATGTACATGCTATTTTGTTTCCATCCACTTGCCGAGTTTTTTGCGAAAAAGGGTCAATGTGAATAATTCGAGATTTGCTGAATAAATTCCTCCAAAAAGTAATGTAACGACACAATGAGACAGCGTAACCTGACTAACAAGAGTACTAATCTTGTTACACAACATCTGAAATGTTGTTATGGTCATTCTTAAATGCCTGAGCAAAGCCGTCAAAGTATTTCTGTAATTGCCTCCTAGAACTATCACGACTGGGTTTCCCAAACAGCAGGCATCCATAAAGCAACGCATTTATTTTGTTTTGTCTGTTTGCGCATTTAATTATTATATGTAACAGAGTCAAGCCAGTGAAGTGCTGAGCAAGTATGTAAACCTCACTCCTCTGCCTCAAGGACTCTCTAGCGACAGGCGCTAGAGACTGCGGTCTTTAGCCTCCTCGCTAGAGCGCCGGACTCCCATGCAGAACCGACCGGTTCGAAGCCCGCCTGGAGCAGGTGTGGTTCGTTCCGTCACATTGGTGCCGTGACCCGGATTGGGAGTGAGGTTTAGAGGGGTGAATGTAACAGAGTCAAGCCAGTGAAGTGCTGAGCAAGTATGTAAACCTCACTCCTCTGCCTCAAGGACTCTCTAGCGACAGATGCTACAGACTGCGGTCTTTAGCCTCCTCGCTAGAGCGCCCGACTCCCGTGCAGAACCGACCGGTTCGAAGCCCGCCTGGAGCAGGTGTGGTTCGTTCCGTCACATTGGTGCCGTGACCCGGATTGGGAGTGAGGTTTAGAGGGGTGAATGTAACAGAGTCAAGCCAGTGAAGTGCTGAGCAAGTATGTAAACCTCACTCCTCTGCCTCAAGGACTCTCTAGCGACAGGCGCTAGAGACTGCGGTCTTTAGCCTCCTCGCTAGAGCGCCCGACTCCCGTGCAGAACCGACCCGGTTCGAAGCCCGCCTGGAGCAGGTGTGGTTCGTTCCGTCACATATATATAAGTATAAATGTATTCAGTGGCTTGTCCAACTTTGAAAGGAATCCCAGCTTCTGTCATGTAAACATAATTTGTAGATCTGATTTTCTTAGCACATGACTATTGGTTCTGGTTCTTGTAGTTGTAGAAACCTCCACCTCCTCTCTGGCCGCTGATCTATATACCACAGCGTACACAGACTACACCGTCTATCACAGAGAATCGGCTTTATCTGGGATCGCCGGAGCTCTTATTATCTTCACTACTCCATTGATCCAAGTAATTTGGCAGCGCCTGTGGCATGTGTTCAGCACAAAACACAGCCTGCCACACCAGGAGGTGCTAAATCCACAGCTCTGTCAGTGTGTTTCGTGCATATTCATGCGAAACAACAGAAGTTCTGGCCTTGGATTGTCTGTAACGCACCAGACGTGTTCGGCTGCTTTACTAATACAGTGTTTAGCAGGAGGGATGAGACCCCAGTCGGCCCTGCTGGTTTTGTCATTATTATTATCGATTCTCATTTATTCCAGCTGTGAATATTGCAGTGTTTCCCATTGGCTGATGTTAAGGGTATCTGATGGTTCACAGCTGTTACTGTGACTGTCTCTTGCAGCTCAGCATGGATGGGATCAATGAACCGGTGAGAGACAGAGAGGAAGACAGGTGAGAACAGTTTAGAGATGTGACATGACAGAAGAAATGACTTTTACTCTGTGTTGTTGTTTGTTATTTTCTCGTTGCAGTTTTTTCTGCCTCCAGTATCTGCACTGGATAGAAACCTCTTTTATGTGTTCAATTAGAAGTTACATGCATTCCTTTTAGGGCAGTAAATAGTTTTCAGTCTTGGTTGTGTTTGGCTGTTTGACATTTTGTCGTTGCTTACCCTTTATTTTCTGACTGTTTAGGGTTAGTTTGTCATTTCCTTTGAAATCAACAGATTTATCTGCATCTCATCTTTGCCTGCAGTCTCCCGCCACCAAGCCTTTTGACTTTAACCTCCAAATCCCCTTCTGTCATCAGCCTTCTGCTCTTATTTATTTTTCCTAGATGTCGCGGGAGCGATATTTTCTCTTCTATCTCTTTCTGATGTGGGCTTTGATGTTTGCTCAGTGGTCCTCTTCCAGGAAAGCATTTGAGGACCACTCATTCAAATGTCATTTCAAACCTTTATTACTTTCTTTCTTCTGCAGAACACAAAAGAAAATATTTTGAGGAAGGTAACCGAACATCACTGACCCCATTCACTTCTATTGTATGGACAAAAAACCAATGCAAGTCAAAGGGGTCCATTTCACAACATTCTTCAAAATATCTTGTTTTGTGCTCTGCAGAAGAAAGGTTTGAAGTCTCAAAAGGGGGAGTATGTGATGACTGATTTTTGAGTTGAACTATCCCTTTAATGACAGCCAGTGGGAAACGCTACAATATTCACAGCTGGAATCAATATTAATGGCTAATAGTAATAATGACAAAACCATCTGCGTGTGCATATACTATAGGTCATTTACAAAGTTTTCTGACCTCTATCTGTAATATTTATGTGCTGTTGTCACACCATTGGCTGATCAGAGAATGACTGCAAAAAAATCTCTCTTTTCTCTTGTTTTCCAGTGGAAATATCAGAAAATTACTAAATCAAGAAACATTTACTCGATGAGCAAAATTACATATACAAAATATGTATCTATTTTTTTCTTATAAACTTTTTTTTTTTTAGGAAAACAAGATTTAAGATCATTTAGCTCTAGTTCACACGTACACAGGTATTTTTTATAAACGTAGTTTTTCCTTCCTCATTATTTTTTTTGGCGTCCACACGATAACGAAAAACACGCTATTAAACGCTGTTAAAAGCATGCCAAACCAACAAGTGGTGATATAACCCTTACCATAAAGCTGTGTTGGCCAATCAGATGCCTAGATTCTGATGTCAAAACAAAGGAGATAACGGCACGCGTCAACACGACAGCACTGAAACCAGAGTTTCTAAAATCTTCACCCTGGCATGAGTTTTCAATTTTTCAGTGACCGAGTACTTGGATTAGATTAGATTAGATTAGATTAGATTAGATTAGATTAGATTAGATTAGATTAGATTAGATTAGATTAGATTAGATTAGATTAGATTAGATTAGATTAGATTCAACTTTATTGTCATTACACATATACAAGTACAGTGTAACGAAATGTAGTTTAGGTCTAACCAGAAGTGCAATTATCAAGTGCAGGATATACAGTGTGAATAAATACAGAATACAATATTAGGAAAATACTTTACAATGGGCATGTACTATGAAAATATGACAGTCGGTATGTACTATGAACAATATAAACAGAGGGCTATATACTGTGAACAATAATGTACAGGTGGTTATGAACAGATAACAATATAGACTATACAATAGTGCAAGTGACTTGAGTGTGCATTAGTTACAGACATTAGCTATTAAAGTTACAGTGCAGTACATGATTTAATGCAGTTATTGAAGTTATAGTGCAATACATGAGTAGATGCAGTTATACAGTTACAGTGCAGTAGATGAGTTAGTGAAGTTATTGAAGTTACAGTGCAGTAGATGAGTTAATGCAGTTATTGAAGTTACAGTGCAGTAGATGAGTTGATGCGGTTATTAAAGGTATGGTGCAGTACATGAGTTAATGCAGTTATTGAAGTTATAGTGCAATACATGAGTAGATGCAGTTATACATTTACAGTGCAGTAGATGAGTTAGTGCAGTTATTGAAGTTACAGTGCAATACATGAGTAGATGCAGTTATACATTTACAGTGCAGTAGATGAGTTAGTGCAGTTATTGAAGTTACAGTGCAGTAGATGAGTTAATGCAGTTATTGAAGTTATAGTGCAATACATGAGTAGATGCAGTTATACAGTTACAGTGCAGTAGATGAGTTAATGCAGTTATTGAAGTTATAGTGCAATACATGAGTAGATGCAGTTATACATTTACAGTGCAGTAGATGAGTTAGTGCAGTTATTGAAGTTACAGTGCAGTAGATGAGTTAATGCAGTTATTGAAGTTATAGTGCAATACATGAGTAGATGCAGTTATACAGTTACAGTGCAGTAGATGAGTTAATGCAGTTATTGAAGTTACAGTGCAGTAGATGCGTTAATGCGGTTATTAAGGTTACAGTGCAGTAGATGAGTTAATGCAGTTATTGATGTTATAGTGCAATAGATGAGTAGATGCAGTTAGTTATGCAATAGATGCAGTAATGCAATAGATGAGTTACAGTGCAGTAGAGAAGTTGGTGCAGTTATTGATGTTACAGTGCAGTAGATGAGGTAATGAAGTTATGAAAGTTACAGTGCAGTAGATGAGGTAATGCAGTTATGAGAGTAGTCCATTGCAGTTATGAGAGTAGTACTGCGTTTTTGTGTGGTCGAACAGCCAAACCGCATAGAAAACAATGCGGTTTTGAAAATACCCGTGTTTGTGTGGACTAGTCAATACTAATAGTCAATACAAAAAAATATTAGATACAAATTTTTATTTGATTGTTTATATTCTTTTACTGTTTTGCACTGATCGCATTGTGCTTATTTTTTTTTAAAATTGCTCAGTAAGCAGATAATCATATAGGTTAAAATAAAACATTGTTGCGCATGTGTGCATATACTAACTATTCAAATATATTTGAAGTCCACTTATCTACTATAGTTCATCGGTTGTCCAGTGTCCAGTTGTGTAAGATAAAATATAACGTCACCAGCTAACAGCAAATTATTTAACGTCCACAAAGAAAACTCATAGAATAGTTTTTTATCTCACATATGTACGCATGGCTGTAGCTTTTGTCCCTGATGTGTTCTGTGTCTTTGTGTGAAATATCAGAGAAAGTGTGGAAGCAGAACAAAGAAATTGACTTTCCCCACTTCACAGAGTGACATTTCCCTGTTGGATTGTGGGTAGAAGAGCAGAGAGGCGATTGTGTTCTTTCCTCCTCTGACGGTTTGTCTTGTCTTGTTTATAAGACCAAATCAAGCCAATGATGAGGAACACATCATTCTTCTAAGACTTGGTGGCACGTGATGGAAATGTTCTTTTGATAAAACGGAGAACCAAATAAAGAAATGCAGATGCAGATTTCATCAAGCCACACCTTAGTCTGAACGATACTGCGGGGCAGAATTCTGTTTACAATTTCTCTGTAAACAGGGTAGGGAATCGCTTGGCTTATGTAAGAAAGAGAGAAGGCGTTATCAAATCCACTCCTTCAGCACATCCATTAATGCAGGAGAGTCATTTGGTGTCTTAGGCCTCCGCCTGCCTTTTTGTGCCCTACGCCCAATCGCTGAAAAGTCTCCCTCCGTCACATCTATCGCCCGGCATCTTCTACTTCATCTCAAAGATAAGAGAGTGTCGTGCGAGTTTCCCTGCCGCTGCGGAGAGCGAGTATGTGATCGGCATCCGTCATACTCCACTGTGGCCGTGAAGCACATGAACAGTAATACTCATTTAAATCTCATCAGCAGCTCTATTGAAGCATCTCCATCTGCAGCAACAGAACGGTGTCACAGCCAGAATGCAACCTAATTCCTTTTTGTCTGCCTCTTCTAATCTGACTATTTTAGTTTTATGTGGGGAAGCTACTTGTGATCAGTTATTCAGCTTTTCAGATGGGATTTGGCCTTTCGTTATTTTCTAGCAGAACCGGATGTTCTTTTGTTTAGCGTCCTGATGGGCTTTTTATGCTTTATTGGTGTAATTTTTAGCCTGTGCCTACGGTGTCATTGTTTGTGTTTTGCACCGTCAGGGATGGAGGGTTTCTCTTCATGCATATTTGTTGTTTGTCCAAGGTGTGCGATGGAAATGTCTGTCCGGGATCTGTAAGCACTCGGCATCTGGAGGGCTGTTGGGGGTCATGCTGGGGTC